>NW_023494803.1:16369764-16969764 GCF_904425465.1 Colossoma macropomum | reverse complement strand
CAGAGTCAGTTAGCGTAGCGGCCTGCTTATTACCCTCATTATGGAGGAAATGAAGTAACCGGTGTTGAGAGCTGAACTAGGCCTTGGGGCTTCCAAATCCAGCAGACTATTAGCTCCATGGGGTCTAGAGTTTTTTCTGTGTATGTGTGTGTATTTTCATTTGGTGTGTGTGTGTGAGTGTTGTTATTGTTTTGGGAGGGCTTTAATGCAGACGGCATTGCCTCATGGTGGCACTGTGGAAAAACTGAACTAAAACAGTTACACCAATGACACTCAGAGTTAACAGGGATATTAGCCAGACTACAAAAGCTCCAGAGACTGAAATGGAACCGCAAAAGTCAATGGAAGAAGGTAGAACCTTCCACAACCCTCAAGTCTATAAAAGCAGTTGTGGATGGGCTGCCAGGTGTTTAAATCACAGTTGATTGGAAATCATAGTGGGGTGTATTTCTGAGTGAAACAGGGAAGATCTCTGAGCTAGCTGCTAGGTTTTTGCTTTATGATTCCTGGGGGACGGTGGGAGAAAGAAATGAAATGTGATATTATTGATTAATATTAATTGACGCATGGTGATGTAATCAGAAAGAATCAGATGTTTTTGAGGCTGGCAAAAGTCATTATGTTTGATGAGAAGAGTGGGGACACAAGACTTGTCTTTTAAAAGATATGATGAAATATTTATGCTTAATATGACCAGGAACATGAACTAACGGTGTAAAAAAGTTCATCTTGATTTTGACTTTAATGCACAAGAGGAAGTCAGTTGCTTATCACTGTTTAATATCAAAACCACCAAAAAGTCTTTTTTTGGAAGTTTTTATTTATTTACTCCATTTAAAAACACGAGCTGCTCTTTACATTGTGTGGACATTTAAAAATAAATAGATTAAAAATGGTCCAAAATTACTCTAATTACCCTGCAAAGATCTGAGATGAAATTGAAATGAAAAACTATTTAGCAATTTTATAAATATATCAATTTATATGTAGATTATACAGTCATCCTGTTGACTTTAACTTATAGACTTCGTCTTATATTATCTTACTACACTGGCAGGTAATTTTACTTCCCTCAAGCTCTATTTCTTGAAGCAATCAAAATCATCTTGTAATGCACAATGTTTTTTGACTTGATAAATTACTCAAAATAAGTAAAATTGTCTTGAAATAGTTTGAATCATCTTATTACATTCTTACAGCAACCTCATAATGAGAAATAATAGCTATACTGACTTCATTTGACCCTTTTTGATTTACAAAACCAGAAGCAAAATGGAGACTGTGGATTTATATATAACGGTGCTTTCACCCCTCATTGCTCACTAGCAGTTCAACACAGAGTCACATTTGACATACAAAGAGCCAACAGTGTCCCAGTTAATCTGATAACATGTTATGGGGGAAATATTTTATTTAAATATACTCAATAAAATATCAGATTTGATTTCTATTGGGCCTGCAGAAAGAGGCTGTGATGCATCCACATACTAAAATATCATGTTTTATGTTCGAGGTCTTCTCCAGTAGTTACTGTGTCAGAGATACAATCACAGAGTTTTTAGAGAAACCTTCTGACAGCCATGTTATTCTTCTAAAGCACTGGAAGCATGGGTGTCCAAAGAATGACCAGTAATACAAGAATATCCAGAGGTGACCAGGTCTTACTCTGGGCTGTATAGGATGATTTTGGGATTCTCTGAGGAGACCAGTACACTTTCAAATTCAGTTTCAATTCCACAATGGCCGACATTCTTTTTTAAATTCTATTTAAAATCTATTCATTTCCACTTTTTGTGTTTTCTGATGCTAGGTGACCACAACACTGGTCTGAGAGGGCAGCACACACATTTTTAAATATGCATCAGTGCGTACAGGCAAAGGCTGCAGATGCTTTCCTCAGTGTATATGAAGTTTGGCATCGGGCTGCCTGTAAAGCATTGCATCAATGTGCTTGAAAAACAGTAATCACTTTACTTCACCACATGATAACACGGTTGCCTCACTGGATCAGAAAACAGAGGGATTCTAGCTGGCTAATCCAACCCTTCTTGGAACAGCCAGCTGACCCTCTGTCAGCCCACTTATTGACTTACTGCAAAGGAACAACATTTGATTCCAAGAAAATGGAAGCAATTTGTCCTTCATTCCTGAAAGCTATGGCTAGCATTTGTTTAGCTAGCCACATTGAGTTTATTGCAAATCTGCACTAATCAATGGTGGCTAAAGTGAGCAGTTAGCATAACACTGCTAGCTGCCAAACTCAGTATGTGGATCTTAAGAGTTTCACACAGAGGTGTAAATAGGATCTTTTGGGCCCCTGTGCAAAAACTAATAGACCCTCACCAAAAAATACATCGAATAAATAATAAAAAAAAGCTTTTTTCTCACTATTTCTCATTTGAGTCTGTACTCTAACGTAGACTTATGGTTGAAGTAACTTATTAGCGTAGCTACCCATGAGTTGTGAATGTGAAATTCCGCAATTAGTGAAATAAGGGGATCCCCACTGACCACCTTGCACTACAGACCCCAGTGCGACTGCCCTGCTTACTCTGTTGGTAGCTACATCACTGGTTCAGAGACAGATCATAGTCTTGCAAGATACACGAGCATCGTTGGAGACCCCCACCACCTGGTACAATAACGCAGTGAAATCTGCGAAAATACCAACAAATACCAAAATATTAAAAACAATTAAATTAAATAAAAAAATGAAAAGTGAGATTAAACAACTTCATATTTATGTGTGTTTTGACCACTAATGGAAAAAAATTAAATGAACAAATTTAGCCTTATTAATGTGCTATAATCTTTTGTGTCCACCTCATGGATGGATCACGCAAGATAAAACTGGGCAAAAGTAACTATGGAAAGCTCACATGCCTGTTATCTATCCACCAAAAGCACAGTAGCACAATATGGCCAAAGGTATGATCAGTATGTGGACTGATCATTGTACCTATATGAGCTAATTGTTTAACCCATTCCAAAACAATGGGCATTAATATGGAGCCTCCCATTTGCTGCTATAATAGCCTCCACTATTCTGGGAAGGCTTTCTGCAAGATTTTGGAGTGTGTCTTTGAGAATTTTTGCCCATTCAGTCAAAAAAGCATTTGTGAGGTCTTGTGATTGACAGTCCAATTCATCCAAAAAGTGTGGGTTGACTCGTCAAACATGTCTTTATGGACCTCTCTTTGTGCACTGGGGCACAGTCTTGCTGGAAGAGCAAAGAGCCTTCTTCAAACTGTTGCCGCAAAAAAGATAATTGTCTTTGTATGCTGTAGAATTAAGGTTACCCTTCACTGGAACTAAGGGGCCAAGCCCATACCCTGAAAAACAGCCCTGGACCATTATCCCTCCTCCAGCAAACTTTACTGTTGCCTCTATGCATCCTGGCATCCACCAATCCCCTTTCATGAAGGTACTGATGCACAGTTCTTGTGTTGATGATGCTTCCAGTATCAATTTGGATCTCTGTATTGAGTGATACTACATGGTTCAGCACTTGGCGGCCCTACTAAGTGAGTTTGTGTGCTCTCCCGGTTTAGAATATGAACTCAATAATTAGGAGAGGTGTCCACATACTTTTGGCCAAATAATGTATATCCCTATCACCAGCTGAATATCAGACACTCATTCTTATCCCGGTGATCTTTATACTGTGATGCTTTCATGGATACTCACTCCAAAGCTACACAAGAAAAGCAGCTGCAGCTGCCAAAGATGCTTGGCCACAAGCAGCATATGGCACACCTGGGATTTGACGCAAGACTCTTCTCTGTATTGTATGCAGGGTTTTTATAGACAGGCCACTTAGGGGCATCCCAGGGGCTTTAAAGAATGTCCTTCTGAGTGGACATTCTTTAAAGCCCCTGCTACTCTGTTCATTTTCACTCTTGGAACACAGAAATGGTTTCATTGCCAAATTGTTGAGCCATCCTGTTAAAAGGCCTAAGGGACTAATTTACAAGAAGCATGTTTATTTTTGGATTTTTCAGACAGGCACATGGACACATACACATGCATGCACAAATGACGAGGTATTACTTTCTGAGTTGAGCTAAAATGAGCACTTACTGTTAGGAAGGAACAGACTGGACGAGGCACAACGTTTTTTAAGGCTCTTGTAAAATCAAGACTGTTGATTAAGTTTCATTTCTATAAAGAGATGAAGACGGGTTTGTTATCCAGCAGTGCTTTTGTGATGCGTTCAGTTTGGATGATGGCAGCAAGCTGTGTTTTTTTCTCTCTCTAAATATCTCTTACATGTTTGCATCTCCTAACGTTTGTGACTGAATGGACTTTTGACAGAGCAGCAGTGTCTATTTTTGATTCACTCTGTGTGTTTACTATCTTGGCATTCATTTAGCCTCTGTGTATGTGTGTGTGTGTTCTTGTAAAAGTAAAACGTTAGCAGACGGAGGGAGTTCGCCAGAGAGATAAACATGTCAAACTGACCATGAACTCAAAGTGACAGGGATGGACATCTCTCTCTCTCTCTCTCTCTCTCTCTCTCTCTCTCTCTTTCTCTCTCTCTCTCTCTCTCTCTCTCTCTCTCTCTCTCACTCTCTCTCTGTTTGTCTATGTGTGTATATGTGTATGTATACAGTATACCCCTCTCTATGCTCTCCTTGACTTTTTACTATACTTTCCCCCTGATTTCCATTTTTCTCCATGTCTATTTCAATATTTTGCTATCTCACTCTTTTTCTCTCTCTCTGTCGCCAATGCAGTTCAAGGTTGCTTTATTAGCATAACAATTATTAGCACTTATATTGGCAAAGCTTTCTCTTTCTCTTTCCCTGTCTCTCTCTATACTCTCACTTGCTCTTTTCCTTTCTCTCTCATTCTTTCTCTCTTCCTCTCTGTCTCTCTCACTCTGTTTCACCCTCTCTTTCTTCTCTCTCCTAATATTTTCACTCTATCTCTTCTTCTCTCTGTCTTCTGTGTCTCTCTTTTCATCTTACTGTCCCTATTCTTGTTCTATCTCTTTCTCTTGCTCCTTTTTACATTCTCTCTCTCTCTCTCTCTCTCTCTCTCTCTCTCTCTCTGTGTCCCCTTTTTACTCTTTTTACCCCAGCACACTTTCTTGTCTGTCAAGAGAAACTCTACACCTTTACACACACACATCAGTAAATTAGTTCTTTTCCACTGCAGGGCGAGGCGGGTCGGGGGGATTGTATGTGCTCAGCAGAATTTAATATGAGTGGGCTTGGGCCAGGCCCCCATAGACACATCTATCTTGCAGTCGTGATGGGGACAATAGCAGGCAACGTCCTCTGAGACACAGGAGGCCTTGTTTGACATCTGTAAAGACTGAGTCACCCCTCTGTGTGTGTGTGTGTGTTAGAGTGAAGAGTGTACATGTGACACGCGTATGTGGAACAGTATAAACCAAAGGAACTGGCCCAACAAGTCTCAATCTCTACCTGTTGTTGCTTCAAGTCTTTATGATTTATGTTTTTCTCTCTCTCTGCCTCTCTCCCCTTACTCTCTCTTTCTTTCCCCCTTAATCTCTCTCTCTATCTCTCCCCTTACCCCCCCCCCTTACACTCTCTGTTTCCCCCCTTAATCTTTCCCTCTCCCTCTCTGCCCCCCCTTACTCTCTCTCTCTTTCTCTCTGTCTCTCTCTCCCTCCCTCATTCTGCTACTCTCTCTCTTTAAACCAAAGGAACTGGCCCAACAAGTCTAAATCTTTTCCTATTGTTGCTTCAAGCCTTTATGATTTATTTTTTTCCCCAACCAGGCTCTGCAGCTTGAATGGATCATTTTTAAAGAATTTAAAGCAATAGTTCTGCAAAAAAAAGCAAACCTGCATAATTTCCCCTAAAAAAACGTCTAAAAAAGAAGTTTGTTTTTTTAGTTTTGCACTGGAGCTTCAAGGCTTTAGCTAACAAGTAATAGAAGCTTATGGCCACTAGTTTAGCATTCTGTAAACTGCATGCTTAAATCACGACACAGTTGCCTCAAGCAGCACTGAACTGTTAAGTAATCTCAAACAGACTTAATTGGTGTCTTTCACTGCATGACATACTGTTATCTATAAACAATAGAAAAATACATGTTGCGTAGCTATAAAGCAGCAGCAGCCACTTTGAAGCCTGGATTTTGTCTGTGCATTTGTCTATTTCTATGAATTTTAGCTTCAAAAATTCTGCACATAATTACATTTCCCTTTACATTTCAGGTTCATGTTTTTGCAATCATTCCTTCAATGTACATCATATTATTTACTTAATCTTAAAGGGCCCATATCCTATATTTTTCTTGGTTCTCTTATGATGTTTATGTGGTTTTATTTACCAACAAACACACACACACACACACACACACACACACATTTTCTAAGCCGCTTATCCTTCTGGGTCACGGGGGCAGCTGGAGCCTATCCCAGCAGTCACTGGGCGGAAGGCAGGATACACCCTGGACAGGTTACCAACAAACAGTTAAAATGTATTTTTACATGGCCATTTTCCTATCTCTCTTTATCATTAACAATTAAACATGCGGTTTTTGTTACTTTGTCTTTAAGCCTAATATATGTAAATGGGCACTGTTCTGATTGGCTGCCCTGTACTGTGCTTCTTTCATAAAGCAGCCTGAGCTGAAACACTCCTTATAATTTCAGAATGATGGTCAGAGCTAAGAACAGAGTTAGTACAGTAGTTTAGTACAGTAGTAAATGTTTATTTGGCAAAGAACACAACTTTTTTACTGACTCAGGAGCACTTGCTCTGCAAGTTCGGTACGTTTAGTCAAGTGTAAAAGCTGTTTTCAAGCCCGGGAGCAGTTGGAGAACCGATCTATGGTCCTACTGAAATCGGATGTCTGGGATTCGCTTCCAGTGAGTGGTCCGCTGGGGGTGTGGAAGCTATCTGCTCCTGGAGCTGCTCCCTAACATTCATATAAATACGTATAAACAAATGAAGAATACATTGTGATTTGATGTGTGCTTGACCATTTCCAAAGCTCTCCTCGAGGACATCAAATATTTACAGCTACCATCTAATACCTCCTTCAGCTAGTGGGACCCTGGCCATTTTAGGGGTTTAAAGTCTTGGGTTTAAATAGATCATAACATAACCCTTGAAGTATCTTAAGTCTACACCTAATTGTTTTTTTTGCTTTTTGACCTAATTTGGTATTACACTCCATGTTTCATATATTCAGCTAATGTTTACAAATCCTCTGTGATTGTACTCCTCTACTTCTCAAACCGCTTCATTACACCTTGTTTCCTTGAGACAGCTACATCACAGAGTCAGTCTTAGCAGCATACAGCACATGAGCAGCTGGGCTTTAGCCTGGAACTAAAGACTATTTGAAGGGTCAACCTAGGTAAAAGATGAGTGACAGTTCATCAGTTGTCATGTTAACACATCATTAATGTGTTATTAATATTAACAAATCAATGGTGCCACTGCTACATTATTTACATTAATTCTACAGTAATTGAATGTTTTTACTGGCAAACCACAATCCCTGCTAAGAAAAATAAGCAACCTGCTTAAGACTTCTGCACAGTGCTGTCCCCTGTTTTATTTGGTACCTATTAGAGCGATTATAATGCAGCATTTTACAGTTCAGCTGAGGTACTGATTACAAATAATAGTCATTAACCTCAATATTTATGTGATTCGAGTAGCTCTTGAATGGTTCATTTCCCTGTGTTGACACAGTAATCTTCCGCTCTCGCTGCTGGCACTTTTGTGTGGGTATGTGTGAGTGAGTGTGTGAGTGTGTGTGCTGTGTTTTGGACTCATTATAGTTGCGTGCTGGTGGAGGCTCTGTGCTTAGTTTCTGTGTTGCTGTTTTGTTCGCCCCTCGCTCTCCTCCCCCTCTCTGCCTTCTCTCTCTCTCTCTCTCATACTCACTGTTTCTCTTCCCCATACCCACCCTTTCTTTTTATTTCTCTCCACTCTCACTCCCTCCTCTTTTCTCTCTCTCTCTTCCTCTCTCAATCTTTCTGCTCTCTATCTCTCTTTCTCTTACCACTCTCATTTTCACTCTCCCTGATATCTTTTTCTTTCTCTCTGCTCTCTTTCTCTAGTCTATCTCTTTCTCTCTCCACTCTTTTACTCTCTCTCTCTTTCCATCTTTCTACGCTCTCTTTATCTCTCTCTGGTTTTTTTTCTCTCTTTCTCATCTCTCTTTCTCTCTCCTTTTCCCATGCTCATTTTTTCTTTGTCCACTCTCTCTAGTTCTTTCTCTGCTCTTTCTCTTCCTCTCTCTCATTTTATCTCTCTTAGCTCTCTCACTACTTTTTCTCTCCATCTCTGGAGTCTCTCTCTCTCTCTCTCTCTCTCTATCTCTCTCTCTATCTCTCTCTCTCTCTCCCTCTCTCTCTCTCTGTTCTCTCTCTGCTCTCTTGGGTTTTGTGGCTGCCCAGTCCATGAGTTCTTGTGCAGATCCTCCCCCAACCCCCCCCCAGTCATCAACCCCTCAACCAAGAACACCTGCAGCTCCCCCCTCCCTCCCTCCCTCCTCCTCTTCTCTCTCTCTCTCCCTCTCTCTCTCTCTCTCTCTCTCTCTCTCTCTCTCTCACACTCGCTCTCGCTCGGAGAGAGGCTTGTGGTCTCTGGCTCTCTGCCCGCTGCATGCACTGACACACACTCGAGCTGCTCGCGTGAGAGCCAGCTTCTCTCCAGGGACTCTGCTTGTGTTTATGTGTCCATGCATGCGTGTGTATGTGTTTGCGTGTAGAGAGAGAGAGAGAGACAGAGAGAGCAACAGAGTGTGTTTTTGTGTATGAATTAGTTTCTCAGTCTTTCACTCCTAAAAGGCAAAGAGATGCAAAGTGCAGCTTATTTGCACCAACAACAGCAGGCCTGTCCTGAGATAACACTTCATCACAGGCTTCTGTGGGAAAAGAGGTGCACGCAAAAGGCCATATGGCAAAGGTCATATGCAAAAGTGTTGGTATTTGGTCTATTAAGACTGCCTGAAACTAAATGTCCCCAAACGCCCACTGATCCATTTTAAGAGAAGCCACAAAAGTGGTCTCAGAAAGAGCAACTGCTTCCACTCACTGTAATAGACTGAAAGGGCAACAAGCAGATATCTGACGTGCCTTTTTTTTATCTGCCTGCTTCATCTTGTGGCTTTTAATCTTGCAGTGAGTGCATTCTGCCTCCGTGTCACTGTTATTGCTTATTCAAGTTAGCCTTCATGTTGACTCTTCAATTTCTGAAACATCTGTCCAAACTGTAGACACACATACCAGGGGAGCACAATGATGGTGTTGGTAGAAAATTGCATAAAGGGCCCATATTCTCCATGTTTGTTATGGAATTATGTGAAGAAATACATACACCCTATGAAATTTTGCTTTCTTTGAGATAAGCACACATATCAGTATTTTATCTTCAGTTAAACAGTATGTATTGCATTGTGTAACAGAACAAAAAGAATGGAAATTTGACTTTGCAATCATTTATTTAAACATCAACTGAGAAATTTTATTCTATTGAAAAAGTAAGTACACCCCTGGCTTTAGTAACTGGTATTGCCCCCTTTGGAAGAAACAACTTTATGTAGGTGTTTCCTGCAACTGTCTACCAGTTTCTGACACCTACTGGAAGAGTTTTGCAAACTCCTCCATGCAGAATACTTTCAAATGTGCAATGCATGTACAACCTGTTTCTAACCCCCCCCCCTCCACAGCATTTCAGTGGGATTCAGATTTGGGCTTGAACTAGACCATTCCACAGCCCTCCATTTCATTCCTTGGTGGGTTTACTTGTATTTTTGGGATCATTATCTAGTTGGAAGATCCACTTCTTGTCAGATAGCCTCAGATCCTCCTCTCTTTCATGCATGGTGTGAAAGAGAATTCATAGTATATTCTGTGACTGCAAGTTGGCCAGGCCCTGAGTCAGCAAAGCAGCCCCAAACCATAGCATTTCTACCTCTATGCTTAACAGTTGCTATGAAGTTTTGATTCTTCTGGTACTGTGGCCAAACAGCTCTATTTTTGACTCATCTGTTCAAAGCACATTGTTCCAGAAGTTCTGGTCCTTGCCTAGATATTCATTAGCAATTTGCAATTAAAAAGGCTGTTTTTTGTTACTGTGCCTTCAAGACTGATATATGTAAATTAACCCTGTTCTGATTGGCTGCTTTGTTTTGTGTCCCAATTGAAAATCAGTCTGGGCTGAAACAATTGCTTATAATAACAGTGTGTTTGGGCAGAACTAAACTGCTGTAGGCTATACGCTATATATGCATAATTGCATTGGCAGACAAAAACAATGAATTCTAAACCATATATGGTCTATATGGACCAGAGTACGAAGCATATGTTTTGAAATTCTAATGCAAACTGTAAAACAAATCCAGGTAGATGTAGTCCCTATTTCTACATTTTATAACGTTTATGTATTTGCATTGGCTTTGACAGATATGTACATGGAAAAGACTGGATATCGGCATTGGCCCACAGTTCAGTGCATCACACATGCAAATGCACTGTTTTTTATTGTTGATTGCTAAAGAAGAGCGGCTCAAAAAAGCATCTTAAGATGATTATTGCTAACTGTTAGTTGACATGATGTATAATTTGTGCTGCATTGATCCTGACTGTTATACACTCACCATGCTCTTAGAAATACCTAGTGTACTTCCACTCACTGACTACTTTGAGGTCCACCTACCGTATGTGCACTATACTGGTGAACAGTTCCAGACTATACACTGGTGTAGTGCACACATACCATCATGTGTCATGTATTACATGTCATGACATACAGACATGTATTCTGTGCATCTACATTATTCATCACTAGTCACTTTCTGAGCACATGTTATCTGTTGAACAGATATGTTTTTGGTGGTGGTCCATTTTCAACACAGCAGTGATGCTGACATCATAGTGAATGTGGTGATAAAATGAGTGTTGCTGGAGTTTTTACAACATAGAGCTAGGTTGAAATTTGTCCACCACCCAAACACATCCAGTCAATAGCAGCTCTGTTGCCAGAAACTGACAACTGGTGAAAGACTACAAATTGTATATTGACAGATGGGCTACAGTCTCAACTCTCTAATTTCTAACAAAGTGGCTGATAAGTATGTATCAAGACAAATATATACAGTCTCAACTACAGACTATAACTATGGCTATAAATGAATCGTAAGCTGATACCACTTATTTACTCCTCATTACATATGCCATTTAACTTCATAAAATCCCAGGCTTATTACATATTAGGGGTTGTTATTCAGTAACTACAGGGACTTCAATGCAAACTGACTGAGCTATTATAGAAGTGTGTAATAAAACTTTAGGCCCGCTGACAGGGTCCTGGCCATTTCAAGGGTTAAATGTCAAACATAGGCCTCTTTTCTGCTGTAGGGCTGAATGGTTCTGAGCACTGAGATTAACTGTTTCAATGCCATTTCAACAACGAACACGGTTTAGCAGAGAATGCTAACCATGCTTAGGGCCGCAGAACTGTTCGGGTGGGATGGCTATTAGCTATTTGTTTTATTTTTACAGTACAGTTGTGACGCCTCTTCCTGTGTTTCAAGATAAAAAACAATCAAATCAACTGCTCAGACCACTAACACAGCTAACAAAGATGTGCACAGTTTTATATCCATCATTCAATAAGTGTCAAAACATTAAAACAACAATTGTTAAATTAACTAATGAACAAATTAGGAGAGACTAGTAGAAACTGCTAACTAGTAGAGAGGATGTTTGGTGTTAGCTTAGCTAGCATGCTAACAACTCTGCTCAATTAAACATATATTGCCTATAGCTACACTGACACAGGCTTAGATGATAATGGTTAAAATCTGAGTGAACAAGGTCAAGCAACTGGTGTTGGCTTGCAATCCAAACAGTGCCACACACCACAGTACAGGCTTGATTCTAACAGGTGCTATATGCAAATGTAGTCAATAAAGACTCACGTTTGAGAGAGCAAAGTAGAGAGACTTGAAGTAAAATGCATGCCGGAATCGAATGTGTTTGTTAGCTGTTAGCCTGTTTGCCATTGCTGAGCTGCTGTCATGCATAGTTTTTGTTCAGCAGCACAGAAGACAGTATACACTAGCTATTTCAATATATATGATATCTTTTAAAATTCAATTTCTGTATGATAGGACTGTGTATTTTTTATTCTGCATATGTACACTATGTCTATGATACACATAAATATGTATATTTCTAAGTATGCCTGAATCTTTATTCAGCTGCTCTTACACAGTACTGCACAGTGTTTTTATTTGCACTCATAAGTTAAACTTATATAGCACCTTTCTCAAACCCAATGTCGCTTTACAGTAAACACTGTTTATATCGTGTTTGTATAGCAACTGTAGTCCAGGAGGTAGTGCAGGGTAAGAATTTATTGCATTGTGCAGTGCAAAAGTCTGTTTCTCTGTGCATACGACAATAAATTCTTGCATCTTGAAAAGAAACGGTAACCACGCTAGAACTAAATTACACTATGTGGCCGTGGGAACTATTTGGCTCCATAATTGAAAAAGATACTGACCCTACTCCATTTATATTTTGCTAATTAGCAATTAGTGATTCTTTTGTTGGAGGCAATGTTTCTTAGCTAACTAAACTGGACATTACTTTGGCAAAGGCCTATAAACTGGCTACAAGCAACCACAACCATGTAGAAACATGTAGAATAATTAACATTTGTAGGCCATTACTTGCTGTTTTTGCTCTAGTTGTGAGAAACTAAATAATCAAGTAAAGTTATAATAAGCACTCAGTACTGCATACTCTCTGTTCAAATCCACTCACTTTCTGTTCTCATTTATCTGCACACATGTAAACATTTGATGATGTACATTTGATGATCTAATGAATGGAGAATTAAGAAGAGCTTTTGCTTTCCCTTGCTACTAGCTGTGTGATTCATTCACCAGTTTATGTGGTATCTCTTCTCGCAATTTCACTCTTTCGTTTTGTGTAATTCACATCCCCAACACCCCCCTGCACCCACCAACCCCACTGCAATTATTCCGCACCTGCTGAATTGTGAGCTCGCCTCACAAACAGCTGGAGATGTCCAAATGTGATTTCCAGCTTTGCAGAGCTAACCCATGCTAGGGTCATTCAAGGTTTTTTATGATTATTATTCCGTGTCATTTCTCTCTCTCTCACTCTCTCTCTCTCTCCTCTCTCTCTCTCCTCTCTCTCTCTCTCTCTCTCTCTCTCCCTCTCTCTTTCTGATTGAAAGCAGCCAGCACTGCCAGCGGCCTGTTTGGCCTCAGCTCTGCCACCTCTTTCCCTGGTGCTCGCTCAGTGCCTGTGGCATGGCCCCAAACACATGGTTCTAATGGAGTGATGAACTGATCGAGGCTGTTTTTTAACACTCTGCACTCCACCACGGCCTTTTAGCTTCTCTTCCTCGCAAATATAATGTTGTTGCAAAAAATAAAATCAAATGCAATGCTTTTTTTAGTGCTTACTGAAACATGGCAAGTACAGTTGTATGCAACAGTTTGGGCACCCCTGGTCAAACTCCATGTTTTGTTTATTATCTAAGCAAAAATAGGTTAAAACATCCTCTACAGTGAACACATTTCTTCACATTTTAATGCACAATTACTGTTCATTTTCTGCATTTAACATTTTGGGAAAAAAAGAAAAACAAAATGTGGACTATGCAAAAGTTATGGCAAATAACCCAGAAAATAAATATAAATTGTGCACTACAATTTGCAGAAAATGCCATGTGTAAGTTTGTTCTTGGTAGAGGATATGTTAACTTATTTTTACTTAGTAGACATGTAATTGGACCAAAGGTGTTCCAACTTTTGCATATGACTGTATGCATGCTGCTTTGCTGATCTTTATGTGGGTACAAATATGTGCATGTGCACACACACGTCCTCACTAACCCTCTGGATGCATCTTCACACACCCCTCTCCACCCTTTCTGCCAGCACCGATTCCTGGATTTTGTCAGTCCCCAGAGCAGTCTTGTGGTCTTGTAGAACACGCGCTTGGCGTGCCACCGATTGCCATATTTTAATGCTGCTGCCTCTCGGAACAGTCCCTAAGGATGGGCAGCCATGAATCACGCCTAGAGCACTAACACTTTTTCCATTGCGCATCTTTCCCTGTTAGACAAAGACAGAGAGTGAACGAGAGAGCTAGGAGGAGTGAGAGAGTGAAAAAAGCGGTATGGTTTTCATTAGTCCACTGCCAAAGTGCAATCACTCGACAATCACACACGCTCAAACCCCAGGACTGACCACGAGCAGTAAGCCTGGACTGAATGACTGAGTTATACGAAGCTTTTTCCAACAGAGTGGGGCAAAGCTTAAGGGAGTTTCATAAAGACTGTTTGAGCTATAGAGATATTAGCCAGGCTAGATGTTATCACACTCGCTGAGTCCACAGCTTCATCACAGCCTTCGCTACACTCTGCTCTCTCTCTCTTGCACACATCACAGACACATACATTTACAGATATGATGTCTGGAAGTCGTCCATGGAGTCACTTCATGCTCCTCCCCACCACTTTGTGCAAGGCTGAGAAAATCTATGAGCAGATGATGCACAGTGTGCAGAACCGATGTCTTCAACACAAACTTGCTAAGTTAAAACTAGGTCATATTCATACCAGAAGATAACCCATTGATAAAAGCTGGGTGGCTATAAATCTTGGGCTGTCTTTTCAGTCTCCATACTCACATACTCAACGGCACTCAAGCAGTGGTGCACAGTAGGGCTGTTTAATGTCCTAACTCTAAAATCTTACCTGTTTAGTCATAGCTATCACAGAATAGCATTTGTATTGAAAATCCAATGATATTTTTTTTAGGCAACTGTGACAGGCAGCATGCCAGTTTATGTTGGCTAGCTAATTTATGACAGTCAGCAATATTTCCTGTAGAAAACAGCCACAGCAATGGACTGAGCGATCCCATCTGAGGACAGAGTTTCTATTAAAATCCAGTCAGTTTCTTCTACTGCCACAGAGACGTGACAAGTTTCAGTGGTTCATTGATTGTAACAGCACTATGCTAAATGCAAAATCTGCACTGCTTGTATAGTCTAGTATATATTATAAAGCACTTAGGTAACAGAACACATTCCCCAGCCAGATCTGCACTCTTGCTGCAGGCATGGTTTCTTCTGAACACCAAATCACATGACCCTCTCAACCAAATCTAAGGGCACTTCACTTTTTGAATAAACAACTCCAAGGAATGAATGGAGATCACAGATTATTCAGAATGAAGGATCAGGAAATGTGTCAAGATTCAGTCTGAGCATCTTGTTGCTGTGTTCTGAGCTGTGGGGATTTTTTTTGTGAGCCCACCCAAAGCTACAGATGCCCTCAAGTGCCATGGATTCGACCAGCTTTTCTTCAGGAATTACCTGCATTACTGCAAAGGTTCACATGAGAAGTTACCCAACAAGGCCAGCTAAAGCTAAATTAGCTGTCAAAAGCTGTTTGCAGATGTTATGCAGGTTGGGAGTAAAGTCAATGTACAGTCTTATGCAAACCTTTAAACACCCCTGGCCAAATTACATGTTGTGTTGAGTTTCTGAGTGAAAATAGGTGTACACGTTCTTTGTAGAGAACATGCTTCTAAATGGCATTTTCCTGCTTATTTTAGTGGACAGTTAACTTGTGAAAACAAATTACATAAAATGTGCCATAATTTCTGCACAGGCCACATTTAATGTTATTTTCTTTTGCCAGAATGTCAAAAGCAAGCACATACACAGTAATTGTGCTCAGAATTTAAAAAGGTCATTCAGAGTGGTTTGATGTGAAATGGTTCACTGCAGAAAAACACACTGACTCAGATTTCTTCACAGTGATGGTGACAGGGACCAGGGGTCACAATGTCTGCAACTCAAATTTGACTAGGGATGTCCAAAATTTACCATCGTAATGTGGTCGTTTTACATGGTTATGTGAGATTTCAATCTAATGTTGTTTTGTACTATAATGGCCAGGTTGAAGTCAGAGCCAGGTGCTACACATCAATGAGGAAGTGAGAGGAGCAACACGAGCTCAGAAGCTCATAAGATTTCATGTTTACTAACTGCGGTTACAGATTTTTTTTTTCTTTATTCTTTTGCATTTTGTGTTTGTTCTGGATTGTTTTTGGTCACCAGTGAGGTCATATAAAGGTAATATAACATTTGTAATTCTCAAAGAAAAGCTTGTAGTCAAGCTTGATCCTTTCTGAAAAGGAAAAGTACCTCACTGTGATGTCTTTAAGGTAAATACCTTAATGAGAACATTAAAGCATGTGTGTCTTCTACATTCTCATTTGAAAACACCACTGATGGTGAAAGGCAGGAGTCTCAAACTACTGACAACTTCATATTGCCTGTCACATTTTAACAATTAAAAACTGTGTAAAACTGTTCGAAGCTGTGTTTGTTATTCAGGTACTGGCTAGTGTTTTTGAGTTCTGCTCAAAAGTAGCTAAAATTGTCATTACTGAAACAGTCACTACTGAAACATTAGGTAAAGTTGATGATTGTTTTGGTAGTGACAAAATGGAATGTTCAATCGTTTATTTGAACAAATGCAACATAATTAATGAAACTAAACTAAACTAAAGCAAGCTTGTTTTATACCAGAACTGATGTGGAACGCCAGCAAAACCGAACGTTTTTTGCAACAAAAAAGCCGAAATAGACCCGAAGTTTTGAAAGCAGTGGCTGTGTATCTCTACCATCATCATTTGCGCAACCCTCAATAATGCTCATGACCACATTTGCTGTGTGCAGAACATACAAGAGTCCCCACTGATAAAAAAAGGAGCACTTTGAGAATGAGCAGTGTAGAAACAAAGTCATTCCTGCTTCTGATCTAAAACATGCTTTAATCTGCAGTAGATACAGTATAAAATTAAGAAATTTATAGAATCATCAAACAAATCCACTTGGAATGCAGGTTTAGTCTTTCATTTTGACAACACTTAACTTACAATAACCACTTGTGTACAGCAGGAATGCTACTGCTATCATAGTAAGAGTCCCATATAATTCCACCATTAAATTATATAATTGAACATTGAAATATTTATGAAACATTCTATGTTATGCTACTAGTACTAGTAGTAATAACAATAATTATACATACCATTTTTTATGATTAGAAATAATTGTTTTTTGTGACAGAATTGCTAATAAACACTAAATAAAATGTGCTTAAATTTGTTGTATGTAGTCAAAACTGGCACTCTGTAGCCCACTACGTTATTTGTGTGTGTGTGTGTGTGTGTGTGTACGTGTGTGCATGTACGTGTGTGTATGAGGACACAGAGTAAAACAGCGCTTTCCCCACTGAAGGCCATGCCAATCTGCAGTTCCATATTTAGCAGCAGGAAACCTGTTTCGAACTTAGCAACCAAATACAAACCAAACACAAATAAGAGCAACCGCAACATCAGTCAGGCCATTCAAATCAAATCAGCATTCTCGTAATTAATAATATGTTTGGTGTAACAGTCCTGATCTGATTTACGGCTGACTGAAAATAAGTGCACACATGTATTTCTACAGCTGCATGTGTCCATGAACAATGAGTGCTAAGCTAGCAATGAAACAAATGTTACAAGCTAGCATAAGCTTCAAATTAAGATGACAAACAGGGCTGATTCTTAGACTGCTTTTGTTTGCAGGTGAATCATTGTTAGTTGT
Source organism: Colossoma macropomum (assembly GCF_904425465.1). Taxonomy (NCBI): domain Eukaryota; kingdom Metazoa; phylum Chordata; class Actinopteri; order Characiformes; family Serrasalmidae; genus Colossoma; species Colossoma macropomum. The sequence continues at coordinate 16,952,114 of NW_023494803.1, read as the reverse complement.
ATGATTTAAGAAGCCAAAGAACAGGCCTTACAATGAAAACCTTCTTGAGTGAAGATTTCTGGCATTATGCCATACATAACCCCATCCCCATTTTTTTAGAAGACTCTCACACACATGCACATACACTGGTTTACTGTTTTTCTCCCTCTCCCTCTTTCCTTCTCTCTTTCCCACCTCTCTCTCTCCATGTCTCTCCTATCAGCAGGGCCTGGGGCAATGTTCAACCTTAAACCCTTGCTGGACGCCAGGATTAGTCTTCTTAAAGCAGCTCCCCTATGGCTCCAGCCCTGTGAGTGACTCTACACCACTGGCACACAGCCGCCTCCCACCACACAGTGTGTATGTGTGTGTGTGTTTGTGTGTGTGTGTGTGTGTGTGTGTGTGTGTGTGTGTGTGCGTGTGTGTGTGCGTGCATTTGTTTTTGTACATTTTCAGGACATTTGCAGGACAATGAGAGAAAAACTGGGACCTGACTTAGTAAAGTCAAAGTAATGTCCTAACAAAAGCAACATGTTTCATATTTTTAAAACTGCAAGGACAAAAACATTGCTTTTTTGCTACTGAAGGTTAAGTTTAAACATTAAGTAACACCATATTTGAAGGCTATCCACATAGGGACATCATAACCAATGCATAAGCATTGAATGAATAATGTAACAAGTAATACTTGAGCGTTTATAAACAGCTTATGCCAGTAATTACAAGGTGACAGGATGTTTTATGAAGTAAATGACATTGTATTGACATAAGGGCCTTAAAACAAGGTGACTGACATTTGTTCTTTGTAAAGGGATAATTCTGATTTGTCATCCAGAGTGGTGTGAAATGCTCTGTTCTAAATGTACATGCAAGGTGATACATGGCAAATAGTACTAAACCAAAACTTTTTTTTTAGTTGTAACACTATTTTACTATTATCACCATTACATGTAAAAACTTTACATTTACTGGTGGTTTTACCTAGTAAATGAAATGGCTATATTTGTGCTGCAGACATGGTGACCCCTGGTTCCTATCACCTTCACTGTAAAGAAATCTGAGTGGGTACATTTCTCTAGAACAAAGCATTTCACATGAAACTGCTTTGACTTTGTTGACATCTCACAAATGCAGAAATTTTGAAAAATCTGTGGAATTCCTCTTTAACACTGTTATGAAGCATCAATGTGTAATTGAATGTATAAAATGTGTAAGGCAGGAACTCGTAATAAAATGTACAATATCATTTACTTCATAAAACATCTTATCTCAGCTTGTCATTACTGGCATAAGCTGTTCATAAATACTCAAGCATTGCTTTATATATATGTTATTTAATGCTTATCCATGTGTCTTGCAAGTCCATATTAAAGTAGTCTTTAAATAGTGTTACCAAAAATTGTTATTACTTATATGGGACATACATAATATGGCCAAAAGTATGTGGACACCAGACCATCACACATATATGAATTTGTTGGACATCCTATTTCAAAACCATGGCCATAAATATGGAGTACCCCCCTTTGCAGCCATAACAGCCTTCACTCTTCTGGCAAGGCTTTGCACAAGATTTCAGAGTGTGTCTGTGTGAATTTATGCCAATTCAGTTAAAAGAGCATTTATGAGGATGTTGGATAAGAAGACCTGGCTCGCAATTGATGCTCAAATTCATCCCACAGGTGTTCAGTGGGGTTGAGGCCAGGGCTCTGTTCAGGCCACACCAAACTCATCAAACCATGTCTTTATGGAGCTTGTTCTGTGCACAGCGCCACAGTCACTTCCCCAAACTGTGGCCACAAAGTTAAAAGCATGTAATCATCTAAAATTTCTTCATATGCTGTAGCATCAACATTGCCCTGCCCTGGAACTAAGGGGCTGAGTCCAAACCCTGAAAACAGCCCCAGAGCATTACCCACCCTCCACTAAACTTTACTGTTGGCGCTATGCATTTCGGTAAGTAGGGTTCTCCTGGCATCTGCCAAAGCTGGAGTCATCCTTCAGACTTCCAGATTGTGAAGCGGTGAAGCATGATTCATCACTCCAGAGAACACATTTCTACTGTTCCAGAGTCCAGTGTCTCAATGATTAGGAGGGGTCTCCACACACTTTTGGCTATATGTATGTATGATTCCATGTTCTGACATTGTATAAATTCAGTCTGTGCATGTGTGAGCAATCATGTATTTCACTCTTTGTAAGGGCAAATATCAAGGCAATGGTTAAAGTTATCAGGTGAAGTGTAGCACAGCAGTCTTTAGCTACTATAATGCAGAAAGCACTGAAAATAACTCACAAAGACATGAAAACAAACTTATGTGTGTATATATGCTTGTGTGTGCACACCGGGAAACTAGCTAATACTTGACGACATTCGCAACAATACACTTCCCCTCTCCACATCCCCCTATGCACTATCCTGTTACCTCTAAAAGGATACAGCATAAATTGTGTTTCTCTGAGGCAGTGAACTCAGCCAGGCAGTGAAAGGTAAGCCCTGCATACAGTACCAAAAAAATAAAGCTGACGAGAGCTTGAAACCAAATCTTATAAAGTTTCAGTGACACAACCGGGGAGTGACATAAAACCCTTAATAATTCTTCTGCTGTAACTCATGTCAGACTTGGTTCAATATTGAGACTGTTCGTTTATTACATGTAGCTAAGCGCTCAACACCAAGTAGCCTGTTATTTAAGCTGTGTGTATAGAGCAGTGTTTACATTTATTCAGTTACATGTACTCAGGTAGAATAATGGCAGGCAGTGGAAATGATTTAATTTGCCCAAGAAATGGGTAAGATTCTGGTCATCTATTGCTTATTGTGCAAAAACACGTGTGTTGTCACTTGACATGCTAGGCTGATCCCAACATTAACCCCTACATACTCTCAAATAGAACCTCTGCTAATGAAAACATTTTTGTTGTTCTTATGGCATGGCTGATTTTTTTTTCTTTGCAAGTCTACATGTATATAAGCTTTCTCTGCACTTTGTGATGTGCTTGAGCTTTAACCTTCTGCAGTTTTAAGCATTTTGAGATGCATAGGAAAAGCAGAGAGCATCATCACCTCCCCTGTCTCTGTTTCTCTCTATGGATATGCAAATGTCATGTTAAGCATCATATTAGTATAAGCATAATGAAGGGTCAAATTAAGGTTAAACAGCTTTTTTAAAAAAAGTGATGTTCATCATTTATTGTGTTAATGTGTTATTAATGTACTATTAATGAATAGTGCATTATTACCACATTAATGTTGACAGGCATAATAGCAATATACAAACCCAATTACAAAAAGGTTGGGGCAGTATATGAAATGCTAAGACAAACCGAAAGCAGTGATTAGTAAATTCTGTTTGACCTGTATTAAACTGAAAGTAGTACAAAACCACAATATTTGATGGTTTACCTTGTGAAATTCATTGTTTTTTGTAAATATATGCTCATTGCAAATATGATAAAAAGGTTGGGACAGGAGCATGTTTACCACTGTGTTACATCACTTTTCCTTTTGAGTCCTTTTGGGAGCTGAAGACACCAACTGATCCAGTTTTGAAAGCAGATTTTTTGTCATTTTGTAGTTGTACAAATCCTCTGCTGTTGCAACTGTGCAAGGCCTTTGTTTTTGTATTTTGTACTTCATCATGATCCTAAAATGTGCTCTAAAACGTGTATATATCTTTATTTCTTTATATCTAGGCCCTTCATCAATTTAACATGTTTATTTTTAAAACATTTCATGTTCCTAGTCTTAAATTACTCCTTTCTCAACGTATTTTAGAATTGGATTTGTAATTACAATATAAATTTAGTTCATATCATGCAGCCCTCGATGCACAATATTTCTGTTCTATCTTTTTTTTACTCAAGTTGGTTTTTGAAAGTCATGTTTATATCTACTTGAATTATTATTTAACAATACCTTTACTTGAGTTTGTTTCAGGCTAGTGTACTCACTAATGGTAGAGAGGAACCTTTCAACTGTGGTCATGTGCGTTGGATGGAAACAGTTACACACATACAGATATACAGCATCATGCTGCACCCACCCCCCGACCCCAACTCTTTTTTCAGCAATGAAGCTTGTGACTTGTGGTTTATCATAAGACATTGTGACATGTGGACTTGTGCTCTTGTTGTGAGCAGCCTGTGCACTCCCAACAGTGCTTACTATAGTCACCTATTGTGCTTCCTCAGCATCGCAAGGCTGAATGCAAGGACACAGCCATGTAGTGCCACATTGTCCACCACTTGATGCCCATCATTAAGCCTGGCCCTCTCTCATGTGACCCGCTCGGCATGCTGGGAGATTGACTATGGCGCTCTGCATGATTGGATGATAAAGCAGTTCATTGTTTTGCAACACAACCACCCCCCCGACCCTTTCACACTGACCAGGCCTTACAGCCTCTACCCTGTATTCATGTGCCTTCACAAGCAAGCCCATTTTGCCTTGTAAAGTGGCTCCTCGACTTCTCTTTATTCACAACAAGTGCACACACACACGCACACACACACATGCACACACATACACACAGATTAACCCCCCCCAACAAAAAAAATGCTGGGTAAGTTTAGCGTCATCTATCTGTTCTGACAACAATGGCTCTCTCTGGCAAAGTGAATGTGCAGCGAGTTACAAGCTTTACAACCTGAATCATTCTTTGAGTTTGTAGTACACATGAAGAAAAAACATTGAACATAAATGGCTTTTTTTATCATTCAGTCCCCAGTTCACAAAGCCCTTTATCATTTCAACACAGCTGAGAAGAATGGCTTGCTCTACTCCTTTCTACTCCTGCCTTATGGGCTGGATAGACCAAGTTTACTCCATCTGGCTTCAACTTTGGCACACATTGGACAACTTTACATTTTCCATTTTTTTTTTTGATTGCTTAAACACATTCAACAAAACTGATGTACAAAACTTCATTGTTACCTTCTCAGCACAAGAGAAGCTCCTGCCTGTAGAAACATAGAGGTATGTGAGATCCAAGCATAGGCTTCTACTTACCAACCTACAGTGAACTAGGTAAACAGTAAAGCTCACCGTGGTAAAGAAAACAGACAGTCACAGTCTTTAGCCATTTGCCCTGGACATCTATGGCTAGATGGACTGATGCTTGGTGAAAATGTGCTGTGGTCTGATGAGTCAACTGTTCAGATATGGACATTGTGTTCTCTGGGCCAAAGAATAAAGGACTATCCAAATTGTTACCAGCGTAAAGTTAAAAAAAAAGCTGTCAAGGTATATGGTGGGGCAGGGATTAGTGGGTAATATGCACATCTGTCAAAGCATAATTGAAGCCTTCTAGATGATGTCTTTTTCAGGATATCCACACATATTTTAGCATGACAACACCAAGCCACATTCTGCACATGCTACAACAGCCTGGCAGCATAATCAGAGAGTGCAGGTGCTAGAGTATGTTTTTATTTGAACAAAAAACGCAATAGAATTTACTAATCACTGCTTTCTGGTTTTATTAGCATTTCACACACTGTCACATACTCAAAATTAATTTGTACACTTTACGTGACATGCATTTGGCAATTTGCTTACAAAAGCGAGGCAATCCATTTTCATAAAATGTTTACAGTGTAGTTATGGATACCTTCAGCTGTCAGTGAACCACATATACACAACTGTTAAATCAGCAATCAGTTGGCATAAATGAAAAAGCCACTGGTTGCTACCTGCAAGCATGGATTAGTGCAGGAGAGAGCAGCTGTTAAGTGTTCCATTGTGTACAGGTGTATAATCTACAATTTGTGTCCAATTTTATTGGAAACTTCAGTTTTTTAATGTGGTCCAGTGTGTATGCCAGCTCCTTTGGTTGGGCCCCTCTTCCATGTCCTATCCCTTTACTGACAAATACACAGCATCCAATTCATCATCATTCAAAACAATGCTGCCTTTCACCAGACATTTGTTTCAAGAGTATATAAAAAGAAAAAGGCAGAAAAAATGAATATTTTGGAAGAGGTTAATCTGTCCTGGATCTGTGTTTATGCCATGAAAATATAACAATACATTTTCATAGGCTATGTGAAGTACACATGGACCATGGCCATAATCTATAATCATAATTGATTAAATTAGCTGATCATCAAACTGACTGCTGTGGCACACATCTTTTAACAAGTTGTCATGAAGCTCCTGACAGATTGACTGCTGGCGTTTCTTTGGTGTATCCAGGCCCTTGGGCTTAATCTGGCCAATCAGATAACACTTAGCAGCATGTCCTGCATGTGATTGGCAGCTCATTATTGTATAGATGCAGTGAGAGAAGAAGCCTGGAGACCTAGGTCAAACCCCTGACCCAGGGCACCGAGCAGCTCCAGGGCTCAAAGGTCAAGCAGCCTGGTCTATTTGCACTAAAACTTGTTTCACAGAGAAAAAAGTCACAAGGCAAACGTTATAAAAGATTTATGAATACATTACAGCTGGTGAAGACTGGTTGGGGGTAGTGTTGTTTTTTGAAGTCTAACTAACCTTAAAGGCTTTGGTTTAAAGGTTGATTTATGTGGTATTAAACCATGAGGTGGAGATATTTAGAAGGACTAGGCCTTGGGACTCTTCACCTTTGTGGCCTCATAGGTGGTTTCAACAAGTTTCATTTAGGTTAGTGGAAGTATACAGTTTTCACCAGCTTAAGCCACAAAGACGAAGGATGGGCACGGTGATCGGCACACGTGGCACGAAAGAAGTGAAAGAGAAGACGTTCTTCACCTTCACGCTTTTGCAGCTGTCTCCAGCCCTTTCTCTTTCGCCTCATCTTTACTGGCAGAAGCTCTCACAGCTGTGTGTTTGCTTCACTAAAAACCACAGAGCCTGCAGATTGAGAGGATGTGCACCTGTGAAGTCGTCCTCTGCTGTGACCTGAACCGCAGACCACAAGGCCACACAAAACCTCTAGCAACCTAGGTGCAAAACAGTTCACCTTATAGATGATATTCTTCTTCCACTTGAAAGTTCATTATCAAATACTTTGAGTTAGATCACTTCTTGGCCATGAAACTAAGCACTGTGCTGAAATTAGCAATGGGTCCATTTATATAACTACAAGAAGGTCTAGTGTCATTTCCTGTAGAATTGTGAAACTGCTCTAGCCTCCATCAACACCAACAGAGTCTTTCACTGAAAGAACAGTGTCAGACAGATATGACATTAATTATAGCCTCAATATATTTTATACACTCACAGACTACATACAGAGTAGGTGTACCTGATACCTTTTACACTCAATTGTAAATTGTAGTCTACATTTTGTAGACACCACTGTTGCACTCAGAAGTCATTTGACCTACTGTCCCAAAGTCTTGCACATTGTTTAAATTGTGTCAGTCTCTATTGGCCTCTTCCATGTGTGACCTGGTTTTGATAAAAAGGCAAATGTTAGCTGGCTTTTTTGATATACAAACCAAATTCCAAGTATGTTGGGACTGTATGTGAAGTGCCAATAAAAACAGACAGCAGTAATTTGTAAATTTGTTTGACTGGTATTAAATTGAAAACAGCACAAAAAACACAAGACTTGATATTTTACCTTATTGCTTGACTGGAACCAAAAACACCAGTTGTTCCCATTTTAAAAGCTTTTTGTTATTCTTCAGTTATACAAGTCTTTAGCTGCGCAACCATATGGGGTATATGTTCGTTGTCATATTTTGCACATAATGCACCACACATTTTCAATAGAAGACAGGCAGGCCAGTATATCACCTGCACTCTCTGATTTTGCAGTCATGCTGTTGCATCACCTGTGGAATGTTTCTTGGTGTTATGCTGAAACAAGCATGGATGCCCCTGAATAAAAACAGTGTCTAAAAAGAAGCATGTGTTGCTCCAAAATGTGTGTATATCTTTCAGCATTAACAGTGTATTCACAGATGTGCAAGTTACCCATTAATACCCATCCATTCTGTGACAGACCTTGGCTTTTAAACTTTACACTGGTAACAATCTGGATGGTCCTTTGTTTTGTTTTTGTTTTTTTTCCATCAACAATCTGAAAGGTTCACTCGTCAGACCAGGAGTTGACGTTCACGGGCATTTAGTTGTGATTTTGGCTTGCATAGGTCTTTTTAATCGATTCCTTGAATCTTCTAAAAGCCTAGTGGTAGCAGTAAGCACAAACAACAGTTGCAACAATGGAGGAGCTTCAAGCTCTTATTTCCCTTTAACTCTGCATTTTGTTTAAGGTAAAGAGTCAAGGACAGTGATTTTAGCTGGCGTTTGTTTTTTTAATTCATTAAATGGCAGTCAGTATGATGATACTGAGACAATTGTGTTTGACCAATCAATGGTTACCAGCACGGGTACTCAGGTATGGTATGCTTCACTTGGCAGTGGAAATGACGAGAAAATGTAATCAAGGATTTGTAACTGTATCATACCACAATGCCCGGTGGAAAAACACCATTAGAAATGCATTTGTAAATGCTTTTATGCAAAATCTATGATTACAGATAGGGCTAGTATAATATATAAAACTAAAGCATGAACTCCATGGGCCCTAAGTTAGGTATACTTTTCCATAGAAGACTGCTTAGTCAGTGATGCTTCAGAGGCAATACTTTCTAAGCAGGTAGGCTTGTTCTAAAGAAATGACTGCGGCAGTACAAAGGAAGGAGTCTGTTTATTACAAAGAGAGTTTCCATTGCCTTGACCCACACCTAATGTCTCTTATGACACTACCTAAATTCAAAGCACTGCATCACATGCTTTAACTTTTACATTTATAGTGTATGTGTTTGCGTATATATTTACGTTTCTACACACACAGGTGACAAATGAATGGTAAACCAGTGTCAAGTGTCTTATTAAGGTGTAGCTGCAGAATCAATGTGCAAGTCTCTGGAACTATTCTGGAGGGACGGAACAACATTCTTCTAAAATTTTCCCTCCATTGGTGTATTGATGATGGTGGTACAGAGAGCTGTGTAACGTGTCGACACAAAATCTCCCATAGGTGTGTAGTTGTGTTAAGATCTGGTGACTGTAAAGGCCATAGCATATGATTTACATCATTTTTTTAACTCATCAACCCACTGAGTAGCCCCTCTGTGTATGGGGCACCACTTGTCATCATGAAGAGACCACTTTCATCAGGATAGAAATGTTTCATCATAGGATAAAGGTGATCAGTCTGAAGCTTCCCACTAAAGGGACATGTGGTCCTAAACCATGGCAGCAAAATGCTCCCCAAATTATAACAGAGCCACTGGACCCCCTCACTGTTGGGGTCAGTACTGTTGTCTTGGTGTACACTGCACATGCACTCACCCACTTCTGGAAAATATGGTGAAGGATGACTCACCTGAACATATCACTGTTTTCCACATCTCTCAAATGTGCATTTGTCTTTGTAATAAGCTGTTTATAAAATATGTGTGCTGTGCAGTGGTGGATGGAGTCTTCTTGCTGACCCAGTCTGATCCACCCTGCACTCAGTCCTCAGTCGCCTGAAGAACTGTTGCTGCAGTTTAGCAGTCTCAATGACTGGAGCTCCTGCCATCTTTGCCCTGAACCCTCTTTCAAAGTCACTTAGATAATTTCCTCTTGCTATCTCAATCCAAAATTGAGGTCAACTGGGCCTAAACAGTATTTTTAAACATGCCACAGAGCATGGTAGCATGTTAATTGCTCAACTGTATCATGCAGTACACCTGTCTGGAAGGATCTGTAAGTGTTATGCTTACTTATTTATTCAGGTTTTTCAGGTTTCAATGGCCTAAAGGAGAGACTTTTTACTACAATAGTGTTACCAAAGATGTGACAATTACAGCTTACTATTCACAAGATATAGCAGCCTATTATTCACAGTCATAGAGAACACCTAATAAAGAGTGTTGTGAATGTGTATAACAGCTAATACTCTGCCCCTGCTATGTATTCAGATGACAATCTAACTAATCAACCTAATAATGACTTTGAAATAACTAGTGGGAATTTACTGGCCCCTTTGATAAAGGGCTTTGGGTCCTTTGAGCTTAAAAACTGTGCTGTACGCTCCAGTTCTGTGGTAATCGGCTAGATAAAAATTGATTAGATGATTGACTACTACTCTGACTTCCATTGGTCACTTTAGAGATCAAAGCCGAGTCTGTTGATGGCTTTCTCACAGCTTTCACTAATTGACAGTACAGATTCAGCACTGAGGCTGTGCCTTGTAATCTGACTGATATATGATTATGGGCTTTAGACCTACAATGGCTGCACTGAACCCTGCCCTTTGGCCTAAAGGAGAGAGAACACTGACCAGGATAATGATCTCAGGCTTCCACTGATACAAGTTCACTGCCCCCACAAATGCTCCCTCAGGCTGTGGAGGGATGTGAGTAATCTAAATCAGGTTAGGCCAAGTAGACACTTCTCAACATTCCAAATCCCTCAGTCTCTGTATTTCTAAAACGACACGACATTTGCTGTTTTTAATCTGTTGTCTAGTTCGTGTAGCACACTAAACGATGGAGTACAGATGATGATAGGTTCATCTTCAGAACTGTATTGAATTTCAGTGGGTAGTGGTGCCCAAAAATGTGAGCAGTCACCTGACTAGATGATTGGTAGTCATGTCACAAATTTTGTCGTAAAAAGCATGTAATACTTTCTTTCAGGATAAACCTGATTAATCTATAATATGTTCAGTTATTGCAAACTACAGAAAAAAATATACATCAATACTCTTCAGTTTAGCAGGCTCATGAAAGCTTTTAGTCTTCAAGCAGGTTTGTGTAATATATAGAACATTAACTGTGTTAGAGTGATGAATGACAGCACTGCCCTTCCAGTTGGCAAAACTGTGCTACTGCTACCATGGGTGCTCACCCACGACCGCAGCTAGTTGATTGGTTGTTAACTTGTCAGGAGAGGATAGTTGGGTATCATTCTTCCCCTTTTTTTAGTAAATGAGAGAAAGTGGTTGTATTCTAGTAATTCCTCATTTTAATTATTTGTACTCATTTAGCTTTATATTACAGAACCTTTTTTACTTCTACCACAAGTGATGACTCAAAGCCTGCAGAGCAAAATATTTCTGCAGCACTGTGGAATGCTTTGTATATGCTTCTAGTAAATGATGATCTCTACTAGTGGCTAACAGTGCATTTGCATTGGTCCGGCATGGCAATGCATAGCAAGGCATCTCATTTATTTTCAGTGGGAAACGTTGGTTCCTCCAGACTCAGCATGATGGGCCTGATACAATCTGATGGGAGATGCAGTGCATCAAAAAGATGAGTGTGGCTGAACTGTATGCAAATGAATCCAGCCAGCTTGATGCCTTTGTAAGTTTTGTGTTTGCACCTCATTGTATACAACATTTGTTCCGCTTTTCACTTGTTCTTTTAAAAGACAGGGCGGAAGCCCAAATATTTAAACACAACTTTTTTGCCTCCAAAATTCCAAAATAATGTACTGATCTAAGCAAACATGCTATATTAGCTTTCTGATTATTCTAATACACGCATTAATTCCATAAATATTGACTTAGCAAGACTAAAATTCAATTGGATTTCTTAGGGAAAGGCCTATATGCAGCAAACTGAAGAGGGTGAGATGTGTTCTCTTTCATTGCCATGCCAGATCAGTATAAGGCATTCAGACGGTGAAGCATATTGCCCAAAAAAACCCTGCGTCCGAACTGTGAGGAATCTGCCTGTGACAACTTTTGCAAAACTGAGAAGGAGCAGAGTGGATCTTCATGAGTGGTATTATACACACACTAAATGGATAGTCTAAAGAAACTAGCACTTAATTGTGCTCCTTTTCGGAAGAGAAAAACTCTGCCAGGTTTAATTCTTCGTTATCAGCCCAATAGCAACATTAGCAAGTGCCTTGAATGCCCCAAATAGCAAAGGGACACAACATCATATTTCTATATTTTGCTGTCTTTGCAAAGCCTACAGCCTCCTGGGCATTGCAGGGAAGCACAAGAGACGAGCCATCAGAGAAACAACAGAGGCAGCTGAGAAAGCCTCAAGATGGCTTTGGATTGAGAGTAGCGATCTCTGGCATGCTACTTGGGTACAGGTCATGTTTTGATCAAGCCTGGTCAGGTTGACTGAGAGAGGGTGTCTGATAGCCGAAAAACCCAGTGACCCCATGTGCAATCACCGATGATGTGCCCAAGAGCATCACATCATGTATTTAAAAGCTGACATTAAAGTAAACTACTTACCAAGCTATGGTGGTGAGGGGTACTCATTGTAAGCAAGCAAGTAAAACCGTCCCACTATACAGCCCTGCATTCGTTCTCTGGTTCAAGTTGACCTACCCTCTTTTTTGATTGGTTACTTCGTGAAAAGTGATACATCAGCAGAGCTTTTCTGCTTGAACATTTTTCAACGTAATCCCTGAGGATCCACGTCAGAAAAATCCATTGGAATCCATTGGAAGGATAAGAGGATCAATTGTAGGCTTTTGGCACAAAAGTGATTTGAACAGCTGAAAAGTTTGAGCACTGACGAGTGCTGACATCACAAGAAGAGGATGAAATGGGCTGGATTTGGCATTATTCCTCAGAACAAGAAGGTAACATTTTATTGAACCCTGCTACATAACAATGGCATAACCATGCCATAAGCATGCAATGGAAGATGTTTTATGTTGTCATAGGTTTTCATGACAAATAATGTTTATTAACATAGCAGTTTCATCATACTATTACCTGGTAATGCCATAATTGATGTTGTGACAGCTTGTATCACATGCTAACGTCAAACATTATGACATGTCAATTTCAGTCACTGATAATTACCAGACACAATCTGTCATGACAGCTCATCTAAGACATCTGTTTATGGCATGTTTATGTCAATGTTATGTAGCAGGCTTTAAGTAAGGTGTTGCAAACAAGATTTCTAACATTGTAAAGTGTATAGCTGGCTTTAGAGTTTCACATGATCAGATGTGGTTTGTGTTCAGTCAAGCAACTGAAGTGGTCAGCAGATGAGGCACAGATTGATCAAACCGAGAGGATTTAACAGCAGTTTCAGGTGCGGCGTGTGTTATTTGCATTAACTATAATAAATTACACCATAGTTCTTATCACACAGGTAGTGAGAAACATCTCGGCAGCTGTTTTTTGTCTTTGGCAGAGCAGCCCTCGGGTGTGCTTCTGTCTGACTCATATCGAATCGTTTATGGAACGTTGGTTACTGAAAGTGTTTGTCTACTCAAGAAGATGTCATTTATTTAAATAGGGAGCTGTAAACCATTAATCCCACTTCTACCTTTTGGCAAACACTAAGGCAAACATGGCTGTCTGTGACTTTTCTTTAGCTGTTAAGCAGAGGTGCAGTGAAGCGTGAGGCTAAATATGTTAGATAAGGGCGGTTGTTAAAAGCTCAGTGCTGAGTGCAGGTGAACATGGAACACCTGTTTACGTCCGTCTTGACCCCGAGGGTGTACAGACTGAATGCAGGAGATTTGGGTGCATTTAAAACTTTTCACGCTTGCTCAAATTTATAATTTTTGCAGGTGTAACTACTGCTAAAAAAGGCTATTGTACATAATTGGTTCACAGTTGGTTCTAAATATTGCTGTTCTATGCACATATAACTGTTGCTACAATAACTATCTTTCTCTTTGAGCTAAGAACTGAAAAACAAAGCTAAATCAGCTGCAATATTGGCAAAGGATATGACTGCATTAGCTCTTAAGGAGTTCATTTGTCCATTAAAAGAGTGCCCTTAATAACCTGCCTTTAAACTTGTTGTTTTTCATCTTTCCCAAGTGGTGGGACAATAATTATAATACACAATAATTATTTGTCCTTTTGTTTTTTTTTTCCTGTATGTGTTACATTTTAATACATTTTTGGTTATATTTTGCAACACTCAGTTTAAAGTCCTTCTTTGGTATGAAGTGTAGATTTGGTTGAAGAGGCTGAAAGATTTGAATGCTGATGAGAACTGACATCATAACAAGGGGGTAAAATGTGTGGGCTCTGGCATTGTTCCCAAGGTAGTGCCAACACAAAAATAAGTGAGATTGTTTTTACTCAAAATAAACCTGGTTAGTCTTTAACATGAAAGTTAATATGTGTAATATGTAGTATAAGTTACTGCAAATGGATAAAGAACACATGTGCAAGTGTTCACTTTATGTAGAAAGTGAAAAAAAAATACAGAGAGAAAATATTAGCAAGTCTTTTTTGACCTGTACTCATTTGAAAACAGGAAAAGACACAATATTTAATATTAAACATTTATTGTAGATATAGTCTAATTCAAGTCTAATTCAAATTTGATGTCTGCAACGTGTTCAGACAGCAGCATGTTTACCACGGTGTTATATCACCTTACCTTTTAACAACATTCAGTAGACACAGAATGTGGCTGGCGTGGTCTTGCAGAGCAGAGACGTCCCTGAAAAAGACATTGTCTAGATGGCAGCATATGTTGCCCCAAAATACAATATACTCCTCTGCATTAATGGTGCCTCCTCAGATGTATAAATCACTCCTGTCATTGGTACACTCCCATATGACAGACGCTGGCTTTAGAACTTTGTGTTGGTAACAATTGGGATGGTCCTTTTTCCTCTTTGGCCCAGAGAACATAATGTCCATTGTTTCCAAAAACAATTTGAAAGGTGGACTCGTCAGACCACAGCACAGGTTTACACTTTGCATCAGTCCATCTCAGATAAGCTTTAGCCCAGAGAAGTCATTTGTGTTTGTGGATGTCGTTGATACATGCCTTCCCATTTGTGTAGTAGTCTTAATTTGTATTGGTATAAGCAATGACAAACTGTGTTCACTGACAAGGGCTTTCTGAAGTATTCCTGAGCCTATGTGTTTATTCGATTACAGAAGCATGTAGTTTTTAATGCAGTGCCGTTTGAGGTTTTGAAGGTTATAGGCATTCAATATTGTTTGCCCTTTACACATCAAGATTTTTCCAGATTATTTAAATCTTTTAATAATGTTTTGTACTGTAGATGGTGAAATCCTTGCAGAAATTACCTCACATACGATTACCTCACGTTTTTTTCTTTTTTGGCATCAACGCTCCTTTTATACTCAGTCATGATACCATCACCTGTTACCTATTCACCTGTAGAAAGTAGAAAAACTGATATTTTGGTGCATTCCAAAAATGTCCCAGTGTTTCACTGAATTACAATAAAGTAAAACAAATATCTCTAATATATTTCTCTTTGTGCTGTATTCAATTATATACTAGTCAAAATCATTGCTCTCTGTTTTTATTTTGAATTTTAAGTACTGTCCCAACTTTTTTTTGGATTGGGTTTGTAGATCTGATTTAAAAAATATGAATGCACCATGAGCATACTAGCACTACACGTGTTACAAAAAAAATGTAGCTCCTGAGTATATCATTCTAGTGCAGCAGTGAACTGTGACTAGAACTAGACCTTTAGTTCTGCTAGAAAGACTCAGGAGGCAAGAGTGGGAGGACAATTGTTTTTTATATCCTCAAAGAAATTTTACAAGTTGAAAGAAAGCAATTCAGTAGAAATGAAATAGGTGTAGGCCCTGTCCGCGGTCCAGGTCTTGGAGCATCGAGACCCTTGCTGATCCTGCCGTATAGAGATGGCAGAGGTGGAGCCAAAACTTAGGCACCCAAAAGCAGTTACTCCACGTTACTCCACCCCCATCTCCGAATGCTCAGCTAAGGTATCATGGCAGAATCTGGTAAGTGACCTGCACTGGCAGGTTCCAGAACTGTGGGGAAAAATGCTGTGCTGTAAATGTGATATGTTTAAAGTGTTGTCACTTCCATTCCACCTTAAATGTTCCTGTAGAGGTGATATTTGCCTGGTAGTGACAGCTCACTGAAAAACTTGAGGGAGATCATTACAAAGAAAAACAAGACAGCAAAGGCACTCCTGACTATTCAAATCAGTATGACATCAGACCTTCCAGAAGACCTACAATGATGTTTTTTCTACGACCCATTGAAAATCAAAATGTGATTGGTTAAGTTTGCAGTCACTTCATCATTTTATTGGTGTTTAATCAGATGTGCTTCTATCCAGCTCCTAACCAATGGGAGAGCTAGCTTGGCTGTATCTATCTAGATACTTTAACCTGACTGGATAATTTTTCTATAGCTGTTTAAACTTGCAGAACTAAAATTTGGAGCTTTCTCAGCTTAGCTTACATCTGGCATTGCAGTAGCAGATGAACAATGATCACAGCCACGAAAAACAAGCAAAACTCAGGCCAGTACAAACACTGCTCAGGCATATAGAGGCCATAGTTCTATGTAGTAGTATATGGTGGCAAGTGGACACTCTTTGTAATCATTTTAAAGCAGTGCTACAGTGGCTAGCGTTCTAGCTCATTTAACACAACTGATTAAACTCATCAGCTAATGACCAAGAGTTCACTTTCATGTATTAGAAGAGGGAAAACACAAACCTCTACAAGGATGCAGCATCCAGGATATTGCTGGTTTAGTGCAAATATTTGCATATAATAAATAATACTCATAATAAAATGTAATAATAAGACACAAAAAGGAAAAAAATAAAATGCTAATAATAATATCAAATGAATAAATAAAAAATAATTATTAAAAACATCTATTATGGAAAGTATTTAAAAAGGTCTGAAATGTGTGGAAGTATAGAAGGGGAAAAAACATATAATATAGATGCCTATGTACTTGTACTCATATAGATTCATCAGTCATCATTAAGAGGTCTTTGTTTTTTAGAAAGTGTATAAAAGAGTCCCAGATATTGTGGAATAACTCTTGCTTTCGCTTAAGTGTAAGTAATTTTCTCCAGTGGTAAGCATGTAGAAAAGCCATTGCAGTATGCTTGGTCTACCCATCTTTTTCGAAGTAAGTACGATCACTCTCTTTGTCAAAAGACAGAAGATGTCAATATAAATTCTTTGAGTAGCATTTGTTTTATGTTTACTTGGGTAATGTCCAAGAAGAGCTTGTGATTTATTTCCAACTTAATTGATAAAATATCTTCGTATACTAGATCTTACTAGATATACTAGATCTTACTTTCCACCAAAATTCTCTATTCTAAAAACTATGTCTGGAATATTCCTGTTGAATTTATTTTTTTGTTTTAAGTTTTCCTGGTGTAACATAAACTCTCATAAGCCAATTATACAGCAAAAGTCTAAGGCATGAGTTTGCTGAATAGGTTTGGGTCTTCTTACATGCTTATCTCCATTCTACTACCGTTAAATCCACTTATAGATCCTCTTTCCATGCCACAAGTTTTAAATCTGCAGATTCTGTGGATTTTGAAGATATGAGCTCATAAATTTTAGATATTAACTGTTTTCCAAAGGAATTTTGGGATTAGCATACTTTCCAATAGAGATAAATGTCATTTATCTCTGACATTGATTGGCTGCAATAAAGTGTCTAAGTTGTAGAAACTTAAAAAAATGTTTTGGGGAGATTTCAGATTTGTTCCTCGGTAAATGCACAACTTATTAGTTGAAATTAGGCTATATGTTAAGAAAAAGGGCAATTATTTCGCTTTTTTTTTTGCATAAAAGAGGATTTTACACGAGTTGATGCAAGAAAAATGACCTAGTAGAACATGTTTTTAACATCGGGACCATGCCAAATTCACGACTCTTTTTGGGATCAAGGAATAACATAAGCATTTGCGGTTTGGTTGTAATTTTAGTGAGATTTGAATATTGAACAGTAGTAGGTAGCTGGCCAATAATAACTAATATAGTACTGCAAATGCAGGTATGTGTCTTAGTAAAAAGATATATTGTATATTATAATACACTTACCCATTATAGACTGGTAAAAATGCTATTCATGCTGTCTTAAGGCTATTTTTAAACAGCAAAGGAAAAAATTAGCAAAAGAAAAGACACCCTTAATGTTTCTTCAGTCTGCAAACTGCTCACTCAGTCTCTTCACATGGACTTCATTGTTCCCATGTTTTCCTGTCCTCCGTGGGTGCTGCTTATTTTTAAAAGGCGCATTAATTTTTTTTTTTTAAACTGCCAAAGAGGCTGGCAAGCCTGCCAAAGAGGGGATGAATCAGAGCCTGGAAGAAAAGCAGATGAAAGGGGAAATTACAGCCAGTATCCCTCTTCACGACATCAAAAAGAGCCTCCTCAGCTCAACAGTGAGGGAGGTTCCTCTGGGACAGACGAGGCTTGGAGTTTCCTGGCAGTCATGCTGGACAGCGGGCATCTCTCTGGACTTCAAAGTGCTCGGACCCCTGGAGTCTGACACAATACCGCAGGAAGTGTGTGGATACCGAGCCTTTATGCTCGATGTCTACGCATTCAGTACAAAGAGACGTGTGTGACAAGTGATTTGTTATGACAGTAACAAAGTAGTAAGTAGTAACAACAGACACTAATTGTTAGTAATTGTTATAAGTTAATGTCAGTGTCTTTTGCCATCTTTAACCTGACCCACTGACCAGTATGTATTTATTATATGAAATATACATTTACTATACAGTATATATGCAGTACAAAGAGCTGATATGTTGCTATTCGGTACAAAGACTTGTGTACATTCATGGTTATTAGACGAGGCTCAGCGTTTCCTGGTAGTCATGCTGAACAGTGGACATCTCTCTGGACATCAAAGAGCATGGACCCTGGAGTCCAACACAATACCACAGGAAGTCTGTGGATACCATGCCTTTATACTGATATATATGCATTAAGTACCAAGAGCTGTGTGCGTTGATGGTTTCTAAAGCTGGATTGCCTATGTTGTGTTATTGGCAATAGTGTTGTTGGCAATAGTTACTAATTGCAAATGATTTGTTATGGTGTAATTACTAACATCAGACATAAATTGTTACTTATTGTTCTAAGTAAATGTCAATCAGTATTAGTGTTTTGCTACATAGGCAACAGCTGACCTGATAGCAGGCATACATTTGTAGTATGAAATATACAGTACTTATATAACACGGTATATGTATTTAGTACAAGAATGGATATGTTGCTATTCAGCACAAAGACCCATTGATGGTTACTAAAACTAAAAGCCCATGTGGTGCAAAGAACCTCTCTCACACCCTCCCTCATAGACATTATACATACACATACATACTAGCACCTATACAGACACACATATTAGCAACCACCTGGGATACCATAGCAACGGCCTAGAAACACCTTAGCAACTGCCTGTGATACCATAGCAATGGCCTAGAAATACCTTGCAACTGCCTTTGATACCATAGCAATAGCCTAGCAACACCTTAGCAACCACCTGTGATACCATAGCAATGCCCTAGCAATGCCTTAGCAACCACCAGGGACACCATAGTAATGGCCTGACAACACATATAGCAACCACCTGGGATTCCATAGCAAATGCATGGCAACAGCCTAGCAACACCTTACCAACCAATTGGGACAACAGCAATCACGTAACAACACCTTAACAAGCCTCTAGATGTCATAGCAACAGCCTGGTGGCAACCACCTGGGATTTCACAGCAACGGCTTTGTCAAGCTAACTTTGTTTGTTCACAAACTTTCCTCTTCTAGTTATTATTAACATTAGTTACTAATCGCTATTAATTAGTAGGCCCAGCACCAGTGTTTCATTTAGTGTGGCAATGCCCCACCAACTAATCATTATGGCCCATTAACCCCAATGTTCTGTACATGCTTCTACAGTGGAAAGCAGCAAAAAAGCAATCACAGTGAAATTGCTGCACTGCTTGCCTGTGTAAAAGCTACATATATTAACATAAGACGGTTTCAATGCATTAGTTTTTGTACTGGCTGCATTTTAGGAATGCACTGTGAGTGGCTCCTTTGAATCTGTCGTATATTTCTCATTTTCCTTCATTTTTTTGTGCCGCATGGAAGCACAGTACACCCCCCATCCCCACACCCTCTGCCCCTCTGTGGTTTTCGAATGCCTCATTCATGATTCAGTTCTAAAGTCGGGTCTGGTGATGCAGGTTATGATGCAAATAGCAATCGTTGGCATTGTTACTTATTATTATAAGTCAATGTTTCAATGTCAGTCAATATCTGCATATTGTTTACATCATCGCTGACGTCTTCTAACAGCTGTAAAAAGCTTTTGCACATCTGCGATCTGACCCACTGACCACACTTGGTTCCTCTCAGTTCTAATTATAATTGCCGGTTTGGTGCAATATGTCGATAGCTATTGTTTATTGCTTGGCTTTGGAGACACATTTAGGTTCCGTTTTACGTGTCTGCATGAACTGTGCAATGTTTCATGGAAACATAAGGCAGAATAATGTACTAAACACTTCTACTACTCCCCATTGAGTCATACATAAGCATGAATCAGAAGTTATTAAAGAGACGTGAATGGAAAAGGGTGGGATCCAAATGGGAAGCGTGGGGGGGCAAAGACATGCTAGATTAGCTCATCTAGAAGATTGTGTTTTTAAAGTCCGGAGTAGAAAAGGAAAATGCCTCATTTCGGGCCTGCTTGATGTGGCCGGATGACAATAAGAAGCAACAGTGGATGCAATTAGACTGTCAGAGAGGTCTTTACACTAATTAAAGGCAAATGTCTAATTTCCTTTGTTTTGGCTCTCGTCAGACACTCTGTCTGTAAAACACAGAAAACTAGAGGAAAGCATGCACCTCTCTTTCATAGAAACATGCTGCAACCCAACACTGCTGAACAGTCTGTGCCATTGTTTCCTCTAAAGGCCTCAAAAGATCATTTCAAACATTGCTGAGATGGGCTACTTAATATTTTGTGTCACACAGCATTGTCATTTTAGTAAATGAAGACTGAATGAAGTTCCTTTTGGGTGGATTGTGTCACAAGGTGATACCATGGATAGATTTTATCAATGGCATGAAAACTCTATGCTGCCTTTACATCTTGGGAACATTGCATAATAAATGGACAAATAGAAATGGTCCAAAATTATCTGGAATAAAATCTTGTTACATTAGTTGACATTAAAAATTAAGATTGTTTTCTGTGAAGTATAAAAATGAATATACAAAGTAGCTGAATGCTGCATGCATCCACTTTAGACAACAGGTGTTGCGCTGAATTCTGACTCCTCTACTGGATGTGACTGTCGTTCATGTTAACGCATAATTATATTCACAATTTTTGTTGTTCTATTTGCATGTTGTTCTGTATGTTTTCAGAAAATGCAAGATTAACAGTTATTTGTATAAAAAATAAACATTGCAGTGAGATTTTATTAATTTTTATAGTTTTGGTGATGTATTTTTTTTGCGTCATATTAATTTATTCATAAAATTTTAGGTGCAGTTTGGTGTGTTATAGATAGTGATGAAGCTACTAGCCATACCTACTCTTAACTCCCCAACTCACTATACAATTTAGGTTTTTGACAAATGGTTATGAGGTTTCTTTAAAAAAATGTAATTTTGTTTCTGATTCCTTTCCCTTTGAAACACATTGCATTAATAAATTCAAACAAAGGGATATATGATGAGTAGGGGTGGGAATCTTTAGGCACCTCACGATTCGATACGATTACGATTCAGAGAGCTGTGATGCGATTATCAAACGATTATCGATCATCTCGATGCATCTTTTTTTTCTATACATGATTTCTATTTTCTTACTGTCTGAGGACTTGGTACTTTTAAAACAAAGTATTTGTAATGATCCATAATGCATTTACGTCCAATATCTTTTATTAATAAAACAAATGGAAGTGATGTGGCAAGTGAACTAGAAGGCTCTTATTCACTGCTCTTGTTTGGAGATGCTGCTGCCACTCATCTGCAATAAAATGCACTGTTACGGTGAAATAAGATCCAGTGGTAATGGATATATAGTGGTAATAGCATAGTGATAATAGTGGTAGTGGATATATATATATATATATATATATATATAAATATATATATATATATATATATATAGTGGTAATAGCATACACATAGTCTTTAGTAATTTCATAACTTTCATGACTTGTTCGCATTTAAAAGCAGCGCAGTTGGTTTCCTGGTACGTTAAATCTGCAACAAGAGACTGTCACACACTAACTAAAAAGTTGTGAAGATTAAGTCGCTTCTCTTTCTAATTTTCCCGTTCCACCTTAAATGGTGCCGCAATTACATTCGCCATCTCAGTCAGAATTTAAGGTGGAACCGGAAAGTTCAGCAAGATGCTGGCGAGTGAGAAGCGACTTCAGCCTCGTAAAACAGCCGAAAGCTGAGAGACATTTTACAAGAAACTATTCAACTTTTGAGGAAAAGTTTTCTGGCACATATGGAAGAAAAGTGGCTATAGCTGAAGCTTAAAGCAGAGCAGAGTAAGTCCGCTTTTTCATTTATATTGTTTAGTCTATACTAGGACATTAACACATACTGAGACACACTAGACATAAATGTTGTGGCTCCCAAGGTGGTTTGATTTTTGTTGAAAGCTCAAAATGGCTCTTCTTATCATTTGTGTTGTGACTCCTGACCTAACCTGGCTTTTAATGCAGAGGGAGCCGGTCGGATTTCTAACTCATCCAGTTGTGTTTTTGTTGTGTGCCGTCACAGACTGTCTGGGCGCTGCACTTACCCACTTCCAAGTTCCGCCCTTTGCGTTCTGTCAACAATACGTTATAAATTAAATATTTAGAAAATCGATTTTTGACATTTGTGAATCGATTCAGAATCATCCATGTCTGCATTGCGATGCATCTAAGAATCGATTTTTTTCCTGCAACCCCTAATGATGAGTAACTGCTATCCAGGCCTGAGTGGGTGGTCAGTTCCAAATGTCATGAATGTATTTGGAGATGTATTTATGGAAAAGATCTGGGTGACTATTGACTTCTACTGTTTGTTAGCAACATTTGCCTTTTAGCACTATTTGGCAGTGTTGCATCGAATGCTAGTTTGGCCTTTGCTCCACAAACTATTGCATAAAAGAATCTTACTGTGGAATTCATATGTTGCTATAATGAATGACAGTCAGTTGAAATGAAGAAAAACTGCATCTTAAATGGACTATGGTGGCTTAGTGAAAAAGACTAAAATTTTATTAAACTATCTTACCAATGCATATAAGTCATCCTGCAGATTTGAGGGTTAAATCCATTGTGATATTAGTTTAAAGTGAGCTTTTGTTATAACACTGGTAAGCCTGAGGCTGAAAGCCAACCCAAAACTCCCTTGGCTAAAGTTGGATTTGAGTGTCTAATACAAGTGTTACAATGAATTGCATCACAAAATAAGGAACACTTAACTCGTTTTGTTTCATTGTGTTAAAATGGAGACTCTTTCGATGTAATAGCTGCAGGGTATTGAGTAACATTGGTAGCATTACAGAGCAAGAAGATGCTTTCACAGCCTGTTCTTTGTCTACCTCACATTTGCTGTCCTCACCACAGTAGGCAGTACAAACATTGCAACATTCAACATTACATAACTGACTCATCACAACAGGCCTTATCTAACTCGGATTAAGAGGAAATTTGTTTAATGTTGCCAACAAGAGCAGAACTGGCACAAACGGAAAAGCTTGTTTTGTCCAGCACGTAATCAGGCAAACAATACAAACTGATTTCCAGACTGTTTATTTAGAACTGTTTGTTTGGATTCAAATGGATAGTAAAAATTAATGTGAAGCAGAGGGCCAAAAGTGATTTTGCAATGATGTAGTCATATGTTCACTGTGACTCAGGGATGTCTCAGCAGGCTCGGCACCAGAACTAAAGCATAAGCAGGGCATTTATTGCATATCTGTGTTGCTGGAAATTTCAAATATGTTTTTAATATCCATAATGATGATGCTATCAAATATTCCAAGTTGCTTGTGCTTTAGTTACCTATTCTGGTTTGCCAGTGTAAGTGAGGCTATTACCGCCTACAAAACCAGAATAAACAAGAGCAAATGCCCAAAAAAACTGTCATATCAAATCATGTAAAGTTGGTCATAAATGCCCTTTTTGTGGATTTTACCCAGCTTAACTATTGCCAATTCCTACCTGCTGGCTAGGTCTCACCCTGTTGCACTATGCTACGAAGGTGGCGGGAGCAAAGCCTGGCATTTAGTTCCTCCAAGACATGTGAAGCCAGCAACCACATCTTTTATAACTGCCACTAATGTCATTGAACAATTTAACACTCTTGGAGGAGAATGCTAACTGTAAATTCTATTCTGTCAACAGGTGCACACGTTGGCTAGCATTGCACTGAATGATGGGGGGAGAATTAGGGCCATCCTACTCATCTAGAGAGAGCGAGGCCAATTATGCTGTCTTGGACCCCCAGCCAGAGAGGATTACGACATCACTGAGGATCAAACTCACAAATTCTTGATCATGCCGAGACAGTTGCATTTTTTTGTTTGGATTCAATAATAATAACCAAAAAAAAGCAAGTCTGCAACATTTACTGGGGCATGAGGATGGAGTCAGTTGGGTATTGCCCCTCAAAATAACCCCATGACACCAAACGTGTGTCTCAGGCCTATGAGGTTTTGAAGGAGAGATTGCATCCAAACCGGTTCAAGCATGAAGTTGCACAAATACTCTTTAAGCTAAGTATGATGACTCTGATTCTTTGGCTGATGTACAGTCTGAATGGCTGTGTCATATAGTTTGTTGAGTGCATGTGGATGCCATCGGGTTTATATCCTGCAGGCAGAGAGAGATGTGTTTCAGTGTGCAGCACATAAAACTGTGAGTGGTAAGAGTTTAATTATAGCCTAAGCCCTTATTCCCCTGTGGAGAGCCAAGGCCACTCTGCTAATCAAGAACACTAGGCTGGGTGATAAGTGGCGTCACCCTGCTGTGTTTGTGTGTGTGTGTGTAAGACTGAGTGTCTAATAGTGTTTCTTCATACTCTGCACATATGCATACACATGCATGTTGCACTTAAAATACTTTTTTGAGTAAAGCAGTCTTCAGCATCTAAAGCCTGTGCATTCTTGCAGAAAAAAAAAAGCATGTCTCGTCTGTCCTGAGGCAACAGAGTAAAGATGAAGACCTGAGCCAAGCTTTAGTGGAGAGGGCAGGCAATTTGTTTGGACTGAAGTTCTCTAGCTGTGCTTTAAGCCAGCAGGCAGCTGGATCTGTCACTGTGTGAATACATCAAGCTGAGTGACAGGTGAAAAATACGCTTTGGATTCAACCTCAATACTCCCAGCACACTACCTGAAAAATGCCATTTGGGCCTAAGATCAACCACTCTGAATGTGCATGAGCCTGCTTTTTGTTTCTTCGCTGCTGTCTTTCATGCCTCCTCTTGTTTTTTCTGTTTTCTTTGTTTTCTACTGTGGCTACAGATTAAAGGGATCATTCAAATTAAAGGAATAATTCACTCAAATGTGTTACTGTAGGTAACAGTGAATGTAAGCTAGCAGAGACCAGGTAGTTTGGTCTCAATGGTCTCAATGATCAGTATGATGATTAATTATTAATCTTAGTGTTACTGAAATCTGCAGCACTACTAAACTCCTTTGAGGGATGATGGAGCTGAACAGTCTCCTCAGTAATGAACATTTTCATGAGTGATAAACTTTGCTTTGGTATTGTACTGGACTCATGCATGCACTTTGTTGCAAGTTACATACATGTCATTAACTGAAAATACAACAGCATTTTTTCCATGTGCCTTAGCAATTTGTATTCTTAATGTATCGTGATACACTGTTTTTTACATATTGTAATGGAATATGTTACTGAATTCATTTAGGACAGTGTATTCAGTATTCAGCCCTCACTACTTCTTCAAAGTATTCTGCCCAACTCTGCCTGTAACTCACACACTCACTCACTCACTCACTCACTCACTCACTCACTCACATTTAGCATGCTGAACATTCACCACCAAGGGGTGCTATTAGCACTCAAGTAGCTTTTTGTGCTTCATAAGAGCTGTGCTTTGAATCAGTAACACTATATAACCATGTTAGATTAGCGTTTACATCTGAATTTTCATTTTTATTTTTACTAATTTTAGGTCATTAATTATCAGGCATGTAGATACTGGTCTGTGGTCAAGTTTTAGATGGTGGTTAGTATAGTGTAGTGGGTAACACCTCTGCCTTCTACCCTGTAGACTACCTACCTGAGCAAGCACTCTATACTTTACCAATAAGAGTCAAGACTGGGCAAGACTCCTAACACTACTGTGTAAAATGATCAAGTCGCTCTGGATAAAAGCGTCTGCTGTAAATGTAGATGTTGTTAATTATGCACAGCACTCTGGGCAGTTGTTGTTTTACATGTACTTTATAAATAAAATAACTGCTGTTTATTGACTTACAGCCACTTTACACACATTATTAGCAGTGTTTGCATTTTGGTATGAAGATTTCCTTTAACTACTGCGTTTACATCTTTCCCTCTTTCTTTACTCTCCCTCTTTCTCGCCAGGCACGTACAGGCTCCCTGTTGAAAACATTTTCATTGGCCTTCCATCAGGGAACACTGCTAAAGTGATCAAAGCCCTATTTTTCACGCAATGGTTCATTCCACCATTGCAACACTGCATCTGCTAGTGCTAAGAGCGCGTAACTTTGCGATACTTCATGCAAGGTTAAGCTGAAATGGTGAATGTCGCGATAGTTCACTCAAGGTGGCAAAATTTATCAAAATTTGCTGTCATGTTCTGCATTTTGTCTGCACTACTTCAACTCTGACTAAACACTGACCAGAGCTGAGGGTCCACAGCTGTATCCGTGAAACCAGCTCTGCTAATCGTCTCCAGATGCTGTGAGACGAGAGAAGAAAAGAAGAGTGGAAAGTGTGTATATGGATTGGGCGGGAGGAGGGGGGTGGTAGAAACTGAGGACAGGATGAAAGAGTGAGGAACGAGACAGAAAGGAGGAGAAAGAGCGGCTGTGTGAGAGGACGAGCGAAGGTTT
This sequence comes from Colossoma macropomum, assembly GCF_904425465.1. Lineage (NCBI taxonomy): Eukaryota > Metazoa > Chordata > Actinopteri > Characiformes > Serrasalmidae > Colossoma > Colossoma macropomum. Next base: position 16,925,339 of record NW_023494803.1, on the reverse strand, counting down.
AAAGGTTCAGGTGAGAGCAAGGAGAAAGAGAGAGATAAAGTCATCCCTCGCTCCTCTCCTCCCTTTATCTCTCCCACCGCCTCCCTCAGGCCATTGTTAGTTTACATGCTGTGTGGAGCGGTCACTTGTTGCCTGAGGGTATTTGTGTTGTGGAGCGTTTGAAGCCATTTTTTGGCTCTAGTTCAGTAGAGTAGCAGACAGTGGCATGCACGGGTCATCCACCAGCAGGAGCCTTTGAAGTGTCCGTCATGAGATTTACCAATCAGGGATGAGATAGGGGAGGGGTCAGCAGCTGAGGTCATCCGGTCTTTGATGCTTTTTTTACTGCTCACGCCAAGAGTGAGTTTAAATGAGTCATAGACAGATATTACTGATTCTTAAAGTACCCTTAAAATCACACATTAAAACACAAAATCTGTATTGAATACTAAATTGTTAAATATATTTGTGTATTATTGTTATGCCCAAGAAACTTCTAAAAATGACATAGACGTGTCTCTAAACCTGAACACTCCTCCTTACTGCCCCATTTCTAAACCCCACCGCTTACTCCTCTACTCTGCACGCCATCTCTATTTATATCACAGACTGAACAGATGAGATGGAAAAGCAAAAACAAAAATAAGCGTATAATATTAATAATCAGAAAGATTCTGTCTTCATGTCACTCTGGTGCCAGTCACTTGACTTCACTCGCTCAGATTTCAGTCCTATATCCTCTAAACTTGCGTCAGTGAGCCAAAATTGCTGGTGGTTTAGCTTTCTTGCTAAGCTAATGTTGCTGTTACTACAAGGAAATAAATTCAAAAGGATAGGCTAACAGCTCCACACACAAACACACAGGTTTATTTGCTCAGTCTTTATTCTCTAAACTTGCCTCAGTCCAGCATCAGTGAGCCAGAATTGCTGGTGGTTTAGCCTTTTTGCTAAGCTAACGTTAGCCTGAAGTGCTGCAAGTATATAAATTCAAAAGTAACTTAAACTAACAGCTCCACACACAAAACCACAAGTTTACTCACTCAGATTTGAGTCTTTATTCTCTGAACTTGTGTCAATGAAGCTTCAATGATCTGGAATGAGCCAGCGTGTTTGTGTGTAATGCTCATGCTACATTCAAGTGGTGTTGGAAACTGGGATATATTATTTTCCCACTTGTAAATAGCATTCAAATGTCTAATTAAATCATATTTACAACTGGAAAACTCTGGATTCTAGATGATATACAAGTTGACACTAAACTTGGCAGTGAATGTGAAAAAATGTAGCTCATGCTCTTCTATGAGACTGATATGCTTTTAATACAGCACAGAAAAAGCAGTGCATGTTTTCTCTGGGACCTCCATGTTTTCTTTTTCCATGTGGTAAGTGTAACTTTGAACAAGTACCTGAACGGTGTTTAGTCGTATTTACTAGTTCAACATTTGGTTTGTACAACCTTCCACTGAGTATCTGATGGCTAACGCTCTAATGAATGTGGAGCAAAAGTAGCTCTAGGGTGGCCATGGGACATGATGGCTGAAACAACCATTGGTTGAGTAAAGTGTTTTTAGCACACTTCTGGCAAAATAAAGTTTGCGAGCTTAAAGCCAAAGATGCTCCTGACTCAGTAATACTTATTCTTTTAGTTTTAACAAAAAAATCTTACACAGTGCAGCTTTAAATTGAGTAAAATCAGTGCATTACATTTACAGTGTCTCTATGGTATAGAGATGTAATATGACATCCTCCTTCTGTTTTCGATGCGGACCACATTCTTTTGCTGTAAGGCCATTCAAACACCTCCAAAAGACATGAGTAAATAAACAGTCTACTACTTATCATGTCTCTCTCTTTGTGGTTTGAGTAATGTGGTTTTCACAGGTGGGGTTAGGCCTCGTTTTGGTGAGATACAAACTTTTTTTTCTTTCAGACAGGAAAGCTCAAGTCTGAGAAAAAGTGCAGTGAAAGCCAGCAAGTCCTCTGAGATGTCCTTTCATGTTGTTTGGTGCTTCATAGCCAGAGGCAAAGCAAGAGTTAGTTATGAGATTACGGAGAGCTACACATGAGTACATGCCTACCATACAAAGATGACTAAATTACTGTATAAAGACATGTGTCTGACTTGTCTACTTTCTTGATATGTGCTTTGTATGATAAAATTTTATGCCCATCTGAGGTTGATCACAGATTAATTAAAATATTTATCTTGCAGGTTACTAGGGCTCAGATGAACTGCAATCTACAGGAGCTGTATAAAAGATCCCATGTTATGGAAAAATGAAATTTTCCTTCCTTTTTTTAAATAAAAGAGCAGATGTAGTATGTAAACATTGTTAAAGCTTGAAAACATACTTTTGAATCCTGGTCCATACAGTCCATATATGAAAGCTAAGCTGCAAAAACAGCCCTTTTTGTATTTATTTGTTTTGTGATGTCACAGAAACCAACACATTTACATACTCGTATGCAAAATTTTGGGCACCCAGGTCAAATTACATTTTGTTGATTTTTTAAGTGAAAATAAGTTTGTCCTCTATAGAGAACACACATCTGCACATTTTAATGGCCAAATACTGTTTATTATATATTTCTTATTATACAAAAATGTGAAAAATGTGTGCCAACATTATGGCACATTTATACTATTTGTTTTTTTTTTTTGTTAAACTCACCAAACAAATACAACTGTGCACTATAATTTTGTAGGCAAATGCCATATTTACTTATGTTCCATGTAGAGGATGTGTTAACTTATTTTCACAAAACATCATTTGATGGTCATTTGAGGCATTTAAACTTTTGCATTCAACTGAATATCCACCTATATAACATACACCAGTTTAGTCCCACCCATTCATGCTGAATTTATAAGGAGTGTTTCAATATGCCCTGCTTTTTGAATGAGGCACAGCAGCCAATCAGAACAGAGATATTCATTCACATATATCAGTGTTAACTGAACTGTGCCTTTAACACTGATATATGTGAATGAATGAGGCATGGCAGCCAATCAGAACAGAGACATTCATTCACATATATCAGTGTTAAAGGCACAGTTCAGTTAAACTTATATGAGCTTATGTTACAATCTTTCTAATTATAATCAACATTTGGGTGAGTGTTCTGGAGTGGGAGTGTGCCCACCTGATGACTACAATGAAGTGAATATCATACCTTTGTTCATCAGGTGGGCAGCTTCCTTCTTTGTTTTGTTGACAGGCCCATGACACTACCAGAGGGCTCAATGGTAACATCTCGCAACCCAGGGCACCCCCTTCCGCTCTTACCCCTCATGCTGTTTGATCGTCACCTTACTGCCCAACGAGAGCCAATCACTGAAGCTAGCTTGGCATCCTTGGAGAGCAACCTGATTGCTTGTTGAAATGCCTGCCCCAGGACTCCCATCCTTTTCAACAGTCTGGTGGCTGATAATGTTCTAAACCCTCAGCAGTCAAACTCCAGAGGGAACAACTTTGATATCTCAGCTCAGCTGCTGCTTCCCATGGCACAGTCAGCTGCACAATATACAGGATCTTCTGGGAGGATGACCACAAGATCAGATCTGGCCTGACACTAGTTGTAACAAACTCCAGAGGAAAGGACAGTTTCTGTTCTACATCTGCTTCCATTTTTCAGCCCTGTGTCCAGTAGATGTGTTTCCTTCCTTAAAGGTTGACACACTGGGAGTTAAGGTACAATTTTAACATCAGTATTCAAACCTCAAAAAAGGTTAACTTTTTAAAATAATATGGCCATCATATAATATTCTGCAAGAAAAAAATCAGAAATAAATCAGAAATAAAGCTACTGTGCAAGTACATTTTTGTTCATCAAGGTACAAACAATGTAAGTGTAGTAAGTCCAACTGTGTTCCTTGAATGAGTATTTGTACCTTTTCATAACCTTTTTATAATTGTGCTGGAACATGATACAATTCTGTTCCCAAACTAAAGGTACTGAAGAAGACCACCTCAGTGACAAGAGGGGTACCACCTCAGTGACAGTACAGTACTGTAGCATTCATCGCTATGAAAGAAGAAACACAGCTTATGCACAAGTTGTTGTGCTTATTTAAACAGCTGTAGTCGGCCACAGGCACACCGTACAAGAATCAAAGCGTTTGGCCAACAGCTTGCTCTACACTCAGCTCCTGTCTACTCTGACACATACCCCCTAAAGGCAAACTAGACTCACCTTCACAATAACAGTCTTTGTCAGAATAAAACCAGATCATAACTGCAGGAGAACTGTACCAACAATAAACATGCAGAACAGTTTTTGAACATGCTACAGTGTACCCTTTTTCTGAAACGTGTACAATCTTGTCAATCATTGTGCATTTGTAAAGTAGAAGTCAGATTTCAGATGCAATGGACAGTGTGCCATGCGGAGGTTGCAGAGGTCACCGAAAGGTAGGGCTATTGGGACTTAACCAGTAGTACTCAATATCTGGACCTGGTTTACCATACCACAGAGGAGTTTTGTATTTTTACTCCTTTGATAAATCTGATCCAACCATGCAGCACCCACATCAGAAGTAGAACATTTTAGATTAGTGGTTACCAAACTTTTTACAGTTCTGTGCACAAACACACATGCATATATTGCCATGATGCATATGTAAGACATTTAGCCTTCATCACCTAATCCCACTTAAAATTTATATATTATATATTATAATATCAGATACGCTAAATAATACTGAATGATGTTAGGCCTCCATTCTAGGCTTGGATCACTCTGGAGTGCTGCTCAGAACACGGGGAATGAACTCTTCATTTGTAATATATAAGCATACGCACAGTTGGTGGTCAATATGGGGGAACATATCTATGAGTCTTTGGCAGTAAACTGAACCGCAAACAACAAAATGTTTATGAATGCAAGCCTCAGGTCTCATACATGACAGTAACACCATTCGTTTAGTTTTAAAGGTGCTGCAACATGAAGCAGCTCTACAAATACATAACCAAAGTGGTAATGGCCAAGCACTAATCACAGCAGCTACAAAGCTACATATAATGGTGAGGCTTTGGCTTTCATGACATTCACATTCACATTCATAGCAACTGGCAGATGCTCTTGTCCAAAGTGACTTACAGTTTAATCATGTCACAGAAGCAGTATGTAGTGTTAGGAGTCTTGCCCAAGGACTCTTATTGGCAGCATAGTGTGCTTGCCTGGATAGGAAACCGAATCCCAGTCTGCCGCTGTGGAGGGCAGCGGTGTACCCCAACTATGCTAGATAAACCACTACATACAACCACTAGCAACCACTACACCACATTCATGACAGTATAAAGTGCAAGATGTTTAAAAACTCCAGCAACGGTGCTGTGCCTGAAACTTTCACACCCACTACCAGGCCGATGTCAATGCTGTGATGATAAATATATTTGGTCAGTGGTGGTCCATTTTCAGTGATGGATGAAACAGAGGATGACTGAAAACTCTGCATAGCAACAGGTAGGCTACAGCCTGCAAATGTAAAATTACTAAGTGCACCTATATGGGAGGTGGGCAGCCATATGCAAAAGTTTGGGCGCCCCTGGTCAAACTGCATGTTTTGTTGCTTTTCTAAAATAAGTTAACACATCCTTCACAAACTTCAGCACATTTAATGCACAATTACTGTGTATTTGCTGAATGAAAAAATAATGTGGCCTGTGTAAAAGTTACGGCACAATTTAGATTTTTTTTTTTCCAATATTTTAAATGTAGCAAATAATCAGAAACTGTGCAGTAAAATTTCCAGAAAAAGGCTTACATTTGTTCCCTGTAGAGGACATGACTTATTTTCATAAGAATTTATTTTCACACAGAAAATATCAGACGCAAAATGTTGCCCATTGCACAAGTGACCAAAAGAAAGTGCTTGGACCCTGACCATTGCTATATTTATTTGGGGAAGTTTGAGCCAGACGTCCAGATTTTCCACTCAGGCACATATGCTGAGCATCTGTGCATATGTGTGCGAGAGAGAGAGATAGGGGAGGAAAGGAGGAGAGAGAGAGAGAGAGTGAGAGAGAGAGAGAGAGAGAGAGAGAGAGAGAGAGAGAGAGAGAGAGAGAGAGGGAGTAAGCATGGTACAGGCATACACAAGATTTTTCAACTTATGAGATTATGTTGACACTGTGTGTGTATAAGTGTGTGCACATGTATTCTCTCACATACTGAGTCACCATGTGGTTGCAAACCTCTGTCATTTACTCAAGCTCCCTTAATGACTCTCTACATTAGATGCTCATTATTTTAATTGAACTCTGGAGCTAAGCTGTTTTTAAACCCCATATGACTATTCCAATAAACGCTTACAGCAGTGTGAGTGTGTGCTTGTGTGCATGTGTGTGTGTGTTTTTTGGGGGGGGTGCGGGTGGGTGGGAAAGTAAATAACACATTAAACAGTAGACACATGGGACTTGGAGATTTTAGAATCAATTAGGCATTGAAGTATTTGATTTTTCACAAGTGCAATCGCAAGAATTGCAGGAGCTGATGCTATATTATGTGTAATAACTTGTTTAGGAGAAAACATGAACACAAGGCATATTTCAATTCTGGATGTAAACATAAAGAGTTTCCTCATCTGTTTTTATTGACATCTCAAACTCAAATATCAACATCTCAAATTGGTTATAGGTCAGAGTTGAAAACACATTTTGCACCTGGACTTGGACTTTAAAATCCTTTTGCTTTGAGTGACCATTTACCTTAATTATATTTATTTTATTAAAATAAATGATTGAACATTCCAATTTGTCACTACCAAAACAATCATAACACTATTGAAACTTTACCAAAAGTTTCGATAGTGACTATTTTGGTAGTGACAATTTTAGCTCATTGAGCAGAACCAGTTACGCAAAAAAAAAAAAAAAAAAACAAAAAAACAAAAAACAATAACATTTTTATTTAAACACAAAACATTTCTGAATTGCAGAAAATTTGTGTTTTGGTCATGACAAATCTTAATGTTACACACTGATTTTCAGACTTTGGGACACATTTACTTCAAAACTATCTAACTGCTCACCATGTGGCCATGAGGGATGCAGTCTCACTTCCTGCTCTAAAATGCAGGGGTGTGGCTAAAATAGGCTCCACCTATGGACTAAATCTCTTTGTGTTTCAGTAGTGGCATGAAAACGTGGGACTGCATTTTTGGAGCCTTTTTATTTAAAAATTAAACTCATATATAAATATACATCTTTTAACTTCAATTTAAAAGGAATCAAAAAGATCTAAAAACAAAGACATGAAAAAGTCTATTATTTTCACAAATTTACAAAGTTGAGGTTAAGGGTTTGGGTTAAGCTTGGGGCAGCCATCACCCAATAGAAAGTACCCTATGATGATCTTGTATGTATTATGCTAATTACAGTTATCTCAATTAATGCTGTGTTTGAATAGATCATAACGCACAATCCTTGTAAATATCTAAGGTCTGAATACTTTTAATTATTTTTTAACTAGCAGTTAAACACTGCAGTTTGAACTGCAGAAGGGTCCACATAGGCAAACACTACTATCATCAATTAACCAACTTGGACAATTTCTCCCTTCTAATCCACAACAACGTACATGTTGTACAATTTGCAGTCCATGTTATGCATTATTTGAATTCCAGTACTGTTTTTTTAATATGACCAAAAATGGTTTACACTAACCTCTGTTATAGCTTCTGCAGTGTCAGATGATGGCACAGACGACCTTGCCCTACTGGTCATCATTTCGTTTCCCTGATTTCCCTCAGATATAATTATATTGTTATTATGAGAGCACAAAAAGAGAGAGAAAGAGGAACAAGCCACCAAATTAAGCTTGAAACCAATATTCAGAGAAGGTTGCTTTCATATTCTCTGTTATTTTGCAGTTTAAGATGCTGAAAAAAGTGCATATTGTTTCCAAAGTTTTGTTCCCAAAGTGTTTTTGTTTCCAAACCAGACAGTACCTGCTGGATAACAGAATCAGAAAGGTTTATCAGAAAGTCAGAGAGTCAAATGGTCAAACTCATGCTGGGTAAAATCTGCTCTTCAGCTGAAATTGCTGTATCTGACAAATCTGTGTCTGAAAATCCAGCCTGAAGACCTTGTGTGTGTGTGTGTGTGTGTGTGTGTGTGTGTGCGTGAGAGAGAGAGAGAGAGAGAGAGAGAGAGAGAGAGAGGTTTGCATGATAACCTGGAGCCAGGGTCAGTATAACGAATCCCTGTTATTCTTTACCATGTGTTCGCAGAAATACCAATTAAAAACTCTGGGAGCCAGTTTTCTGGACTTATCCTTAGGCTAAGAAGGCTAAGAGGGATTTTCAATAGGCAGTCCCTACTGGCAGTATAATTAAGTGCAACACTGAGCTTAATCTATGTCTGCATGCCTGGAAAACAAGCCTTGAGGGTTTAAAGGCATCATAACCTGAAAAACTGGATTGGACAATGTCTTTCCAGTTCAAATATTAAAAGGTGGTGAATCTTTATTAACACTCAGTAAAGAACACCCTGTTTAAAAATTGAATCAGAAATGCTTTTTAAATAAATACTCATTACTTTATTTACATCAAAGTGTAAACTTTAAGTATAGTATAATTTTATATAACTTATACTCTTACCTAAGTAAAAAAGTGTAAACCATACTTCAGCTTTTACAAGAGTATTTTTATACCAGAGTATTTTTTAAAAAATACTGTGTTTACCAAACTCAAGGAATTTAACCATAGCAAATAAGGAGGTTTCTAACTTAGTTTACCTGCAGTGGACACCCAATTACTCAGCTTCACATGATTAAGGACAGTAACATGCTGATTGTCTAAGTAGAAAGTTTAGCTTAGTCTACTTAGATCTTATGGTGATTTGTGATATGCTAAGTGTCATATATGCACACGCATGAGAATAGTGAATATTAAACAGTTTATTGGTGTTTTTTCTGAAATGTGCAATATATAATGTATAATTATGCTATGTGCTATCTGAAGTGTGGCGCTGTGCTTTTCATCCAGTGTGTGGTAGCCCTTAAATCACTGCTTACCAACCGTTGCCATCCACCATTCCCTTGATCAGTCTTGTTTATTTAATCAAAACAGAATTGTTGATTGATTGACATTCAAAAGAGGCTTTATTCTTACATGCAGCGACCAGCCACTTCATCATTAATACAACTATCTTGCATTTACACTTTGTCCATTTTATCAGCTCCACTTACCGTAATGGAGCACTTTGTAATTCTACAATTACAGACCTTAGTTCATCTGTTTTTCTGCCTCTTTTGTTAGCCCCCTCTTCAATGGTCAGGATCCCTACAGGACCCCCCTTGGGTGGTGGATCATTCTCAGCACTGCAGTGAAACTGGCATGGTGGTGGTATGTTAGTGTGTTGTGCTGGTCTGAGTGGATCAGACACACCAGTGCTGCTGGAGTTTTTAAACACTGTGTCCACACACTGTCCCATCTATTAGATATATCTTGTTGGTCAAGCTTGTAGATGTAAAGTCAGAGACAGTAGCTAATCTGTTGCTGCACAGTTTGTGTTGGTCATCCTCTAGTCCTTCATCAGTGGTCACAGGACGCTGCCCACAGGACGCTGTTGGCTGGATATTTTTGTTGGCTGGACTATTCTCAGTCCAGCAATGACACTGAGGTGTTTAAAAACTTGAGCAACATAGGTCTCAGCATAACAAAAGAGTACTGTAGTCTGGATTAACAGAGAGCTTGCTTTAGTTAACCTATTAGTCTGTACAATAAAACAATGCTATTTTAAAATTCTAAATATTGCGACTTATTAAATTACACTTCATCAATTTTTTCTCCCTCTTCTAGTGTCTACAAACTTTCGGACACATAGCGCATAATTTTCTTACTGTGTGCTCTGAATCTGTTATCTATTATCTGACTGTAATCGCATGTGCCAATTTGTCCTACTCATCTCATGCACAATTTTAAATCCATGTACAGCAGGATATACAGTATTCTCCAATCATTTACAATGCCAGTCCTTAAAGAGAGACAGTCATGCTTATATAAAGATCAGGTAGCAGAATCTTCTGTTAACATGATTCATTGCAACTGACCATAATGTCTACTGTCCAGCTGAATCTTGTTGTGTCCACAAGTCGAACAGTTAGTTAAAATGTAGTAAGGAAAACTCACACATACACACACACAGCTGGGAGTTTATGGAAAATCGAGAGTACAGAGGGCTGTAAAATGTCATATGCTTTCCACATTAAGTGATTTTACAGTTACAATGGATGATGAAAAAGCGCTGAACAGGCTTGCTTTGATTTAATTGTTTGCACGGCTTAGTGAGCGTTTCCTCTACGTTTCAGTGTGTGTTTCTCTCTCTGCAGAGGGACACTGTACTAAGGCCTTATCTGACCTGGTGTGATGAAAAGCGGAGCGAGAGAGAGAGAGAGAGAGAGAGAGAGAGAGAGAGAGAGAGAGACCGGACTCAGAGCAGACATATTGTCCGTGTATCCTGAAGTGACCCTGTTGGGTTTATGTTATTGTTTAAACCCATCCCAGCCCTTGGATCAGATTTCTGGTGCCTGTGCCAAGACAAACAACCCTACTTACCTCCCTCTCTCTCTCTCTTTCCCCCCAGTTTTTCTCTCTTTCTCTCTCTCTCTCTCTTTCTCTCTCCCTTACGCTGCAATTTAGCAATTATAGAACCTCATAACACTATGGTAATAACAGATGAAGACTGAGATCTATAAACACTCAAGGGGGAAATGGGGACAAATTGTCATTGCCTTCATTCTGTTTGCCCTATACTTTCCAAGTGACCCAAAACGGAAACCTTACAAATGAATTGCCGCAGCCCCATTGCCACCCTCCCTCTCTTCTCACGTCCCCTTGTTTGTTAGGAGGGGAAATTCGGCTCTGTTTTGATTGGGTTCGGACTGTGCAGATGAAAAAAGGGCAAAAAAAAAAAACAACCAAAATAAAATCCAACCTTTTCATGCGCAGGTCGCTGCTTTCATAAGGAGTTCATTACGATTTAAAACAATAAGCTTTGGATCCATTCAGGTCCAACTAGCCCTGACAGAGTAATATAGTGTGATTAGGGATGCTGGAGGCAAGCCAGACAAACAATCTACTCATTCTCGCTCTCTGAATGGTAAAGGTCTGCGGTTACATTTGCTAGGCTCCTGCACACAATGGAAAGATGAGTTGCCAGAAGAAGAGATAAAGAAGGAAACACGTCCAGATTAATAGCGAACGCTAAGCCAACCTTCTCTTCTGCCAATGACGGCTCTCAAGCCCAATTCCTCAATTCATACTGGTTTTGACAGTTTAACACAAAGCAAACAGAGCTGTTCATTATCACCTTATAAACAAGACATGTGAGGTCTGAAAGTACCATTAATTCACCGACCTTAGTTATTATTTTTTTCATTGGAATCTTCAGTAAGATACCTTGGTTTTTTGTGAATATCCCACACTTTTTAAACTTATTGAGTACACTTCAGAAATTGTTATAGCACTTCCAGTGCCCCTATGATCCACCTATTTCTGGAGTGTTAAGTATGACTGCACAATATCTAGAAAATAAATAGTCCCATAGTGCATTACAAGCTGCCACACTGAAGTAGGGGACAGCAAGGTACAAACAAACATGGGGTAAAGTGTAACACTGATATTTTATCTTGGAAAACAAGAACATCATCTTCTTATTCCTCTGTAGCAATGTCATTTGCTAATTTAGACTAAAATCAGACAGATATTTCTGGACATTCAACCTAAAGAAGTTTTTGTGCTATAAAAGTAACTTTAATTACTGAATTCACACCTGCATTTCTTTAACTACTCTCTTGGTGGCTGTAACTACAATTTTGAAGCATGTAAACAACTCACAGCATGCTAAAAGTAAAGCCTCCACATAGAGGGGTTAGTTGTAATACAATGCTATAGTCCATATAGATTCAAAACAGTCCATTTTTTGAAAGTTTTTATGCACAGATTCATCAAACATGCGCAATAGATGTCATGTAAATATAATATATTTCAATTTGTCATGCTGACATTTGTTGTTCTACATTGTGGTCACAATCTCTTTTCACAAATCATATTTATAATGGTGAATATATTTTTATGTACAGAGGTTGGATAGCTTGTCTGTTTCGAACAAGATAGAATTGTATTGAATTAACTGTGTTTGCATTGATTTACCATACTTTTTAACAACTGTTACAATTGGTCCCTCTGTTTGTTACCATTGACCTGGCCTATGGGATTTATTGTAACATTTGCACTTGCACCACTTTTGGGTTTATGGTATCGTAAAAAAAGGAGCTGCAAACAAACACAAATTATTAAGCAAAAATCAAATTGTGGTTTTGGTTGTTCCCCACTCTTCCCTAATTAATAAATGCCAGTAGTAAAATACTCAAATGGGCAACACTCAAATGGGGAATCAACACAGTGTGCAGTATTTACTGATGAACTTATTTATTCACTTTTACAAATCATTCTTTTGAACCTGTTCTTTTGAATGCATTAAATCACTCATGGTGGAACAGGAAATGGCCTTTCTCAAACTCTGTTGCTACAAAGTTGAAAGCATATAATCATATAAAATCTCTTTGTATGCTGTAGCATTAACATTAGCCTTCACTGGGCCTAAGGGGCTGAGCCCAAACCCTGAAAAACAGCCCCAGATCATTATCCCTCCTCCACCAAACGTCCCTGTTGGCACTATACATTTCAGTAGGTAGTGTTCTCCTGGCATCCTCCAAACCCAGTTTGGACCATCAGACTGCCAGACAGTGAAGTGTGATTTATCTTTCCAGAGAGCACATTTACGCTGCAACAGAATCCAGTGGCGGCTTGCTCTACACCAATTCAGCCAACCCTTGACACTGCTCATAGTGATCTTAGGCTTGTGTGCAGCTTGGCTATGGAATCCCATTTCATGAAGCTCCTGATGCACAGTTCTTACGCTAAGGTTGCTTCCAGAGGCAATTTGGAACTCTGTAGTGAGTGACGCAACAGACGATTTTTACTTCACTTCAGGACTCGGTGGTTGCACTCTGTGAGTTTGCGTGGTCTACCACTTCATGGTTGAGCTGTTGTTGCTCCTAGAGTCTTCCATTTCACAATAATAGCAATTACAGTTGACCAGGGCAGATCTAGCTAAGTCATGTTTAAAGTCACTGAGCTCTTCAGTACAACACATTCTGCTGCCAATGTTTGTTTATGGAGATGGCTATGGCATGGCTATGTGCTTGATTCAATACGCCTGTTAGGGATGGTTATAACTCAAACTTGAACTCAATAATTAGAAGTGTCCACATACTTTTGGGCATATAATGTATCTTTCAGCATTAATGGTGACTTTACAAGTTACCCATGCCACAGGCACTAATACACCCTCTTACCATGGCTTTTGGACTTTAGACTGGTAACATTTAGGATGGTTCTTTTCTTCTTCCTCTTTTCTTAGCCCATCCATTATTTTAATAAACAATCTGAAAGGTGGACTCACGAGACCACTGTAGACGTTTCCACTGTGCATCAGACCATTTCAGATGATCTTGAGCCCACAGAAGTCAGTGGCGTTTCTGGACGTTGCTAATAAATGGCTTCTGCTGTATATAGTACAGTTTTAACTTGCATTGGTGGATGTACCAATGAAGAGTGTTTATTGACAGTAATTTGTCAAAGTATTCCTGAGCTCATGTGGTGATATACATTACAGAAGCATGCCATTCTTTAATGCAGCATCATCTTCGGCCTTGCCATTTACTCACAGATACCTGAGCCGATTGCATCTTCTGGTTTAAGGTGTTTTTTGGATATTTCACTACCTCCCTTACCCCAGCTTTTTTGGAACATGTTGCCAGCACCAGTTTCAGAAAAAGTATCTATTTACAAAAAAACATGAAGTTGATGGGGTAAAACATTACATATCTTGTCTTTCTATTGTTTTCATTTAAATACAGGTTTAAAAGAATTTGTTTTTACCTGCATGTGACATACTGTCTCAGCTTTTTTGGAACTGAGGTTTGTATTGTGACTCCTCACAATTCTACAACTCTAGGAGAGCCCACTGCACAAGGTTTAATTCATTTCACAATTCTCTTAATCATATCACAGAGCTTTGAGATCATGTGAACTGAGAGAATTAGTCACCCTTTCTAAAGTGCAATGAAAAATAAGATGCATTTTTCATGATAATCACATTTACTGTGCTAGTAAGACAGCCTATTAAGCTTCTAAAACGCTCAACATGACCAAGAACTTTTGCCTTCTTTGCAAACAGTAACTCCATTATCATTTCAAGTTAAACCGGAGCCTGTGTCTCATAATAAACACTTTGATAGAAGATCAGCAAGTGATGTCTGACGTGAAATGTCGAGACGGAGAAGCTTTGCTAAAATCAGAAAACCACAAACACACTGAGTTAGAATTGAAAGAAGTGATTCAGTATGGTTGACTTTGAACAACAAAAATAAAGAAGGGAAAAGGAAGACAAAATACTCTTGACTGAGGTCATGGACAGCAAAGTTCACCTCCAGAGCAAGCTGTTCTCATTCTTTTTCTGCCAGCGATGCCACAGTCAAAGCTAACCACATCAATAAAATTAATCTACTGCACCAGTGGCTCCTAGTTGGAGGATCATGAGCTAAAATTTTCTTTGCTGCAACTGCTAAAACTGGTAATTGGGGTGAGGGATAAATACAAAGCATAGAAATGTAGGCTATAATATTATCATCTTTTACTTTTTCTAAACTCTTTATTTTGGTTTAAACTCTTTATTTATTTTGGTGACAACAAAATCTAACAAATATGTTTTACACTAGCTAACATATATGTTTTACACTAGCTACCAAAATCTAACATATATGTTTTACACTAGCTAGCTATTTTTTTCTTCTTCTTCATATAGCAAATTCAGTTAGCCCTCAGATGAATAAGGTAAAGAAACTGCTGTATTTTTTTCTAGTATTAGCATTGCAGATGTGAATAAAGGAATGCCAAAGCACAAAAATAGCTACAAGTGAGAGGGTGAGCAACCATGATAGTGGCTAGCAAGCAAGTGGCTAGCTATCTAGCGATTAGATAGCCAATGTCAAATATTCCAGCAACAATCTACAACCAAAACTACACGTCAACAATTACATATGTGCTGTGGAATAGCACAGTTAGGACAGTCCCACATAACAAGACCAAGGTAGCTGACTAAGTCAAAAAGTCAACAATGGTATGGTCTGCCAGAGTGGTATATGTTATTGCATTACATGTTTTTCACACAGCCAGAGAAATAGAGTGTAATGATTAACATTAAAAATATTTACTACTCTCTGCCTCCTTGTGGCATTAAAGACAGAATTAGAAAGGTCAAACACCCAACACTCAGCTTCCCCATAAAATACTACCTGAGTACAATGATAAATGTCTATAATAGGATATGATGTATGTCTATAATTGGCTGATTCCAAATAGCTATAGCCACACATATTATTACTTCAAAAATCTACATATATATTTATGGACCTAGATCAAGCTTATAACAGAGCTCATTTTAAATTCTCCATGAGAGGTGAGATTCTGGGAGCTGTGGTGATTTTAGCCTGCAGTTTACATCAGACAGTCTGCATATTTCTGTGGGCAGCGTGCCTGAAATGTACTGAAATACAACAAAAAACCTTTCTGCAGTGCACATCTCACACATCACACTGCAGTATCTGCTGCTAGCTCCAGCCCTGATTAGCAAGCTAACAAAAAAAAAACACTAATAAACAAAAGCTAAAAAAAAGTTAACATGAAATGTAACTAACACTCATGTTTTTCTTTTTAAATGGTAATGATGACTTTTTTGAACAACCAGTTCACTAGTTGTGTAAACTCTACAACTTGCTTTAAAACTTCATAAGTGTTCCAAAGAAGGTGCAGCGTTTTAAGATGATAATTTAACAGATCTCAGGCATGTTGATACTGTGCTCTGTCAGCTGGAATGGCCGGAAAGTGATAAGACTTCTTTTTATGTGGCCCTCTGTGGTGTGTGAAGCCATGAAGGCCAGGGGCCTTAGGGCATTAAGGAAGGAGATGTTTTTGGGACCAAGATGGTGACGTGGTCTCCAGCACAGCTGTTCACACAAATCTTTTTATGCTCCCCATCCACCAACCTATAAAGTATTATCAGGTGCAGAGAACAAGTGGTTCTTGTGAGGGTATGTGTGTGTGTGTATGTGTACATGGGAATTTAGCCTCAGTGTGAGATGAGAACAAATGAAGTGTCTAGACTGCACTGATCCAGCCTTTGTGTGCACACTCATCTAATATTCTGTCACTTTTTCTCTTGTTGTTTTTTGGTGGTGCCTGAGAGAACTAGAGTGGAAAAAGCTTTGAAACAACTCATGAGACAGCACTTTCAATTGCGAGTCGCTGGCTAAAAGTAAAGCAGTCTCTCTAGCGGGTGTTTCAAGTGCTAGAAGCAGACATCACATGAATTTCTATTGAAAGCCACAATATTTTTTTTTTCTGTAGTCATGTGCACGCGCGTTGTTTACAGAGACGTTTTCCGTTCTATCTACCACCCACCCTGTCTGATATTCACTGCACTTGTCTCCTTTTAAGTGAACCACAGTCGCTACCACAAACTGACGTGTGGGGCTTTCTCTCACACACTCTAACGCACACACACACACATACTCCCACACACGTGCACTATAAAAAAAGTGCTGTGAATTTACTTCATTCAAATGTTCCACACAAATAAAATATCCACACAAGTCACATGGAAATCATATACACTTTTGAATCAAGTAAATTCAGTGCATTTTGTTACAAGCAACACATCACAGGCAGAAATGACCAGACAATCAACTTGACAGAAATATATTTATTTCAGCTTGTTTAGTCAATTTATGTCCACTTATTTAATGTTAGCAACTGAGGTCCAATTTTAAAACTGTTTTTTTTTCTCAAAACCAGCTTTTCTCTACATTCAGAACCAAATTTATCATATAATAGAACACCTGCATTCATAGAATTTTACTTATAAACCATTTCCTGAATAATGTTTTTAAAGGATTTCCTAATATATTATTTATACCTACATTTATGCTAGATTGTACTATTACATGACCATGAATAGTGTTTTCTTGCTTAAACAATCAAACAACGAGACTGCAAATTCTGGACTGATGATTTTTAAAAATATGCTTATGTATATATTTTTAAGCCAATAATGTCTCTTTTGCAACTGTAATGCTATTTGATGCATTACACTAAAAATACAAAATACAAATGCCTCTAAACATACACACACACCCACATGTACACCATAAATGTTCTTCTGGCAATTTCCCACTGCCACTGTTGGTTAAAAGGTGTTAGACATAGGCCTATATTGTGTGCAGACACTGGTAGAGAAGTTCTAACCACAAAGGCCCACGGTGCTGTTATTAACTCCACAGCTTTACTCCCCATGCAGCCAGAAACACTCATCACTCAAAATCCATCCATGTATATCTGCATCTGCTGTTTCTCTCATTTCATCATCATCTTCTCCTTCCAGCCTCCAGTCCACATATATACTTATTTCATATTTGCATTCATTCACACAGCTCTTCATTCTCTAATTCACACGTGTTTCCATCCAGTACCTGGCATGTTTTTTTCTGATAGAAACAAGAAGCTGACTCATTAGTGAACAGGAACAGAATATTAGTCATCCCGACCCAGTGCAGTCTGAGATGAAATGATAATGGGTCGGTTTCACAAGTGACTCTGACACACACACAGGACTGAGGTGGGACATCCTGCTTGCAGGTGCTGCTGGTGGAATAGATGCTACTCAAAAAGGACTCTGTGTGTGACTCGTACTTTCTCTTTGGCCGTCATCTGTGTTATTGTCTTTCAAGTAGTCCTGAACATGTCAAAGCAAAGGCTTAGTTAGAGTACTTTTCATTGTTTTGCCTAATAATGTCTTGGCAGTTTCCTCATCCAAGTTGCTGTCAAAGGCACATGTTGATTACACAACACGACATGGTGGTTTAACAGATTAAATTCTAGGCTTAATTTTTAGTTAATCTTAAGTAGAGTTGCAGTTGAGACCACTAGAGGCGAGTCTGTGTTAAGACCAAGACCTGACACAATGAGTCAGAGTCAAGACAATTTCTGTGCCCACTTTACCCAGGGACTGAGACAAGACAAAGTTAAAATGATCTCGAAACTGAGACAAGACTGAGAGTGTTCATTTATGTTCTTGAGACTGACTTGCGACTATTAGCTGAGAGGAGCCCTCAGGGCCTTCTAGGCCTCTACAGAATGCGTAATGATTTCTAGGAGCTTTAAAATGCACATCAGTAAACTTCAGGACATGAGAAGGGCTAATGAGTCAGATAAACTAAGGGCATAATTAGAAAGTGACAGTGGAAACAGCCAGTGAGAAAAAAAACATCACTCTTAAGTGTGGTAGTCTGACCAATAGGTTCCTATACAGGTAGGGCAGCTCTGTGCCAAAGCTCTTTAGTGAAGGAATTATATCAACTTCGAGGTAGAATCTATGTTTATGTGTGGTATGAGCTTCAAATAAACAAATGGAATGTTTTTCACTAGCTTCAAATATATGTGTTTAATCTAATATTTGTTTTAGTAGCTATGAAGATACAACCATGTTAGCTGTCCCATTGGTTAGGACTTCAGGAGCTGGACTAAAGGCCTAATGTGTCAGTAAAACTAAGAGCGTAAATGGAAACGTCAGTTGGGTCAGGCAAACACATTCTAATTTCCTTTGGGTGTAACCAATTTCAAGAGAAAAAAATCAGTCTAGGCCTTCTGGAAGTTCTAGATAGATATGTCACAGAATGAATAATAAAAGTGGTACCCTAACCAATAGGTTTTTAAACAGCTGGGGCAGCTTTATGCCAGAGTTTTTATGAAACAAGTTACATCATCTGCACCATACAAATATATGTCTGGTACGAGTGTCAAATAAAACAAATAGAATAGAATGTGTTTTATACGCTTAAAATTTGCATGTTTAATCTATAAAAGCCACAAAATTCATGTGTTGCACCATTACTTTGGTGCTAACATACTGTAATGAGCCAAATAAGGGCCCTAGCATTGCCATAGCCGAGTTTTTCTTGTTTTTTGACAAGATTGTCTGAACTGAGGGCCTAGCTGCAATTGTCATGACTCACTACTGCTAGTGACCAAGCGCTATGAAACTACTAGCTGTTATGAGAGTAAAGAACTGAAGATTGGGGCCTTGCAAGCTGAAATCAGCTGAAAGGTCTGAGTGCTAATGAAACAACAAGGGGATAAAATGTGTGGGATATTGCACTATTCCCAAGATAGTACATTTGTCAGTTGTTCTTTTATATATATTTTTTAAAGAAAAATGGCAATATCAAAACAGCTTTCTATTTAAAATGTTAACTTGCTCATTTTGAAAAGCTAGGCAGATGTTTGATGGATAGTGTACAATAACTGCACTGTATGCTCATTCTCAACTTCATATTTTTAAAATGCTGTTAAGGTCGGCTATAGACACTGACAGTTATGATTTGTGGAACAAATGTTATGTCTCTCTAGTAATATTACACGCTAACATATGAGTTATCGTGATTTAGCATTGCTTCTTTAGTGTTGGTAGCTTAGCTGTGCTCTCTCTTTGGTGTGGGTGTCTATTTCTGTGCCATTGCTGCGCTGCTTTAACACATTACACAGAAACTGGTAAGATCAAAGAGTAAAAAGATTTCTATATTCAGTTTTGAAGTTAAAATGGCATGATCTGGGGAAAATGCTATAAAAGGGTCTTTTCTTTCACTATTTTGGCAAAAAACATCCCTCAATTTTAGACTTCGAGAATCATTTCAGAGAAAGTGCAGATGAAGGACAAAGAGAGAGAAAATGATTGCAAGTGAGAAAGAGAGAAAGATGGGGAAAGAGAGACAGAGCTAATGAAAAAGAGAGTCAGGCTTGCATGTAACACGTTTAGTGTGAGTTGTTCCTGATTTTCACATTCATCACGTGCCAAAATGCTGTTAAACTGAGCTGAGTGAACCAGAAATGAGCAGAAAAAGTGAAGTACAGAGTTGTGAGGGCTCTTTCTGCATGTGGAAATGTGTTTGGAGCTGTAAAGCAGTGCTGTGGCATTAAAGAGCAGCGAGCTTGTCCCTGGGGGCTCGGGCGGGCTTTGTTTGAGCGAGAGCTCACTCAGTCTGCAGCAAGATGCTGACATCAGCGTTAACACACAGCTCAGAGGTCACACCAGGTCAGCCTGCCACTCAGCAACTGTGAAAGGAAAACAGAGAGAGAGAGAGAGAGAGAGAGAGAGAGAGGAGAGAGAGAGGGAAGGATAAGAAAGGGGGTAGTTTGTGGCACAGTTCTAATTTAGAATTAAACTGTACACCAGAGGTGTGTAGAGTAGACTAAACCCAAACTCAAGTAAAAATCTTCACTGAATGTACTTCAGTGAAATGACTTGAGTAGAAGTAGAAGTGTCCTTCCAAAAAACAACTAAAGCAGAAGTACAAAAGTAGTGGGTTAAGAAACTACTTAAGTAGCTCGTTCAACAAGGACACGTGAAATGTGAAGCACTAAATGGGGGTGCTAAACCAGATAAACGTGAATGAGTAAGTGTGTGAGTGAGTTATAAGCCGGTCCATGAAGTGCTTTGCATCTCAAAACAAGAACTGACCCAAATAGGAACCAACTACATTTAAAGCAGCACTTATTCACCTATATCATCTGGAGACAAGTCCTTCACCAAGTTTTGACTGAACTCTCTTTCGATGCATGCTCACCATCGTTACATTCATTTGGGGGCCCGAAGCACAGTTGGCGTTACAATGTTCTTCCACAAATTGCGTGCAGTTTCCATCAGAGCGGCCCCCAAACCTCAAATAGTACAGGTTTAAGGTTCTAGTTCTAGTTCTAGTTTACTGTCAACCTGCCTGAGAGACAGCTGTAACCATTCTAATAACCGTGACTAACAAGTTAATTTGCCGTTCTGGTCATTTTATTTATACAAATCTAAAGCATCTAATTTGGCTAATTATCTTGCTTACTAGTAATCAACACTTGTTTACATAGTATAGTGCATTTTTTTTATTCACACAATTACACAAATGTCTACAATGACAGGGAATCATTTATAGAATTAATCAAAGCTTATTTTTTTCTCTGACGAATGAGAATATATGAGCAATTGTTATTTTTGTGAGAAAAAATGGCAAGATTTCATATAAAAGATTTCAATTTAATATGTTATTTCAAGCAGACAAAGAAAACATGTTTGTTTTTAAAAAAAACTTTTTGAAAAAGTAGGTATCACCCAGTTTTTGAGGGGCAGTATGCAATAATTTAGCACTAGCACAAACTGACTTACCCACACATTAACCATTAAGATAAAGTGCTTGCTTAAGGTTCTCAAGATCCTCTTCTGCTTTGTTTATCAACAAAGATGACTATCAGCACAGATAGTAAATCTCACTATGTTCCCTGTGCTCTGGATTACAAAGCGCTGAGCCTGCACCTACACACATGGGTTTGTAATCAGGCTGCTATAAAATAAACATTTATAAAACACTGATACAGTATGTTCCAAGCATATGTGAATTATCTACGATTAAGTCTGTGAAACAGGCTAACAACAGCCACGCCTGTGATAGGTTTCACTTGCAGATAACAGTGAGTAAACACATAAGAAACTTCTGCAAGAGTAGGCCAAGGTTATAACACGTCACAGTGACGGGGCAGCATTAACAGCATTTTGGGAAAGTAATCATGAAAAACAGGTTCAATCATATCAATTTGACAGCACTGTGATTGCGTTAAACTTGCTGTCACCATAACAGTCCTAAATTGTCAGTTTCCATTCATTTTTTTTCATCCTTTTTGGTGCTTTGACTTAGCTAAGCATTCTACTGAATTTGTTCAAACTGCGGTCCCACAGTAAAAACTGTTTAAAACAATTAAAGACACTTGCAATGATTATGTTATAATATGTTTACACAGTACAATAATTGAGATAGTAATAAGCTAAATGTATACAAGATCACCATTTACAGTGTACATTCCACTCTATTGCTTTCCCAAACCCTAACCCCTGTCACTCACTAAGCTTGCTTATACTAATGAGTCACAGGGGCTTGGGGGGGCTGTTGGGGTTGGTGGTGGTGCTGGAGTGCTCTTAGCACTCACAGAGCTCTCACTCACTATCTAAGCCACTTATCTTCCTGGGGGGGTGGGGACAGGAGACATCCTGGACAGGTTGCAAGTCAATCACAGGGCAGACATACAGACACCTCTCCAATTGTCCTGCCTGCATGTCTTTGCCATACATAAAGAGTTCATTTGCACTTTAAATCTCCCTAAACCTATTTAACATGATTTTTCTTAAATACAGATGACACCATTTCTGTGGAGAGCAAGAACATTTATTAAGAACAGTCTGAAAATAAATTCTGTGTCTTTGAATGTTTAAAAACATCACAGAAAAACCTCCAAAAAGTTAATGGCACTTTCATTGAAACTGCTGTTAACTAACAACATAAACACACAGGAACCCCAAACAAGCTTTCCAACAAGACAGAGTTTACACTACTGTGATAGTGTAACATTGTAATAGTGGTGAGGTTACCACTATTGGATCAGAAACACTAAACTACAGGCTGCAGATGAGGGCAGTCATGTGTCAATGGTCATGGTTATGGCATCGTAGCCATTAAAATTCAAAACAGATTATTTTTGCAATTTAGTGTCCAAAAATCAACTGCAGATTGAACTGTACATTTAACCTTAAACTCTTCTATAAAAAGGAAGAGTGACATGTGTCCTTTAATATGAACTAGCAACATTTCACTTTCTGATAGAGTTGAATGAAGGTGTTTAAAGTATTTATTTTTCTCTAGATGTCTTCTGTGCTGTGCAGTTTACAGAGCACAGCTTGGAGAGAAAGTCCCAGTGCTGCACCTGGGCAAGTATGCTGTGTCATTATGATTGAGGGCCAAAGCCAGAGACAGTGGGCTGGGCTGGATGACTAATGAGGTCAGGGAGATGTTCCTCTTTTACTGCTCTGCTGAGTGGAGCTGTCATTGAGGCTCCAGTAACAAAAGTTCTTAACTACTGCGTCTGGACTCCATGTGTTCTGGACTTGCTGTCATTATGAAGGAGGGTGGAGCAGAAGTGAAGACTTGGACTCCTTATTGTCTCTTACAAAAAGCTAACTTTTCAATCTCTTATTTGTATCAAATTTAAACCTCTTGCTGCAAGTTGGCTATGAAATTTATGCCTTCAATTTGGGACACAAATGTCAAAACTTGGTCAAAACATGAGGGAAAACCCACCTCAGTGATAGTTAGCACTTAGCTAATGGCGATTCACATGAAGACTTCCTGACATGTCTTAAATTAGCTTCTCATTCAAATTTTCCATTCCACCTTAAATGGTGCCTAAATGTGCCAGAATGAAACTGTTGCAGCATTTGAGATGGGATGGAAAATTTGTTGGCATCAGAATGTAACTACTGCAGATGGAAAATTTGAAAAAGTCAGTTCGAAATTAAATACAGACGTCTGAAGCTTCTAAAAGACACTACATGTTTCACTTGAAGCTTGTGACAGACATATTAGCATATATTTTACCTCGCTTAGCTATATTTATCTAGATGCCACAGAGAAAAAAAATCCTGATTGGGCAATTTTCCACTGGGCATTGATTAGAATTAAACCCTTTTGTTTTCATCCTATAATTAACAATGATGCAAGAGTAGTACTGTAGTGCTTCTAGAGTTCAATTATAGTCATGATTCCATTGAATTAAAATGAACTAAAAATTACAGACATACATTTTTTAGTTCCGAGAAGCCATTAGGTCTTCTCTGAAGGCCTAGAAGACCCTGAGTTCCCCTGTGATAATTACAGACTGTAACCCAATTGTTGTCATTTACAACGTGTCAGCTACTGTCTACCACATTCACAATTGGTCAGTTTCTGACTGTACGGCTCCTGATTTCCAGATATTATGTGGGTGGTGAACCATTCTCAACACAGCAGTGACACTTACATGGTAGTGTGCCTGTACAGGGGTGCAAATATGGTCTGACAAGTGGGATAGATCAACGTCAGGGGGCTAAAGCTTATCACCAGCAATTCAAGTGTAAAACTGTGCAGACAAGGTATACCTATGATTACTCTTTTCAATCCTTAAAACTCAATATTAAAGCACAAAAACAAATACTATTAACAGGACTTATAATATCACACCCATTCATTATATATTTATTATATATATATTCATCAGTTTTGTTGCAGTTACATTTTAGCCACACTCCTACATGTTAGAGCAGGAAGTGACATTTTTTTCTATTTGCACGTTGCTATTAATATGTTAACAAAATTCCCAATAATAATCAATATAATGATTATTAAGAAGAAAAAGGAAGAACTGTTAATAACTGTTATTATGGCATGAGCCAACAAGCAATCAAAGTATTATAAAAAAAAACGTGTTACAAATGATCCCACAGCAGGTTAGTTACTGAGTATAACTAAACAAAAAAGGCTATTTTGGGTTGGATGAGAGTTTGGAACTGTAACAGCTATATAATAATTGATGTCTCACAGCAATTTTGCAACTCAGCTATGTATGTTTTTTGGCAAGCATCCTGCAACTCCCAAGATTTAGGCATAATTTCGAAAAATGGAGGGGACAAGTCACTGCTGACACCAGCGAGGTAGACCAAGGTATAGGTTTCTTATGAAGTGGCTGGTGAGCATACATGAATTTTTGGTAAAAATGATGCTTATCTTATGCGCGTATGTGTATGTGCATGTATTTGTGAACAGCACAACTGCCTATAGAGGATCCAGAATGGCTTTTAGCACGCACTTGAAGGCCATGGACACTGTAGGCTCAAGTACCTGTCAAAGTGAAGTGTGAGCTTTAAAGAGCACATAGCCTATATTTTTCTTGATATACAATGCTTATGTGGTTTTATGTACCAAAAACATAATCATCATTTTCCAACCTGTTACACTTAAACAGGCTGCTTTTGTTACTGTGCCTTTAAGATTAATATATATATATATATATATATACAAATGACCTCTGTTCTGAATGGCAGTCCTGTATCATGCCTCATTCAAAAAGCACTCCAGACTGAAACACTCTTTAGAACTTTAATACTGAAATGTTTACCTGCTACATTAAACTCTGACAATTTTGACTGTTTGAATTTTACTTGCTTATTTATACCACAACAGTGAATAATTTTGAAAACAAATGTGTCATAATAAATGTCTGGATGACAAGTTTAATTGGGAGGTTTTAAAATAATTTATTAACCTAAGCACATGTATTACTAGACAACAGAGACTGTACAAATGCTGCAAATTATATCTTTCTATAAGAAAAGAATTGTGTTTCAAATGAATTACTTTCATGTGTGAACAAAAAGAACAATTAAATATAAACATTTCTGTTGCATGGTTACATTCACTACACTTTTTAACAGCTTTTTATGTTACTATGCAGAAAAAATCTTGCTTTTTAAAACGTTATTTAATTTTTTTATTGTTTATTATTATTGAAATTTCAGTAAAGTTGAATATTACATTCAGATTCTGCTGCAAACCGCATGTTGTGTGGGCCGATGCAGGGTTAGAGGCTAGACTATGTAATAACCTGAATGCAGGGTAACCTCCTCAAACAGCCTTCAGCACTTCACTCACTCCTAGTTGCAAATTGAGTGTTCACGTCTCATCATTGTTCAGATACA
The DNA here is from genome assembly GCF_904425465.1 of Colossoma macropomum. Classification (NCBI taxonomy): domain Eukaryota; kingdom Metazoa; phylum Chordata; class Actinopteri; order Characiformes; family Serrasalmidae; genus Colossoma; species Colossoma macropomum. The sequence goes on along the minus strand of NW_023494803.1, from coordinate 16,899,636 downwards.
GACCATATGGACTGGACAGTGAATGGTATGTTTTGAAATTTTACTGTGGTACTACAGTACCTTTCATTTTAAAAAATCAGTTTTCCATGACACTGACCCTTTAAGCTTGAATTGAATATTACGTGTATATCTATGTGTGCCTTCACTTGGTTTACACTTGTATGCTTGGGCACATGTATGTGTATACTACTGAATGCTCCTGAGCATTTATAATATTGCCATGCTCACCCAATGCTGACCTCCATCCATGCACTTGACCTGGGGCATGTGCATGCTGTTAGTGACTGAAATGCTGATGTAGCAGCGCTCTGCAAGGACTTATCTCAGCACCATATATTTCTGGCCTGAGTGGAGAATACTTGGCATTACTGCTCATACAAAAGACACCCAAAATACATAGTGGTGCGCTCCAGAGGAATTAGCCAGTGGAATTCCAGCAGTGTGTGAGAGTATGCAAAGCAGCTTGGCATGTGTTTTCAGGAATTTTGGATAGGGGGAAGAGAGAGAGAGAGAGAGAGAGAATGAGGTAGGAGGAGAGAGAAGGCAACATAGAAAGTAAAAGTTGTTTCTGTTACTATCAGGTGGGAAGACACAAATACACACACACACAGTGCTGCCTGTATATGGATCATTTGATCAAACTGGTCCAAAGTCAGAGCTGAAAGCTCATTTTGGACTTATCTAACTTAACTGACTATCTCCACTACTCAAACACATCTTAACTGCCCTATGAATTTCTTTAGATGTGCATCTAAAATGGCAAAAGAAGTTAAAATATAAGATAAGATAAGATAAGATAATCCACTTAAATAAGGGAGGGGCAAGTCAAAGTAAAAAAGTGAAAAAACAACCTGAGAAAATGATTCAAATGAGAATGAGACTTCTCACAACTGTGCAAGACCTGGTAGACCACCAAAACTACTACCAGATAAACAGTACTTAAAGCTTTCATCTTTGAGATATAAAAACATCTAACTCTGTTCTTGCCTCAGATCTGTAAAAAAATCCACAGGTGTTTCTGTCCGTCTTTCCACTGTGAGAAGACACTCTATGTTATGTCTCTGAAAGGATGTGTAGCTGTCAAGAAGCTGCTACTGAGAAAAGGAAAGAAAGAAAGAAAGAAAGAAAGAAAGAAAGAAAGAAAGAAAATTTGCACTAAAACACTGAAACTCTGGAGGTGTGGAAAAATATCCGTGCAGATTTCTTCAAAAACCTGAAAGCAAGTCTCCTAAAAAAAAGAAGCCCTAATGAAGACAAAGTGTGAACATTTTTTTCCTGATGGGTAAAAATGAATAACTTAATGGCTGTTTTGACTGGAAAATAAATGGTGGTCTGTGACTTAGGTCGGTATACCATATCTATGCATAGTACTATATAACATTTATAACATTTATATGCGAGTATGTATGAGAGACCAAATACACCATATATGAGTATTGATAAGAAAACAAATACACTATGTGTCCAAACGTATACAGATACTAGTGAATTCAGTTACTTTTTATCTCCATAGAAAAGCACTGCCAATAGAATGGAACACTCTGGAGTAGGTGTACATGAGCCTAAGGTCAGTATTCCCAGCGCCAAGGGATGGCTAGAGAGGTATAAAGCCCCCCTATCATTGGGGTGTGAAACAGTGGAGCTGCATTCTCTGGAAGGATGGAGCTCTATCCAATACTTTGGGATTGGTTTGACATTTCTTTGACAGCAACAGCCTCCAGATCCTACATCTAGAATAAGCTCTCTTGTTAAAGTTCTTGTGCATGAACTAATCATGTGACAATACACAACTTTCCAAGAAACAGCAAAGCAGCCACATGAACATTTAGTATTCTCCCCTGAGGTGGGGAACTATGTAAAGGCTTGTGATATAAGTCACAGAATATGGATGAAAATAACCTTGAATTTCAGATATAATGACAGAATTTACAACTGTCAATTAGACTGAATTTAAAATGTAAGACTTAAACAGCCTTGCAAGTGACTTTACAAATGTGAGCTTAAATGAAGGTGAATGTTTATATACTGTAACTCACATTTCTGCATAGTCCAGTCATTGAGATGTAAACCATGTAATTCAGAGTGGTTTGATATGAAATGGTTCATTATAGAGACACTTACTGACTGTTTACAGTGATAGTGACAGTAACCAGGACTTGTCATGTCTACAGAAATATAACCACAATATTCACCAGTTAACCTACATGTGTCTTCTGAGTGTTTATATGTAATACTGAGTATGGTGAAACAGTTGTACATTCGAAAAAAAAAGCTGTCTTTGGGAACTACTTTGCCGCACAATGCCAGGCCAAAACATTTAAAATTATCACACAATGAGGCCAAAACATTTAAAATTACCGTAAAACAATGTGTCATACATCAGAACTATTTGATATAGTAACTGTCTCTGAGTGAGTTTTTAGATGCCTTAATGTCTGGTTCCTATCAGATGTCTGGTTCCTATCATCACCAATTCTGACTTGATAAGTTTCTCTAAAACAATGGATTTCACAACCTCTCTGAATGACATTTTAAGCATTTAACCCCTTAAAGTCCCAGGCTTATTACATACTAATCCTTGTTATTCAGTAACTACAGGGACTTCAATGCAAAGTGGCTGAGCTATTCTTAGGTTATAGAAGAGTGTAATAAAACTGATGGGCCCTGTCTATTTAAGGGGTTAATTATGCAGAAATTTTGAAATATGAGAGGGATTCCCCTTTAAGGAAGTCCTTAATAAATGATATAATTGCCCAAATGTATATTGTGTACATGTATATATCGACCAGTCGCTTCATTGTATTTACACTCTTTGCCCATTTTATCAGTTCCACTTACTATATGCAGCATTGTTGTGCCTGATCCACTCGTATAAGTGCAAAACACACCAACATGCCACCACCACGCCAGTGTCACTGCAGTGCTGAGAATGATCTACCACCCAAATAATACCTGCTCTGTGGTGGTCCTTGGGGGGTCCTGACTATTGAAGAACAGAGTACAAAGGGCTAAAAAAGTATGCAGAGAAACAGATGGACTATAATCTATAAATGCATAACTACAAAGTTTGCCTATTTGGTAAGTGGCCCTAATAAAAAGGACAGTCAGTGTAGATACCAGGAGGTGTACTTAATGAAGTAGATGGTGTATATTGTTAAACTGTCATTCTGTCATTATTTCATTTCAAATCCAGTATGCTGGAGTACAGATTCAAAACAATAGTCAATCTTCAGTTACTCGCAGACAGCACTGTATATATATATGTGTGTGTTTGTGTCACAAGGATGTATGCGGGAAAAGGTGACATTTCTTTGTATCCATGCTTCACTCAATAATCTACGATAACAATCCATGCTATTTTTAGAGCTGTAGTCTTCACTGGAAAACAGGATATCCCACTCTTTGTTTTTGCAGAGAAGACGTGAGTGTGTGAGTGTGTGTTTGAGAGAGAGAGAGAGAGAGACCCTGGAGACATAAGCAAAACATAACGAAATGGTCATGTTCTGCTCATCATATGAATGTAAGATAGCCAGTGTTTTGTTTATTTTTCTGCGCAGGGCATATCATAAATTACATTTCTGTTAGTGACTCTCTGATGATTACTTTACCTATTTAACCCTTCATTTCACAAAGCCCTCTTTCTCCAAAATAAACCCAAAAAATATTCTGTGGATTTAAAAATCATGAGTATTACACTCAATCAGAGAAAGTCCTCAGCACCCAGCTCCTTAGCATCCATACAAAGCTTTAGAGTGTTTCTTAAAGGGCTTATGTTCTTTTCATACATTTTCTATTCCCCTGAAGTGTGCTTATTTGTGTTTGTGTGGTTTTCTGTACCAAAAAACAGTAACATTTCCTTTTTACTATGGCCATTTTCTAACCTCTCCTTGTCCTTCAGAACTAATTTATTTAATTTGTTTTCACTACTGTGTCTTTTAGACTGATATATGAAAATGACATCTGTTCTGACTGGCTGCTCAATTATGGACTGAAATGCTGAGGGACACTGGAAAATGTGGGGAACTTCATTCACTCTTTTCGGATGTGCGGATTCTTTGGAAGGCTAGCTGCAGTAACAACACCACATATCACTTCAAAGTAAATGGGCAGGCTAAAGGCAGGCTAAACTCTAGACCGATTGTAAGTTAATGAATTCAAAATGGGCTCTTGTTGCAGCTTGTGGACTTCAGCACTGAGGAGTGAACAGTGTGAAATGTGTCAACTTTGTTAATGATTATAGACAAATAATCATTTAAAATTATTAGAAATATAATTCAAGACATAACCAGCCCAATCAGAGCCATTCCTCAGCATTCAGCTCATTAGTAGTCATTTAAAATATCAGAAGGTAGCTTTCAAGGGTCAATTATTTTGTTACATTTTATTTTCCCCCCTGAAGTTCACTTACATTGTTTGTGTCATTTTATGAACCAAAATCAGTCACAATATTTTTATATGATTGTAGAATTAACAGGTTAGTTAATGGCCTAGGGAGGAAGGATGGACTGGGGAGTGAAGGATACATTTTGAAACTTTAATAATGTTTACATACTACATTGAATTCTGTTATTTAAAAAAGAAAGGAAAACTTTATTTTCAATTATATGGGCCCATTAATTTGCCCCCATGTCGTTTGTGCTTAAAGTTAATGTGAATTGGAAATCATTACACTTTTTCGTTCTATACCATGATGGACTACCAAGTGAAAAATGGGCTGACTGAGTGTTTGCTCAATGAGAGTTGGAGGTGGTGAAGACCTAACTGAAGACAGAAACAGCTCAAGCTCAAATAAACAAACATTACTCACTGCTGCCCTCTAAAGGAGTTACAACACCAGTCAGAAGTAAGAACTTTACAATGTTTTCCACAAATATGGCACACAAATATTGGTAACACTTTATTTGGATAGTCCACTGTAGAATCTTTGTAAATGTTCAGTATATATTTAAGTAAATGCTCATTCTGCCTTTCAATAACATTCAACTAAATATCCATTAAATTTAACTGAAGTTCAGTGTGAAAGAGTTTATTAAATCTATTCCTAACCCTAAACCTAACCATAACCTTAACCTCAAGGCAAAACCTACATCTACTCCTAACCCTAACCATAATGTTTTTGATAATCAACTGAGGATCACCAGAAAGTTTGTTAATGATTAAATAGCTGTAGAGCATCTATAGGGGACCATCCAAATAAAATGTGATCCAAATATTGGCACGCCTGATAATCATAAGCAAACCAGGTTGTAAAACACCATTTACTGCTTATCCATATGGATTTCATTCAAAATATTAACAAAAATTGAAGCTTTATTTGAAGTACAATGATTGACATCATTATCATAAAATAAATGTTTTTCTCAAATCTATGTGTGCCATAGTTGTTGGCACTCATTTATTCAATACTTTGCACAACCTCCCTTTGTAAAGATTACAGCTCTGAATCTTCTCCTATAATGCTTAATGAGACTGGAGAACACATGAAAAGGGATCTGACGCCATTCCTCCATACAGAACCTCTCCAGATTCTTCAGATCCTGCTTTGCATCATTGTTCTACTGGAAGATCCCATCATGACCCAGTTTAAGTGAACAGGCAATCAGATCTTTATTTAGTATCAAAATCAGACGTCTGGTGCTTGATGGAATACATAATACCATGTATCCAAAAAAGCTGTCTAGGCCTTTGAAATAAAAACAGCCCCGTAACATCACAGATCCACCACCATACTTCACAGTGGGGCTGAGGTACTGTTCTACATGGCTATCTTTGTGTCTACCAAATCCACCTCTGGTGTTTATTGCCAAAAGGCTCAATTTTGGTCTCATCTGATCATAGAACACTATCCCACTGAAAGTTCCAGTGCATCTGTCAAACTGTAGATGCTTGAGTTTATTGGTTCTTGACAGCGGAGGGTTTCTTCTGGCAACCGTCTGAAACAACTTGTGATTATATAGGTGGCGTTTGATTGTAGTTTGGGAGGTGTTCTGACCCCAAGACCTAACTAAGGTCTGCAGTTCCCCATCTATGATTCTTGAAGATTCTTTGGCCACTCGAATCATCCTGCTCACTATGCATGCAGTCAGTACAGATATATGTCCTCTTCCTGGCAGATTCGTAGCATCTGCAGTTGCTTTAAACTTCTTAACTATAGCCCTGATAGTGGAAATGGGCATTTTCAACTGTTTAATTATTTTCTTGTAGCCGTTTCCTGATTTGTACAGCTCAACAACCTTTTGTCGCACATCACTGGTGTATTCTCTGATTTCTCAAAGTGATGGACAACTAAGAGAATCTGGCCTGCTTTGTCACCTCATATTTATACCCCAGTTAAACAAGAAGTGATGGCTGACTATTTAAGTATTCATAATCACTCAGGTGAACTTTGAAACATAAAATATGATTAGGAATGTACATCAGTTAGATGTCACTCATAAGAATATCAGTGACACTTTATTTTGAGTGGTCCTTTTTAAATGAGACAAACACTCAATGGCCTCTCAGTAACATGTCAAAAACATTTGAGGGTTAGGATTAGGTTTCAGGTTGAGGTTAAGGTTAGGGTTAGGATTAGGGCCAGGGTTAGTGTTAGGTTTTGGGTAAGGCTGGGTAAGGTTAGGTTTTGCATAATGGAAGACATTAACAATACATCTACAATACATCTAATATTAACAATACATTTATTTAATATAAGTAATGTATCAACAGGACATCTACAAGATATTTACTTCAATGTATTCAGATGCTTCGCTACTGCTACTTCACTGATGCGTTACTGATAATCTGTTAAGAGGTTATTAATCATCTACAAAGGACCACTCAAAATAAAGTGTTACCAGAATATCTAGCGGTGCCAACAATTGTGGCACATACAGATTTCAGAAAAATATTTATTTTCATGATGAGATTTAGTTTTTTAAGCAAATGAAAGATGAAATATAAAAGAATGAAAGATCAAAAGGATAATTAAAAAAGATGTTTTTACAGCCTGTTTGCATGTTTGCTCTTTGGTCCAGGGGTGCCAATACTTGTGGAGGGTACTGTGGTTGCCTTTGAAAGACCCATGTGTCTCAATAAATACATGCTGTCTGATTTTATGGATACATTTCCCTCAATGCAACTAATAATTACCTTTTGTTGTTACATAAACATGATCATTGTAAAACCTTACACCTAAATAATTGCAATTACCTCAAATAATTCTGATTAATAATGTGACAGGCCTATTGCTGGTTCAGGGTGATGTAATTAAAACTCAGAAGATGCTTTAGAGGCAGGCAAAGTCACTACAATCTGATCAAAGAGTGTGGAAAAACATGAATTTTGTCTTTTAGATGGTATATTGTGCTGAATATGACCAGGGACATGAACTACCAAGGCAAAAAAGGTCAAATTTCTTTCATGTTGACTTGAAGAAAAAGCGAGAAGAAATGTGGTGTGTAGGCTGGATGAGAGAGAGATGGGAGTTTGAGATAGGCTAAGCTAAAGTGACATAAGCTGAAAACTTCTCCATCGCACTGTTCACACTGTGCTCTGCTGCCTGGGATGCGATGCAGCTTTGTGTAAGTGTTTGTTTGAGGTGTGATGCCTCGCGGAGGTGATATGAACACTGTGGTGGCAGCAAAACCACTGCTTTAACCACTTGGTACCATGGAAGTACAGCTACGTGCAGCTCTGCACCATGCGTGTGTGGGTGTATGTGAGGCTCCAATACGAGTGTGTATGCGTGTGTCTTTATCTGCGAGATGTGGTTGGGGTAGGTTAGTGGAACAAAAGGTCAAAAGGTCAGACTTGCGGTGGTACTAAGCAGGCAGATGACCTCCGAAGAGTTTTAGCAGCACACTCTCGCCCTGTTTTTCAAATCAACACTAAAGATACACACACACTCACTCTGCCTCCCTTTTCCTTTATCTCCTTCTCTTCTCCCCTCCTCCTCCTCCTCTCTCGCTCGATGAGTGAGTTGTTACTCTTGGCAAGCTGCCCAACTCACCCTCTCCCAGTGTATGGCCCATGATTGTTTTTCTTTCTCTCTTTCTTTTGCTTGCTTCACCTCTCCCTTCTCTCTCTCCCCTCCATATCTCACGTTACAGGCCTGCCTCCAGAAAGGATCCCTGTGGAGAGAGAGTGGAGAGAGAGAGAGAAAGGGAGAGAGAGGGAGAAAGAGAGAGAGATCCAGCTGTTGGCCCACTTTTGGACATTATTCCCCTCTGCCGTTATTATTTATTGTTCCTTTTTATAACTCGGGGGTCAGCGAGTGTATCTGCCCTTTCTACAGTTTTATATTCCCTGCAATATCCCCTTGACCAGGTCAAACATGAGCAGGAATTTATTGACTGCTGATTGCCTAATCAACAATAGCTCAGCTGATCGATGCTATGATGACAGTATGATATATTGTGCATTAGTCTCTCTTTCTGATGTCATTCTCTCTGACTCGCACGTGCAAATGCATAGTATCGATGACGTGTGCTTATTTTTAGTAACTGGCAGTGTCAGGTCATTAGTCATCTCACGAACACTGTTTACACTGCTGCTCTAGTTCAACTCAATTTTATTTGTTTAGTGCTTCTTACAACAGATAAAGCAGCTGTCTCGACACTAGATAGTGGAGTTTTAGTACAAGCAGTACAAAGTTGTAATACATTCTATCTAGTCACCGTGCCACTGAATTCAGCAGTTGCACAGGTGCAGTTTATTTTCAGGTATAAACAGTACGCACACAATGCTGTTCTCCCAGTTAGTTCTTGCAAAAAAATGTTTAAAATGATCTAAAAATGTTTTGTTTTTTTTGTTTTTTAATCCACAATGAAGTAAAATATACCTATTGTACAATGTGTAGTCCTTGTAGTCCATGTAATAAGCCTGGGATTTTAAGAGGTTAAACATGTCACTGTTATTGGATGCCACCTTTGCCACACATTGCCACAAGTCAATTTGTCACATTTCTGTCCTGCTAGATCTGCCCAAGTCAAATGTAAGTGCTAAAATTGTGAAATGGAAGTGTCTAACAGCAACCACAGCTCAACCACAAAGCGGTAGACCATACAAACTCATAGAGCCGGGCCCGTGAGTACTAAAGCACATAGTGGTTATACTCTGTTGCATCACTTGCCACAGAGTTTCAAACTACCTCTGGGAGCAACATCAGCAAAAGAACGGCACGACAGGAGCTTCATGAAATGGGTTTCCATGGCCAAGCAGCTGCACCTATGATTGACCTCAGCTGGAGTGGTGTACAGTATGCTGCCATTGGACTCTGCAACAGTAGAAACATGTTCTCTGGCAGTCTGAGGGATGAATCTGAGTTTGACAGATACCAGGAGAACTTTACCTACCAGAATGCATAGTGCCAACTGTAAAGTTTGGTGGAGGAAGGATAATGGTCTGGGACTGTTTCTCAGGATTTGGGCTTGGCCTCTTATGGAAATCCTAATGCTACAGCACACAAAGACATTTTAGACAAGTATATGCTTCCAATTTTTTTGAAGCAGTTTGGGGAAGGCCCTTACCTGTTTCAGCATGACTGCGCCCAGCTTATACAAAGCGAGGGCGATAGACATGGTTTCACAAGTTTGGTGTACTTGACAGTAGCCTGCACAGAGCCCTGACCTCAACCCTTTTTGGTGACACAGTGTACAAAAGAGTACAAAACTGCACTCACACATATACATTTATGTCAGTTAAGCACCAGCCTTCATTCACATGTACACAAATGTGATTGCTACATAAACACAAATACATCTCCGTTCTTCACATTCAGAGTAATTGTGTGCATTCTCATACACTTGCTTGGCTCATATGCTTCATAACTGAGAACAGTAATGTTAACTTAGGGCAGCAGTCAGTGTGATTCATTTGCAGCCATAGGAAAGCAAAGACAAGCAGGCTGTGGAAGCAGAAGTTGTCCTGTAGTCAGCCAAAACCATGCTGTGTGCCTGGGAGGCAGAGAGAGAGGGGGGGGGAGAGAGAGAGAGAGAGAGAGAGAGAGAGAGAGAGAGAGAGAGAGAGAGAGAGAGAGAGAGAGAGAGAGAGAGAGAGAGAGAGAGAGAGAGAGAGAGAGAGAGAGAGAGAGAGAGAGAGAGAGAGAGAGAGAGAGAACTTGTTCCAGAAGCACAGCTGTTGCCTCCCTCCTATTATTTATATATGGCAGCATTAAATTTGATTAGGAGTAAAACAATAAGATAAGAAAGGTTGGGAGGAGACAGAGATAAAGAGGCAAGAGTGTTCGCACTCTGACTTTCTCTGTTTAATGTTTACACTACCTATGATATGACAAGTATAACTGATCTACTATCATTTCATTAATATCAGATCACAGTTTTTACGGCAAATTATTATTTATTATAAACTATTTAGTTTTGTTGAAAGTGGTAGAGTCTTTTGTCTAATAAACTGCTGTCCTCACATGTACCACGTTATTTACATAGTAATATCAGTTACAGTGTTCTGGTGTTACTGTTATGAATTCAGAGATACTTTTGTTTCTGTCAAGAGCTGTGAAGACTTAATTAAAGGTTGTTCAAATAGTGTTTGGGCAGCGTGTGTGTGTGTGTGTGTGTGTGTGTGTGTACGTGTGTGTGTTTTTCTATGGTAACAAGAGCTGATATTTGTTTGGTTCCACATGACTTGCAGAACTCTTTAGATAACTAAAGGTAACAGCAGCATTTGCATGTCAGGTTATATCACCACCTGAGTATCAGTGTGTAATAAAAACTGTGTGCGTGTGTGTGTGTGTGCACGCGTATGATCACCTGCTCTTCTAGAGGTAATGATAGCTGTACTGGTAGAAAAAGTTCCAGAAATCAGCTGATTGATGTTGTGAATTGTTTAATTTCAGAAAACTTTAATGAATCTAACATCTGGATTTGACACCAGACTGGAACTGTAGAAGAACAGCAAATACTCCTCAATGTTTCATTAGGCTTCTTTGCCAAGTGCTGCTCTGCTTTTCTGTGGAGAGAGAGAGGGAGAGAGAGAGAGAGACAGAGAGAGAGAGAGAGAGAGAGAGAGAGATGGAAAAAGCAGGAGATAGTGAGAGAGTAAGAGAGAAAAAGTGTTAAAGAGAGAGAGAGATAAAGTTAAAGAGGGAAAGAGAGAAAAGAGTTAAAAGAGAGACAGAGAAAAGAGAGTTATGGAGGAAGAGAGAGAAAGAAAGAAGAGAGAGAATAGAGAGAGTGTTTGTGTGCCACAGGGAGAGAGTTAGAGAGTTTAAAAGACAGGTGTGTTAAACAGAAAGACAGACAGTTAGAGAGAGAAGAGAGTTAATGAGGTAGAAAGAGAGAGAGGATATATTTAAAAAAGGAAATAAGAGAGTATAGAGGATTAAAGGGAGGGAGAGAAAAGAGAGACTTAAAGTAAGAGAAAGAGGTAAAGAGAGATAGAGTTAAGGAGGGAGAGAAAGAAGAGAGAGTAAAAGATGTAAAGTAAAGAAGATAAAGACAAAGACAGAAGAGGAGAGAAAAAGAGAGAGCATTACAGTGGGAAAGAGCAAGGGGAGAGGAAAAGAGAGAGGGGAGAGATACTGAGAGAGAGAGAAAGAGAGAAAGTGAGGGAGAGGAAGGAGGAAAGAAAGAGTGTCAAAGGGAGAGAAAGAGAGAGAGAGAAAGAGAGAGAGAGAGAGAGAGAGAGAGAGAGAGAGAGAGAGAGGATGGTTAAAATCATGCAGTTTCAGGCTGTTTTTATCAAAAGTTCAAGAGTTCATGACTGCAGTCTTGTCGTTTGTAGTTTGACATCTAAAGCCTCTCTTTACTCTGTCCTTCTGGTCATCCTGTCAGGTTCCGTGGTGGTGGTGTATGAGTTGTGGAGTTGTTCTCCATGGGTGGCAGCTCACTGAGCATTTTCACTCCCACACTTTCAAATTCACTGCCTCTGAGGTGCTATATGAGTAAAATTTGCTGTGGATGCTATGGCAGCGTATTCCAGACTTTTATAAAATTCAAATGCAAATTCAGAAGTGCTAATTCAATTAGAGAAAGAGAGTAATACATTGTAAGTTCAGTATATTATGTTTTGTATTTGTATGGGTAAGCCTTAGTGCGTAATAGGCCTGGGATTTTAAGGGGCCAGCATTGTCACATTATAGCACTACTCCCCCCTCCCTCCTTTAACACACAAAAAGCCTAACTAAAATCCATGTAGGATAATAGGTATAGTTAAAAATGAATGCCAATCCAAACATGATAACAGAAAAGTTAAATAACACCTGGGTACCTTTATCAATAACAGAGAACACCTTCCACACACCAAAGATCAATAAACCCCTTTACACTGTCCACTATCATATTCATATTCATCATATTCACTATTCATATTTAACTTTTAGCCGTCCTGTTAACAGCCCTCTCAGCATCTTCTCTGGAACCACACAGCCAGCTCAGGAGTCTTATCCTTCCTTGTCTATCAAACAGCTAATTTTGCTGTCTTTAACAAATAGATTAGTTTCCTTACAGCAGTAAGGAATATACTTACTATACTCCCTATACTTTAGAAAACTCCTCATGGAAAAAGAGAGAGAGAGAGAGAGAGAGAGAGAGAGAGAGAGAGAGAGAGAGAGTAAGGAGTGACAGACACACTGAGAGAGAGAGAGAGAGAGAGAGAGAGAGAGAGAGAGAAAGACACTGAGAGAGTAAGGAGTGACAGACACACTGAGAGAGATAAAGTCAGAGAGACAGAAAGAGAGAGAGAGAGAGAGAGAGAGAGAGAGAGAGAGAGAGAGAGACAAAGACACTGAGAGAGTAAGGAGTGACAGACACACTGAGAGAGATAAAGTCAGAGAGAGACAGAAAGAGAGAGAGAAAGAGAGAGAGAGAGAGAGAGAGAGAGAGAGAGAGAGAGAGAAAGAGGAAGAGGGGAGGGGGGTTATGGGGCTATGGTTAGCAGGGTAATCTAATCTTAAGAGGCCAAGTCCAAACTGTTTACATTTTATAGACCCAAATAGCACCTCCTCTCAAACATGGCAGCCATAATCACTGCCTAATGCTAAACTGTAGTTTTTCAGGGTGACACCAGTCTTTCTTTAATTGCAGTTTAATGCTTTGGTTAAACCACAGCTGTTGGCCTTAAACTGACCTAGACTGGGCCAAGGCACACTCTTCAGACTTTTTAAATCATTTTTTACTCAGAGTGGACTCCTCTTTATATTTATATATTCCTCTATATAATAAAGAGAGACAGGTTAGAGGAATTATTGGACAGGCTTTAGTGAGGCCATGTTATTTGCATTCAACACAGTATGGCAGTAACATAAGTCATCTTTTATTAAGCGATTCACAAATACAATATACTGTAGTGAGCTGTACAAGTTTGTGGATGATAAATACAAAAGCTTATAAACTCTTCATTCCATGAACAGCTCTCTATGGAAACTTTTTCCCCTTCTGCCTGTCCAAACAACCCCTGGGGCTAGTACTGTGGAGGGAACCTAGAGTCCCCATTGGATAAGCAAATAAATTTGTCCCATGTGACACTGAACTGGGGCTCGATTCATCCGCTGCTGTGTTTGTTTTCCAGGCTAGTGTAATTAACTATGTAAAAAAAAAAATGTAAACAACCTAATAACGGCCATGCTTGGAGCCTTTAAATCAAACCCATGCCATAAAGGAGAGGGGTTGCAGGGGTTGTGGGACTGTCAGGCTCACTTTAGTGAGGCCATGTTGTTTGCATTCAACAGAATATGGCAGTGGACACCAAGTATTAGCCTGCCTTCTGGAGTCTGGCCAAGTCCAGTCACAGCCTAATTGCTGGCCCCCTGATGTCAGGAAAATCGCTCAGCGGAGCCAGTGGCTATTGTTTGTAACTCTCATAGAACAGTATAGCTCTTTTCTCTTTAGAGAATATTTTCCTCAACAGATTTGGCAGTGTTCAAACTGAAACATAGTGTTATGAATAGGATTCACAGTGTGGTACCAACTTTTAAAACATCACTGGGCCTCTCTACGCATGTCAAGTGGGAAAAAACAAAAGAAAAGTCAACTGGCCTGAATCTGATGCCAGCCAGACTGAAGGACTTGAGCAAAAGAGTGGTCAGTGAAAAGGACACTGCAGTATTTATGTTAGGCTTTTAGAAAGCACTCAGTGTTAAAGATTACTTCATATCAGCCTTCTGTAAATTAAGTTTGTAATGTTGAAAGGTGTAGAGATTTTTACAACAGGTTTCATGCAGCCTTCTCTGCAAGTTCAAGTAAGTCAAAGGTGAAAAAATAAAAGCAAATGTGTGAACCACAAATCAAAACAAGACATCCCTCTGTTTGTCATAGGATATTCTTGATCAAAACTTACTCATGCATTACTCAATCGTGAACTGAGAATGAGTTCATATTATTGTCAGTCAGCACAATGATTTAACATATACTGTGAAACAGGATGGTGCAAAGGAATATATAAATCCAGACATACTGCCTGAAATTAGATGTGCCAACCGGCTCCATATTAGGACCTCTTTTGCTTTTCATTTATGCAGTGTGCTATGTGCTGTTGTACACTGATGATATGCATTGCTGGTTTGTAAAAGACAAGACCACCAGACTGTGAAGACACTTTGCTAACAGGGAACTATAATCTAGAAGGAACTGGCTAACAGTAAAACAGCTATGGACATATTCCACACACAGTGAAGACTGCAAATAGTACATAAAGGTGTTCAGTGACAAACAAAACATGCTAATTGTAAAGAACATGATTGTGTTGCAACATCATTTTTGATCATCACTGAGATGAATCTCCTGCTACCGAAGTTTTCCAAGAACACCAGCAAACCTAAGATGGTTATCTTAGTGACTTCTGGCAGCTTTTGCTGAAGTAACATCTTTTTTCAATCAAATCAAACCATCACATTTCAAGTGTAGTGGATAATCAGGTTAATGGGGGTTCTTATTTTATTCAGGGTTTTCATGTATGCACTAACATGCACAGGAATAGAAGCCACATCTGTTCGTGCCTGCAAAACATGCTCAATGTGATTACCAAAGATCAAACACTATGATGCCTGGAAGAAAAACAGTTGAAACTGGATAACGTGTTTTCTACATTTCAGTGATTGCTGTTCTCTTTCTTTGATCCCTGCTGACAACAGTAAATGGCAATGGAAGCTGAAATAGCTTTGTTTTTTTTTACATTGCAATGCTGGAAACAACCTGCTGTTCTGAGGTATGATTGGTAGTTAGTGGCGTAACTACAGTCTTGTAGGCCACAGTGCAAAAAATAATGTAATTTACCTGTTTTCCTGCTATTGCTATGTCCTGAAAAAGTTGGCAGTCTATATTATTATTATAGTTACCCATGTGAAATTGCACCAGCAATATATGAGCTGCACTAAAGTGGCTGAGGGCCTAGTCACTTTGCCTGATTTCTGATTGGATGATTTTACTTTTGACATTTTAAGATTTTAACCCTTTTGTTTCTAAAAATTTAACCTTGAAAGTAGACTCTTACTACAACACTTTCAGAGAGTATAAAATATAACTATAAATGTATGATGATTCTATGTAATACAAAAGTCATCTACTCATCTACTGCCTTTGAATAACCAAATATTGATTTCACAGGCCACTGAATTGATCTCTTAAGAAAACAACTTCTAACACCTTCAGTTTAAACATACAGCCACTTGGGTTGAAGCCAGAGAGAAGTGGGCTTGAGAATAGAGGCCAGATCAACAAATGTCAGGTCCATAGGCTAACATAAAGTTATTGTTTGAAACAGTGACTGCACGGACAAGCTTATCAGAGCCTTTCTAATCCTGTCAAAGCTTTGAGAATTATGACAGGTCAGTGGTTGCCAAAACAATAGTCTTGTGCCTGCTTTTCCTACATCACGACAAAGTGAAATACGATTATTTACACCAAGTCTTATCTCCTGTTTTGGATCAGCATTTGCAGGGCTCACAATTATTTGCTCTTGTCTCACAAAAACAGGACTTGCACTTAATGTGTTTACACTGAAAACACGACAGCCACGTCAGACATAATTAGCAGGGAAGGGAAGTATATCTATATGCTATTAAGAAATATAGGGGCAGATATTTTGTATTTGTAAGTTGCACCATAAACAGTTTAGTCTAACAGATAATAAATCTTCATTTTTGTTATGAGGTCAGTGCTGTAGTTTACTGTAGCAGTAATCTCTTCCAATGTACAGCAATTTTGAGACTTTCTGATTTTCTGTACAGCTAAAGTGAAACCAGTCCATCATCACACCTTCAGTTTCAGCTGGTGACCACGCCAAGGACCTGTACCTCACTGACCTATATGCTGAAACCACAGTCTCTCAACTGTTTGTCTCCATTTGGCTCTGGAGCAGACAGAGGATTAACCACTACCTTCAATCACAGACACCAGAAGTTCTTTAAAGGGCACAGCTATTATCAGCCTTTACTGTTAGCATTACTATGTCAGTTATGTAGAACTATATTATGGAAAATTAGCCTGTGCGCTACATGGCAAAAAAAAAGAAAATTTCAACAATAAGCTACAATTAATGAAATCTGCCAACAATTAACACGTTTACTGGCATCTAGTTACCCAAATAAATGTTTCCAAAATGTTCCATTATCATGTACTGATGAGCTCAAATGTACTCTATGAGAAATGCCTTCAGGGCCTTTGCTGATAGGAGTCCCTTACACTGACCACACTATAAAGAAATGGTGTATTTACACTGGAAGCACTGCAGTAATCTGCTGTATTCCTTAAATACAGCAGATTGTTGTACAATGGTGTATTTTGGAAACTAGGAAGTAATTAAAAATTATTTATAAAGATTTTGGGAAAGAGACCGGAACTTTGCACAACTTTGTCTTGAGAAGCCTGTCTCTTAATATTGAACACAGTGGAGCTTCCCAGCATTCCTTGCAGTGGTGGTAGTTTTTGTTAATTAGCTATTTCATCTCCAATTACATTTTACACATTTTTGTATTATGTGTGGTGTTCCAACCATGATGGTGTTTTGTGTTTCAGTTAACTAGCATTTACTGCCGGAAGCTAGCTAGATGTACATGTTATCTGAAAACCTGTGAACATCCTCCCTCAGATTCCCTAGTGGTTCGAAACAATTCATCAAAGGGACCGATTGCGGTGGCATTATGCTGCACTTTTACGGGGTACAGCAACGCTAGTCAAGTGAGCCCTTATTTTTAGAATTAGCATTAGTGTTAACTTTCCGAGACAATGCTGAACAGTCCGGCATGGAGGACATTAACACAGTGACTGCTTGTGCCACCGGCTCATACTGAAAACTGAATTATTTAAGCATACCTAGTTAAGCTATGCTAATATTTGCTTCAGTTGACTAACCCCTCAAGTGCCAGTGGAATAACAGTTAACAATTTGTGTTCTAGCAGAATGGTGAGCATACTTGTTTGTAGCACAGCGATATGCCATGGAAGTCTTTAGCACTTTTTACTTTTGATAGCCAAACTTAGATCAGATCAAAATCAAAGAAAATATATCAGAAAAAATTGTTAAATTAGCTATTCAGACACAGCTCTAGTTAAACAGATATGAAGCATTGCAGTGAGAGTTCAGATAAACATCAAGCAATTTTCACGATGCTATCATGCTAGGAGGGTGAAGGCTAACACAGGCTTCCTCCGAGACCTGTGAAGCCAACCACCGCTTCTTTTCGAGCTGCCGCTCACGCAACGTAATTGGACAGCCGAACGCGCTCGGAGGAAAGCGCCAACCGCCAGACGCCTGCGCTGACTAGCATCGCGCTGAGTGATGGGGGGAGAAGGAGGGGCCCTCCTACCCACCCAGAGAGAGCGAGGCCAATTGTGCTCTTTTGGACTCCCGGCTACGGATGGCTGTAGCATCACCAGTGATCGAACTCGTGATCTCCTGATGATAGGGCCAACGCTTAGACGGTTGCGCCACTCAGGAGCACCACTTAAAGTTTAATTTAAAGCTAAAAAGAAAATTGGAATAAGAAGCTGGCAAATTCGAAGCAAATCTCAGCATTGAGCGAACGTGCTCAGGGATACTGTCACTATCAATTAGTAAACTTTATCTTTCAATATGCAGTGATTTCCAGCTAAAGCATACAAGGTAAAATTAAGCTGTGACTGAGCTAGTAACATAAGCTGAGCTGTCAGACGACTAGTGTTTACTTGTTTGTTTCTCTTAAAGACTTTAGGTTGGCTACCTCTTCAGTGTAAATTTAAGATTTGTGTAATCTAATATGGATTTTGTAGGGGTTGTTATTGTACAGTACAGTAGTAGTGTCATTAGTTTGCTAACTAACCAGGCAAACAGGGTGTGCTAAAAGGCTACCTACAGTGGAATATTCCAAAACTGAGAGAAATATGCCTACAACTGAGTTACATTAATGATTGCATGATTGCATACTGTACATGAGTGACTCAAAACTTTTGGCCTACTTAAAGGCACAGGCACATAAGCCTCATATTAGCTAGAAAAGCCTTTGTATGAAAGAGCAGGTAATGTTAGCATGTCCAGATCATTACTCCACTCATTGTTTGTGCATGTCCAGACCAGATCAGTAAGGCTAACTTTATCATGATGTAACTGTTTGACATCTCTCTGGAGTTCATTAAGATAAGATAAGATAAGATAAGATAATCCTTTATTAATCCCACAACGGGGAAATTTGCGGTGTTACAGCAGCACAGAAGACAGAGCAGCAGGAAATATACAAACAATATATAAAATAAATAAAGATAAAGATACACTCCTGTTTCATTTCATTTAATCTGAAGCATGACAAACGAATCGAAAACCTGAAAGAAAACAGCAGTCTCTCACAGTGCAAGTATTTGCATTATACAAAGAACAAACCCTGCCAACATGGCGGCACAATCTCATAATCTAGCACAATGTGACATACATTTTCAAGCTCTATTGACATCACACTCGTTGCTGCAACCATATTGTTTACATGACGCTAGTCAACGCTAGGATGACAGCGGAGCCCATAGAGCCACCGTTTGTACACAGATAAAATATAGCTGTGGTGTGCTGCATAGTTCATGGTTGTAGCGACAACAGCAACAAAAAACAGAACAGTGTAAGCTTTTATAGCATGTTGGCTGTCCAACCTTGTGAGGGGACATAGGCTGAAGAGCTGAGCCAGTGAAGGAGAAACTTTTGGAAAACTTTCCAGCTGTCTCCCTATACAAGTCTGCTGTACTGCTCTCATCATTTTGTCAGAGGTAGATAGTTAGGTGAAGGATAAATTCTGTAGTTTTGCCTTTGTTTTGAGAATGCTTCACTATTGACATATAACTGACAGTGATTGAAGATTGACTTTTGCAAACTACCTTGCTAGAAAAGCCAGCATAGACAAGCAAGGCTGATCATCACCAAAACCAGCATATGTTGTGTTTTCATGTTGGTATGCTGACCAGCTTAGACAGTACGAAATGCTTGCTAGTCTGTGCCGTTTTTTCAGCAGGGTACTTATGTCTAGATCTCTTACTCTTTAGCTAGATAATGAATGAAGTTAATGCCAGAATGTTAGCATGTTAAGTCAACACAGATTGGTGCCATACATCAATTTGACTCACTTTTGTGATCACAATAACATTTGATGGTGTAGGTGATGGTAAAGAGAGAATATCTCTGACCCTTCTACTATAATAATTTTGTTATTCTAGCAATTTGTGTGCTTTTAGCTCCTGAGATGTTTATGCTGATCCAGTATTTACAGGGTAAATATAGGTGTTTGGACAGGTTATCGCAGGTAATAACACATAATCAGGACTTAAAGAGAAACTTATCGATTTGGTACAGACTGACACCTCTGATTGAATTTTTCTTTGTATCTTGATTTGGAAGTCATAGCCAGCATTTACTGCTCAAACACATCGTGCTGGGTTTTGTGAATAGTATCTATTCAAGAGCAAGCAGAAAACATGCAGCCAGTAGCAAAGCATATATGTAAATATTGAATATTTAATCAATACCCATTTAAGTCAATAAATATATTACTGTCTATTATTTCTTGAAAATATATGTCATTTTCCTGTTTGTTTTTACAAAGTTATTATTGCTTCCAAACATTTGGACTATAGTACATGTCATTTGACTTGTGGTGAAATGAAAGTAATAGCCAAAGTACTGAAAGTAGCATACTCAGACTGTTGAAATTGCTAGTTTCCATTTTCTCTAAAGCCTGTGCCCCCTGAAAGACCTTGAGGCCGTTAAGAAGAAAACCACCAAATTCTGCAGCAGACAGCCTCAAGTTAGTGAGACAGCAAGGCCTACCACATCCCCCATCCCCTCCACCCATACCCCCCACCCGACTGCAGACTTCTCAGTAAAAACATAAAACACTTCTGCTTATATCACTGGATCTGATCAGATCAGCTCTTACTGTAATCCTTGAGTAAGTATTAAACATGTCAGTCAAGTGGACAATGACTGCTGAGGTCCTCTTTATGGAGAGATGTATGGGCACACCAAACAGTAAATATATTGTGAGTTTATTCTGTGGGTTGTTTATTCTGTTTTCACAATGGTTTCGTCTGTTTGAGACTAGCGGTGGCAAAGACTTTTGACAAACTACAGTGAAAATGTTAGTCAGTGACTTATCCAGTGATTCACACTGATATGGTCAGATATTTTAAAAGGGAGTTCCAGAGTTTTTCTTTCAATTTCTGCATAATTCAGTCATTCAGCAGGTACAAAAGTCATATAGAGTAGTTTGATAGTAAAGGGTTCCTGTACAGAAACTTGCTATCTCAGATGTCTTTACACTGGTGGTGATAGGAACTGGTGCCAGAATGCATATATAGCCGTGTTGTTTACTGTAAAGAAAACACCAGTAAATCTACATCTTCTTAAGTTTTATATGTAATGTAATGTAAATATGTAATGTAATGTAAATTGTAAAATGTAATGTAAATATGTTATGTAATGTAAATTTTGCCTTGCAACGCCCTGCATGGTAAAACAATGTCTCAAGCGTCAAGCAGCATAATTATTTCTTGTAATAGCTTTCTGTGAGGGAGCTTTTAGAGGTATAAAATGCTTCAGATCCTATCCTCACAGCTGTGAACAATTCTGGCTTGGTGAGTTTATCTAGAGTGGCACATTCCACATCAAATCACTCCAATGACTTTACATCTTAACAGGTTAATTAGGCAGTAATTTTGAAAAATCAGAGAATTTTTATCTTTAATGCTGTTTGACCATTAAAATTAACTTGCCTGACAAACTTATTAAAACAGTTTAAACTGTTTTAATAAACATGAACTGAAATACTAGATGGATCACGTCAGTGTAGAGCAACGCTGACAAATTGTCCAAATTTGATGCCTTGTGCATTTCGAACTCCCCCTGCTGTGAATATATCTCCATGCTCATTAAGTAGCCAGCTAAATTGCCAGCATGCAACTAACTAATGAGTCTAAAAAACATGCTTCATCAGACTGCATGAGGTCAGCTATACCTTTTTGGGTACAAAATGTACTTTGTTTATGAGCATGAATGAGGCATATTACAAGATATTGCTGGCACATACTCAAAGTTTTCAACATGTCTTTGGACGCTAAATCATTGTCATCTAAACACTGCACAGGTTTCTGATCATGCTAATCTTGTTGTGCTGCATGACAGTCTGTATTTTGCCTCTGCTATTTAGAGTGGATTATGACATGGCATAAAGCTAAGTCTGTGACATAATCACCTGGCATGTCACAACAAGACAATAAAACAGTAACTGAGGTGCAGCTGACTCAGACTTCCGACTCCACTGATCTTTCAGTCACACATTAGTCAACTCAGCCTCTTAAAGGCCACAGTGCCTGCATAACGCAACCTGATTTCACTAATTAGCCAAAATTCATAACAAATAAAAAGCAAACCTTATCATTAAAGCTGCACTGTGCAAGATTTTTTAGTTAAAATTGAAAGTAAACATGTTCGTCACCAAGTTTTGACTGACTTCTCTTTGAATACTCTTTTAATGAATCCACAATCATCTGATTCATCTGCTTGGGGAAGATGTCTGAAGCACAACCAACATTAAAAAATATTCTTCAGTGCAAATACACATTTCCACCAAATCCCCAAAACTTACACAAAGTCGCTTTAAAATCAATTTTAATTGATTGGAATGTCAGGGTTGGAGTCAAAGCAGACACTTTGGACTAAAATGAATGCTTTTGCTCTGTTGATTACTTAACAGTATGTACTCAGCACTAACCATCTTGAAAACTTTTTGGTGTGCTGCCATGACTGTAGGTGTCATTAAGGTTATACAGTTGTAGGTCATTCATTATGTCACCTGGAGTGTAGTCTTAGCCTCAGATGCTATGCCCACAGAGGTACACGGACCATGTAATATCTGTGGCTTGCTACTGTTGCATTTAACTAAAGCGTGTCATTTAAAATACCTGACCTCTGACCAGGGAAAAAAACAAAGAAAAACAGTCCTGTGACTGGGAATTCCTACTCAGAAAGTTGAGAAGGTGTTCTCAACTCCAAGTTCAGCAAATGAGGTCATACCAACATAGCTGTTCATAATCGTCAGTAGTAATAAAGTGCCATCTCTACTTTTAAATGCAATTATAGTAGTATTTGCATTATATCAATCAACATACAGACACAATAGTTGGTTAAATCTATCAATATTTTAGAAGAATAAACACATTATTAGTTATCACTCATATCATTAATGTTAGCTGGCTAGCTTGTTGCTAACAATACTCCTTTTCATGGAGGCATCTGCATGTTTTCCCCACTCTGTAGCTCAAAAATAACAATTCTGAGCGCTGAAGTCAAAAGCAGCATAAGCTGACCACAAATACTGGAAATTTATCAGTTAAACTCTAATGATTTTTCTTGTGAGTCTGTGTTTGCACAAGTTATGTTGCTAAAACGATGGTTGTTGGTTCATTTTTGCATGGCAGTCAATTGGGCATTTCCTATCAAAGAAGGTGGTTCATGGCCATGTTGAGCAATGTCACCCACCAGTCTTTGATAATAGACAGGAGTCTGGCTTGTAAGACTAACTGGCGCATCATTCCAGTTTCAGTGTGAGGCCAAAATTTCTAATTGCTTCCTATGGGGCCGGCTGCATCTACTGGAATCATACATAATAAACTAGGCTACTGTGTTTTGGACAGAACATTCAGCAGATCTTACAAGCTATACTAAAAACTGCATTAAACTTTACAAGCTTTTGGACATTACAAGCTTTTGGACATGGCCAAATAACAGTGATCAATTCCATAGAACCCAACCACCCATTAAATGATAACAAATGACTATATATGAACTAGTGGGACCGATGATGAACATTGTGGAAATGAAGTGATTCTGAATTTGATTACAGAAACGTCTGGTGTGTCTTGGTTACAGAAACATCTGATGCCATGTCTGCCTGGAGTCGGAGCCTATGGAAGCATTTTATCACCCTGTTAGTAAGCAACATCATCACATATGCTGCAAGACCAACAGTAGATAAATGTGCTGTTTCTTCCTGTGCAAACCTTTTCAGATGCTTAAGACTAATCTATTTTAACCTATTTGTTTACTATACAAAAATAGTATTTTCTATAATATAATTAGAAATAAGAATCATATTTAACAACTGAAGCAAAATAGTTTTATTGTGCAAAAGAGTTAAAAACAGAACTGAACAATATCTGGATAAACCAGTGGCCTGTACATATAAACAGGCAGCAGTTTCTTTGGCGGGCTGATATGGTAAAGGCTAAACCAAAGCAAAAGGCTATCAATACACCAGGAGACTGGCGGTTCCTTCTATATGTTCGCTCCCTAAATAACAGCCTGGACTAACGTTAACTGATGACTGCACAGCAGGAGATGAGTGATCATTGAAAGAGAAGCCTGACTCAGGCTTTCAGGTAAGGGGCTCCCATTAGCATGTTTTACACTATTTGTAAGTTGGGTTGTCTGGTGTATTTGTGACATATCAGTGAAATTAATAGCTTAGGAAGGATTCCAAACGGTATATGTCTTTCCATGTTACAGATTTTGCCATGAGCATTTTTACTGCTGCTTGTCAACCCACACCCCCAGTTGTTAAGTTCCGTCTAGAAACTGCTACATGCTATCATAAGTATCACTATCCACATTGCCGATACCAATGTTGCGTTTAAGTTGCGTTTAAGCATGGTTGAGATGGCAAAAATCATCACAATACTTGAAAACATTTTGATTTATATCACAATATTTTGTTTTTCTGAGGCTAAAGTTGGAACAGGATATTCCACTCAAACAAAAGCTCTTTTGTTTTGTCCCTGCTGAACACCTTAAGGCAGGCAGTCTTGCCACATCATTCTCCTGACACCTTATATGCATCCATTCACAGGTGGAAGCGGTACTAATGCAGCTGTGAATTGAAGAGGTGAAAGTTGAGGGAAGCAGAGGTGCATGCTTGGAAAGGGAAGGAGGGAGGGTGCTTCACAGCTGTCAGGACCTGCAGGAGGTGAGGATTGCGCAAAATCTACAACTTTGTTTATTGCCATCAGGTCTTGCTGGAATGGCCCAGCTACTCGAGTGATTGTTTGAGGGGAGCTGGCCACAGTCCAAGCCTGGAGTAAATCAACACTGTCAGGGAGAAACAACAACTAGTGGAGGAGTGGAAAAAAGGGAGAAAGAAGAGGGGGGGTGATGTTAGAGGTACATGTGCAGGCCATTTGAGAAACAATGTATTGTCCAGAAAAAAATGGTTCCACGTTGTTAAATGGTCCCACATTGTTTGGATAGCCCCCTGTAGTTTAACTACAGATGTTCAAATCATTAACAAACTACCTGGTGAAGTTTAGGATTAGTATTAGGGTTAGGATTACCCTGTTCTATGTACTCTGACTGCTGTATCAGTTCTAAATAAAGCGTCGTAGGCACAAACCTCCAGTTGTCCAAGTTTCTTCTGTGCAATCACATGCTACATTATTATGTTGAATGTAAGTTAAATGCCAGGTACATATCTACAGTGAGCTATCCAAATAAAGTGTTTCCAAAAAAAAAATAAAATAAAAACACAAAAGAGTCATCAAAGAGGCTGGTGGGGTTTGTTGCTCAACATAGCCATGAACAATCTACTAGACAGACTTGACATGTCAGAACACAAACCCACATATGACATATGACCATTCCCTGTGCATGGTCCATAGATCAGGCATGTCAAACTGGGGACCTTCGGGGACAAAGTGCCGAGGAGATCAATGTTTACCCTCATCTAATACTCTGAATTAATTATATGAAGGCCCTGCTAATTAGCTGATGAGCTGAATCAGATGTGTTTAATGAAGCAGCATGCTGAGGTCTGCAGTGTTTTGGCCCACGAGGACTGGAGCCTGACACGTAACATAGTTGCAGTTTGTGGATACAGCGATGGAAAGTAATCTTTGACAGTGGTTTATCAAAATATTCCCGAGCCTATGTGATGATATCCATCACAGAAGCATGCAATTTTTAATGCAGTGCTGTCTGAGGGATTGAAGGTCATGGGTTGTGGATTTTGGCCTTGTCCTTTACACCCAGAGATTTCTTAAGATTTCTTGAATCTTCAGAAGATATTAAAACATTTCGCAACATTCCTAGCCTTAAACAGCCCTTGTTCCAGCTTTTTTTGAATGAGTTGCAGGCATAAATTTCAGAATAAGTGTATGTTTCCAAAAAAGTTGATAAGGTAAAACTTTAAATATCTTGACTTTGTACTGTTTTTGTTTAAGCACAGGCCAAAGTGGATATACAAATCTCTGCTTTCTGTTCTTATTTTCATTACATATACATTTCACATACTTTTTCGGAATGGCGTTTGTACTTTTGTAAGTCGATCTGTGTAAGAGCGTCTGCCAAATACCATAAATGTAAACATCAATGTGCTGTTTTGAAACCTGATGCTAAAATTTATATATTTCAGCTTAACACTCCCTCACCCCTCCCTGGGGGTTTCTGCAGTACTTAGGGGGGATCCATCACATGAGCAGAAATAACATATTCATCCACACACCCTGCACTGAGTCCTCGGTTTAATCCCTCCATCTCCCTCCCACCCCCCACCATCCCCCCTTCTCCACCTGGTTTCTTCCCCTCAAAACTGCTCCTTATCAAAGTGAGACACGCGAAACCTGGTAATTTGACATCTCGGTTTGCCATCCAGCAGGCCCAATAAAGCCCCTTGCTGAAGTGGACAGTGTGTAGCCTGCGGGCATTAGCTTCTTTTTTTTTCATCGCCTCACTCTGGAGGCACGCATGGTCTCACAGCAGCGTCGGCGCGAGGAAAACTTTTTGTCTCGTTACTGTTCACCACATGCCGGGAGAACCTGGTGAGAGAAGTCGACTCTCGCTTTCCTGGGGAAAAAAGATGAAGATGGAGAAATAGAGACACGCCTGATTTTTAAGTTGGAGACCTTTATTTCACAAAGAGGCTGCTTTTCTGAGTGTTAGCTTCACCGAGTTAGCCTCTTCAAATGAAGCGCAAAAACCAGGGTTGGAAGATCTTGATGTGAAATGGCAGCTTGTTACACAGAGCATACAGTGACCATGTTCAACAGAATTATGTCACCTTCTAGGTACTTGTATACAGCCCTTTATGTCTCTAGAAATTTTGTCTCCGCAGTAAGGAGGGAAAACAGAGTTCACTGGGTTTGTAATGGCGTGCCTGGTAGATTTCAGGTCCCTCCCCTTAACCGCAGAACTAGGTTTGTGTGTGTGTGTGTGTATGTGTGTGTCACAGCTGTGAGACTGGGAGTGACTGCTCCTTATAGCCCAACAAAAGGCTTGTGCTGGGTTTGCACTTGGTAAACAAAGCTCTCTGTGGTGATCTTTGCCGAAATGCTAAGAATATCTTGATTTATTGACTAATCAGTATTCAAGTTCCTTGTGTCTGAGTGGACAATGACACAAGTAATTACAACATTTCAATGTTTTCCATTAGTTATACTGTATAAACTAGACCTCATCTACATCCTCCTAGAAAACAGGATAGATAATCTGTATTATTACCTTATATATACCATATATTTCATTGCTTTTACTCTACAGTTCATGGTCTTCCACTAAAACTGTCTCTAATATGTGGTTATGAAAGCAAGTGGGCAATTGAATCTTAATTAGTCATGGTCTAGGGGAAAGGCTCGCTGGAACAATAAACACAGCACTGGCATGCCCTCCATTTACACATACAAGTATACAATTCATACAAAGTTAACATTATACACATCTTTCGTTCTCACTTAGAACGTGTCTGTTCTCTCTCTGAAGTTAATTACACTCTTTAGCTCACTCACAACCGCTATCTCTGCCTGTTTTGACTCTGCCGTGATTCCCATGACAACTGTGTGTACTTTGCTCAAGACTGTTGAATAAAGAGAAAGAGAAGGGGGGAGGGTCAGTCTTTCTCCAAGTCCACTTCTCCCTCCCTCTCTCTCTCTCTCTCTCTCTCATTATATCTAAACTATTATTGCATTTGGAGACTCATGACATTGCTGGATGTCTTATTACAGAAAGCACATATTTATGTTACAATAAATAAGATATGATTTTCACCCCATCATACTCTGTGTTAAGTAATCTCCTTCTGCATTGTCCCCTAGTGACCATTCCATGGCCATACAATGGACATTGACTGGATATTTTAATTAATATAATCATAACTCGTAAGTGTGTTATCAGATTAACTAGGACACTGCTGGCTCTCTGAGTGTGAAACGTGACTGTGTTGAGCTGCTAGTGAGCAATGAGGACTGAGGACTATTCACACTTCTTCACAGAGATGGCAGCTTTGTCATATTAAAAAATCACCTACTGCCATAATAAAAAAAGCTTAATACAATAATAAACACTTTAAAAAATATATTCCATCAACATTATTGAAAAAAAAGCATAGTTGAACCGAGGGACCCCCAAAAACAGGCAGAAATTGTATTTTATAGCTACTGTGAAAAGCAGTAAATAAGTATTTGTATAGGCATTTGCAGTAGACAAATTCTGGTTGTACTGGTTTGATAGGTTTGGTTACTGTAAAGATAGTACGTGACTTTTATAGATGTTTGCTCAGCGGCCACTTTATTATGCACACCTACACATTAACACAAACAGTCAGGTCCTCCACTGAATCATGTGCAACTTAGTATATTAAGTGTGTGGTTTGTGTCACGGTCATAAAAACAATAGCACATCCCCAGGGCTCTTCCTCTGAGTACTAATACCTGGCTCACGATCCTACACATCAGTTTCAATATAAATGCTTACAGGTTTTGTCATCCACTCATGAGTTTTTGCTAGAACATTCTATGCATTACCATTTCTCTGTTGCTGTGTTAATCCTGGTTTCCTTGTTGTTGTTAGAAAAATTACGTAAAGAAGCGTGCATTGAACCTTGACACACATGGGCACCAACATTAGAAGACCACACTGGATTCTACTCCTGTCAGCTAAGACCAAGAAAATGAGTCTCTAGTGAGCATGTGTCCTCCATGATTGAAAAAACAATTGTTCCAACTGATGAACTTCAATTTCTGCCGTGACATGCACGTGGTAGACTCAGAACTGTGCATAAACAATATTACTCCATGGAAGCATCCCAATTTATATCAGTGGAAAAGTCCTGGCACATTTTGAAAGCCTTAATACCACTCAAACATCATGTATATGCCACAGTGTACACTGGCATTAGCAGCATCCTTTCATACAGTCTAACATGCATAATTTCAAGCCTCAGGTGTGACAGTAACTCCAAGGGCTTACACAGTTCATAGGTCTCAATCCAACATTAAAGCTTTTGGATGAAGGGGAATTGGAGGTTCACAGCATGACTGTGTAGCCAAAAAAGCCGTAGGACAAAAAAGGTATGGACTGTAAGGTTTTATGTAGAGCTTATATGTACAGTTAGTATTGCTTTTGGCATCGACCATAGACGATTACTGGAGTTTAGTTATAGAAACAAAACTTCTCAGAAGTTCTGAGAACAAAACTTCTCAGTTTTACACATCCTTATAGACCACTGTAGTCGTGTCATCATTTTGCAATCGGCGCCATGCTCTTATGCCCATATTAGGTCAGTATTTTGTCTGGTTTGCTAATGTTTGCGATAGCGTCACAGCTGCTGCACCATTTAAGATGGAACAGGAATATTCCAACAAGAAGCTGCGAAAAAAGAAGCTTTATTCAGCCTCATAGTTTTAACACTATTTTTGATAAGGAGTTTTAGCCTATCAAAATATCCTACCTAGAGGTTTTATTTATGTGTATACCCGTAAACATGCACTATAGTAGGACATTTTGATAAGGTAGCACGGCTCGTCAGGGCACCGCCACAGCCCGCCTTAGTTTCGTTTAGCTTAGTGACATCAAATTGATGCGCAGTAGCTTTAGCTCACATGTAGCAATATTAGTATTATAGATCTTTAACAACCTCATAATTCGGAGGATCCAGTGGTCTTCAGAAGAAAAATGTATATAGGACAAAACGTATCAGGTTCTGAACATTTTTATTTAACACAGGGGGCGATAGAGGCGATTTTTCGAAAAACCCTATTCATTCTGGCCATAGAGAAATTGAGCTTAGACCCGGAGTTCCTAATATGGGCATAACGAGGACTACAGAATGATGCATGACTACAGTGGCCTATAGAGGGTGCCTTTCTGAAAGGTTTGCAGAAAGTAGAACAGATGGTGGAAGGTGGAACATTTTGATATTGGGCCTGAATATAGGCCAGACCCCTCAAAGACACATTTTAGCATTTACCACTAGTGCTCTCCATTAATGAGTCTTTGTTGTGTCAGTTGCTGCGCAAGTTTGATTTTCTGAGACTGCAGCAGGTGGACTTATTCAGCTTGGCAGGTATTTTTATCCTTTAGACTTGTGTGTTGGACTGTGCAAGCATTAAACCATAAATCCAACAGGGAAAGAGGAAAAGTGGCTGCTATTAAGAGAATACGGTAATGTGATATATCATTGCTGTAGGGTCAAAACTTTGTTGCCAGTGACTAGGTTTGGACAAAAACCTTGTGACTTGATACAGACAAATATCCTGAACTATGCAGGATTTCAGAATACTCCATGAACACTCTCTGATCTCACATCCTCTTTCAAAAACCATATATGGTGGAACATCAGCCTCAGTGACCCTGATAATTGGTACAGTGCACTGGGAAAAAATGGAAAAGGACTCCAATTATGAGTTTCTGAGAGTGCTTTACTGGCCAAAAGGCATGCAACATTTTGTATCGGCTCACAACAGTAGACCAACATGCCCATCTAATCTGTGAGAACAGTTGCTGGTCAACAACCTTGCCAAGCGTAACTGGTTTAGCTGGTTCCTTTGGCGCAGACAGGTTGGTGTGATCAGACCCTGTGAGGCTTTGTCGAGAGTGTTCTCTTCCAAAGACTTCTCCATCTTTTTAAGGCTTTAATGGGTGTGCTGTGAAAGACACTCCCTGTGTTACTTTTGGTAAACTGTGGTGAGTATAGTTGAATTGAGTAAGTTAATACCAAAGAGACAAAAAGCAGGCTACATGATGAACATGTTCTTATGGACAGCTTCTTTAGTATAATTACATATGCTTATACATCCTACTGTGCTTTCCGTGTTAAGCCACTTCCCCTTTCATACTGATACCTTTTTCAATGAAATGTAGTGTTCAAGCAACAGAATAGGCATGCATCGTCAGAGTACCTTAAGCTAGTAAAGGTCATAGCTGTGGGTGTAGTAGGATTTAGATCTCGTTTTTGTTAGGATAACTGGCTAATAGGAGAGTCAGGAACTTTTTAATACAGGTTCTTCACTATGAACACTGAATTGAGCAAAGCGTTATTTTTACCAACTGGGAATGCAGTGTGGTTGTTAATCACTATATAATATGCAATATAATAATAACATGACATAACAAAAACACGTGACAAAATGGCTGGACAGAAAATACTATTGCTACTGGATCTTATTACAACCAGCCTGTTATCACAAATAATGCAGCATTCAACAAATACCACTAAATGTAAGAAATGCTTTGTTCTAGAGAAACTTGAATTGTTCACATTGGTGGTGATAGGAAGCAGACATTTGAATAGTTTAATGGCTCTAAAAGCTCCCTCACAGAAAGATATGTGGAATTAACGTTATGAAAATCTGATGTCTCAGACATTGTTTTATGATATTTTTGTGATGGGACTTGGCTTAAAATCCATTAATGTTGGGATAGTACATGCAGGCGAGATGCACGTACCTCCCCATCATGCCAGGTACATGACGCAAAATAGTGCTCAAAGAAAACTTATTTTTTTCAGATTTACCATGATTACCATCATGTTACCATCATCAACATTACAAAAAAAAATATAGCCGCAAGCATGCAACAGCAGTATGGGCTCTTCTGCAGGTTTAGCCCATTAGGCCTAAAAAGGCCTCAAGGTTTTGGTTTAGCCCATTAGGCCTAAAAAGGCCTCAAGCTTCTCGTTTAGCCCATTAGGCCTAAAAAGGCCTCAAGCTGTCGGTCTTATTCATAGGTAGAGTGAATAGAACTGAAAGGAACTCTAACCCTAGAGTTCATCAAAAGGCCTTCAGTTGCCTTAAACAATGAGTAGAGGTCTTTAAACACATTATAGGTTTACATTAATATGTACTGATCTACACTGGTTTGTAGAACATTCAAGAGGTTGTCGTCATAGACGTCAAAACTACATGACTAATGGCAGCATTTGTCACATAGTAGCACTTCCACAGTGGACTGGTTCTATATTTAAGCCATTGATTTCATGTAGGCCATAATGAGGCCCAATGCACTAATAAGAGGCCCTATTGGTGTGAGGAGCTCAGTGAAAGTCGGTCAGAATTAGTGAAAAGGCCACAGTATGGTATCATTCTTGATCAGGGACCATATCCAAAGACGTTCACCAAGTTTTGGTCAGAATGACCTTTTGACCTTTGTATAATAAGTCTTTGTATAGTGAAATCTTTGAATGAATAAGCCAAAATAAAAGACAAGCAGTGCAATTTTTTGACATAATGTGTAACTAGAAAGTTGTTCATGTGAGTGAACTGAGTCACATGGCACCAATTGTTTATATGTCAACCTTGTAATAACATTGTAATAGCATTTCAATTGATTTTTAAGTGTTTTTGAGGGCTAAAGCGCCCCCTAAAGGCCTATCTGGACCAAAGCATATTCCATTATAGTCTCAATTTGTATAAATACACAAAGTTTAGAGATGATCTGGCCAATGACTGATGAGTTATAGCTGATCAGGCTAGCAATGCCATGGCCGCAGTAATTAATTGATTGATCCACATGATCCTGAGTAGAAAAGTCAAAATCTTTTTTAATAATTATTGAGGATCAGTGTCTTCTGAATCTTATGGTACTAATTTGATGAAAATTGGCAAAAAATCCAGAGACTAGTTCACAAGAATAGGTTTTTCACATTATGCAAATTAGCTCAAAAACTAAGGGGCTGGGGCAAAAATTGATTGAGGGGTGCACTTGTTCATCAAGTCCCAAGGAATCAGCAGAAAACAGAATTTTGTCTCTATCTCACTCTGATCAAAAATTACAGACAAAAATATGAGTAAAGTTGAAAAAGATGAAAAGTTGAAACATAGGACTAAAGTAAAGTATGAGCTCAGTGAAAGTGGGTCAGAATTAGTGAAAAGGCCACAATATGGTATGATTCTTGATCAGGGGCCATATCGAAAGACGTTTACCAAGTTTTGGTCAGATTGACCTTTTGACATTTGTATAATACACCTTCATATAATGTAGTCTTCGAATGATAAAGCCAAAATACCAGACAAACAATACAATTTGTGACAGAATATGTACTTACAAAGTTGTTCATGTGAGTGACCTGAGTCGCATGGCACCATTTGTTTATCTGTCGACCTTGTAATGACCTTGTAATAGCATTTTAATTGATTTTTGAGTGTTTTTGAGTGCTAAAGCGCCACCTAAAGGCCAATCTGGACCAAAATTGGCACACACCATTACAGTGCAAATATGTAAAGGCCCTTAAAGTTTGGACAGGATCTGACCAATGACTGTTGAGTTATAGCTAATCAAGCTAACAATGCCATGGTCGCAGTAATTAATTGATTGATCCAAACGACCCTGAGTAGAAAAGTCAAAATATTTTTGATAATTATTTACCTACACATGCCAAAGAATTTTTTCAGACCAAGTTTGAAAAGATCAAAATCCAGGGACTAGTTCGAAAAGTAGGCTTTTTAAACAGTTACCGATTACAAAAAAACTATGCAGTTTTGTAACAAATATGCATTTGCAAAATTGTTTGGAATAACGTACTACATATGATACACAAGGATGTTCAAGCAAACTTGTAATAAAATAGTAATAATATGTAATAATATGTTAATTTTTATGAATAGCGCCCCCAGTGGTCAAATTTTTTGAAACTTGATTGCTTGTTAGAAAGTGGCTATATGTAGACATCA
This sequence comes from Colossoma macropomum, assembly GCF_904425465.1. Classification (NCBI taxonomy): domain Eukaryota; kingdom Metazoa; phylum Chordata; class Actinopteri; order Characiformes; family Serrasalmidae; genus Colossoma; species Colossoma macropomum. The sequence goes on along the minus strand of NW_023494803.1, from coordinate 16,866,260 downwards.
TTCAAGTTTCATGATGATTGGTCAATGTTAAGCCTGTCAAAAGCCTGCTAAATGCTGATTGGCCGATGGCGACCATGTACTTCAATTAATCAAGTTGTCCTTATGGATTCACTTATAGTCTGGCCAACAGATGGTATCTGGAAAGTTTCAGCCTGATTGGATGTACGAATGATGAGAAACAGCCATGTAGCATTAACTCCGCCCCCTAATGACATATGAACACAAAAATCGAATGGCTACCTCAGAATCCTCTCCCAAATGTGTCTGTCAAGTTTGAAATTTTTTGACTGAAGGGTTGTCGAGTTACAGAATTTTAAATTAATTCTGAATTATTTTGAATTTATCCAGAAGGGTTCATTTGCATATGACAGCCATGTTGTTTAGAAAAGTCAAAATGTTTTTGATAATTATTGACCTTCCGGCTCTTCTGAATTTTTTGACACCAAAAACATGAGGATCGGGCAAAAATTGTAGGACTAGTTTGCAAAAGTAGGTTTCGCATATTATGCGAATTAGCTCAAAATTTAAGTGGGCGGAGCTAAATGGTCCAAATGGCAAAGTTGTTTGTTTGGACCCAAGGAATTTGGAAAAAATTATGGCTTGTCTGGCAAAAATCTGATTTAGGAGTTATAGACCCAAACGCGTTGACCTGCGCTATAGCGCTCCCATGTGGCCGACTGGGCTGATTCCTTGCGCCTGAGTAGCGGGAGGGACTACTACCTGTTAACCAAGTTTCAAGTCTCTAGGACTTATGGTTTGGGCTGTGCATTCTGTTTCAGGGATGAAAAGGAATAGGAAGAAAAATCTTGACAATTACAATAGGGTTCAATGCATTGCATGCTTGAACCCTAACAAAAAAGACATGAATAGGTCAACTGGTGGTTTTGGATAGTTAATAAAATGGCTATATTTGCGTTGCAGACATCACAACTTCTGGTTCCTATTATGACCACTGTAACAAATCTTAGTTAGTAAGTTTCTCTATAATGAACCATTTCAGATCAAACAACTCAATGATTTAGTTTACATCCCGTTATGAGAACTACGCCAAAATTGTGAAAAATCGATTCCTCTTTGATTCTAAATCTAATAACAGTCTTAAATGGTTTTAAAATTTGCAACTCACTGGTATAAACATTTGTATTACACCAGTATCAGTATTAGCGGCCTGGCACCTGAATCTTTGGATTGGAGAAAATATGGTAATTCGTTCTAAAGAATCTAGAAGGCCTAGCAAAGGCCACTCAATTGGTCAAGGGCCCTGATTATATTTCTACGCTGATGATTGGCTATTGTGTCAGTGTACTGAATCTGATGGAGAGCTGCTAATTCCTCTGTTACTCAGCAGCATGGGCAGACACCACGGTGGTAGCTTCTAGCTGTTGTAAATATGATTTGCAAACTGGCATTAACATTTGACCCTTTAGCCAACTTCACAGACATATATCAATCAAAATAAAGTTTTTTAGTAATAAATTCAATACGTTTTTCAAATTGAATTATGTTTCTTCTATTTTGCTTGTGGTAACAGGTACAGCGGCCCCCTGGCTGCAAGTCCCCAATGGTCCAAACGCTCCTGTGTATGGCACATGTACAGTATTAAAGGGTAAGTCTGAGTCACATAATCATGGTCTTTTATTCTTTCTATTCTTCCTGCTACACCTGGATGCACTTGGTTTACCATCAGTTGTGGTTAATGGTGAGAATCTGCTGAGATGCTTGGTCCTCTCAGGGGTGTTAATGTAACTGTTTATATGCTAAGACATGTGACTTCTCTTTATGAGCACAACTCCAGTGTCACCCGACTGTTCAGATATCTCTGTATGAATTAGCGCAGTTTGTACATACAGGGAAGTCAAACCTGGTTAGAATCTAAATTGAACTCGCCCACACACTTTAACCTCCAACCACACATTTTTAATTCTAGTTTGCACCATATTTATATAAAGACAGCCATTTCACCATCATGCTAATATAAAATGCATTTAAACCTATAAATCGAAAAAGGGAAAGAAGAATCTGCTGGTTAGATGTAATTTGGTCATGTAATATGTGATGCACAGAGAGACAATAAAAACATGCAGTAAAAGCATAGCATGCAACCTTAGACTGATGGAGAGAGAGAGATAAAGAGAGATTGGGATAAAGAAAAAGCTGACACTTTTTATATCTGTTTGGTCAGTCAAACCAGTTCAGCTGATCATGTCTCTATTAAAATTAGCTAACACTCTGCTAAGAGCTCATGGAACAACTGCAAGGGACCCACAGCTATTTTTACTGCTCAAGTGCAAACAAGATGGGAAACAATAACACAGTGAGTCACAAATATGTGATGGAAAAAGTTGTGGTGGTGAATGGGTGCATGTTATTGTTTAGGTTATTGGCCTAATAATAGCACCAAAACATAAGCTAGCATACTGCTCTCGAGTATACAGGTTTTATCTCATGTAAATAAGTCTCCAGTATACTGATCATGTCATGGAGTTCTCAATATTTCTCATTTTCATATTTCACAAATACATTCCAATTTGACTATGTTCATTCTTTGTCATCATTATATAATATCAAAACCTATAGACTCTGTTTCTTAGTCAGCCATAAAACTGTTTATAATGGCAGTGTGTTTTTGCTTATAAAAATGTTACAACCCCATTTCCAAAAAAGTTGGGATCCTGTGCAAAATGTAAATAAAAACAAAATGCAATGATGTGCAAATCATTTAAACCCTATATTTAATTGAAAATAGTACAAAGACAACAAATCAAATGTTGAAACTGAGAAATGTTATTGTTTTTTGAAAAATATATGCCCATTTTGAATTTGATGCCAACAACTCGTACCAAAAAAGTTGTGACCAGGGCAACAAAAGGCTGGTAAAGTTGTGTAATGCTAAAAACACACCTGGTGGTTGATTGGCAACAGGTCAGTAACATGACTGGGTATAAAAAAGCATCCCAGGGAAGTAGAGATGGGAAGGGATTCACCACTCTGTGAAAGACGGCATGATCAAATTGTGCAACAATTCAAGAATAACGTTTCTCAACATAAAATAGCAAAGAACTTTTGCTTTTCATCATCTATGGTACATAATATCATTAAAATATTCAGACTATCTGGAGAAATCTCTGTATGCAAGGGAGAAGACCAAAACCAGTATTTTCTGGTCTTTGGGCCCTCAGATGGCACTGCATTAAAAATAGACATGATTCTGTAGTGGAAATCACTGTATGGGCTCAGAAACACTTCTGAAAACTGTTATCAGTTCACAGTCCAAAAGCCAGTATTCATGATGGTATAGGGGTGCATTAGCACACATGGCATGGATAATGTGCACATCTGTGAAGGCACCATTAACGCTGAACGATATATATATGTTTTGGCAACATATTCTGCCATCCAGACGAAGCCTTTTTAGGGAAGGCCTTGCTTATTTCAGCAAGACAATGCCAAACCACATTCTGCATGTATTACAGCAGCATGGCTCTGTACTAAAAGAGGGTGGGTGCTAAACTAACCTGCCTGCACTCCAGACCTGTCACCACTGAAAACATTTGGTGCATTATGAAATGAAAAATACAACAAAGAAGACCCTGAACTGTTGAGCAGCTGAAATCCGATATCAAATGAGAATGGCAAAACATTTTACTTTCAGAACTGTAGCAATTGGGCTCCTCAGTTCCCAAACGCTTACAGAGTGTTGTTAAAAGAAGAAGTGATGAAACACAGTGGTAAACATGCCCCCGTACCAACTTTTTTGCAACGTGTTGCTGGCATCATATTCAAAATGGGCATATATTTTTCAAAAACAATAAAATTTCTCAGTTTCAACATTTGATATGTTGTTTTTGTAGTAATTTTCAACTTTTTTGGAAATGGGGTTGTATATAACAGCAAAAGGTAACAAGACTTTTGAGTTTGAAGTAAAGTTATTAATATCTTGGTTAGCAGAATACAGTTAAAGAACACAGGTTTGGTTCCTGACTGCTCGCTGAGCATCTCATCAGCAGCAAACCTGATTTGAAGGACCAGTTCAGCAAAAAATTAAATTGACATGGTTCCCTAATTACCCCAAAACCTGCTAAACAGCCAAAACATGCATTGTGTCCAGATTTTGGTTCTTTAGAAATGTAGCTGCTAGGTTAACGGTGCTAACAAACACTGGAAGTAAACAGTCACCACAACTATTTCTGCAAATACATGCCAAAAAGGTTCAGATGTGGTTATCAAATTCAGAATCAGACACTACTGATTTTCTGAGTGCACTTAGCTTCTCTACCTATGTTACCCTAGAGAGCGTCTGTGTTGTGAATTTTCTTAGCCTCGCCTTTTAGTTATCTTGTGCAGAATCACATAAAGTTGTGCTCAGAAAAGAAGTGACTTGGTTATCCTAAATGGCCGCCCCTTCTTTTACCTTCTAGGAAAAGGTTTTTTGGATTGTTTTTTTATAGTTCATAGTAACTCATGCGCGTTCTAAACCACATCAACTTGTCTGTGTGACCTGAATTAAGACCTGGATGCTTGTTGGGTTGAGTGGGTTAAGAGATTGCATTTATAGGAACAGTTGAGAGACTATTGACTCCCGTGCTTATTAGCACTATTAGCCTAGCAATTTTGACACCAAATGATTTTAATACCAAACATATCTTGGCTGATCAATTGCATTTGGGTTAAATGAAAAGTCATGTGAATTAGATTTTTCACCAAACTACTGCTTTCATTTATTTTAATTTAAGGACTGATCCACTGAGTGATGTAATGGACCCTGTTTATACCTGGGATTAACATCCGATTATCGTAATCTGATCATGGTGATCATCCAATTAAACACAGCATGTTTACACTTGTTCTTTTAAACTGTAGCTTCTGCATCCAAATATTGATTAGATTTAATTTCCCTGTGCAATATTTAAAATCATTAATCTGCCTGGCATAGTGCAGAGTGGGCAGAGTCTTTACACAGTGTACTGTGTTTAATACTTAATAAAACATTTTACAATCATGGTGAAAAGTGCTACAGGCTTTTTTGAAGCTACAGAGAAAGAACAGAAAGCAAGTATTATATATTTTGCTTAGCAGCCACGACTGAAGCACAGTCCAAAGAAAGATATAGGTTAATATCACGGTCAGAAGCAGTGGGAGAAATGTGTACTGTCCTTCACAGGCAGCAGATGGGTTTTTACCTTTCATGTATGTAAGTATGTTTGAATACGTGTTGACACCTACATATTACATGTTAAACGAGAGAGTCAGGAATGATACTGAAAGTCGTGGGTGATGTGCACATAGCTGGCCACATTGTATTACTACACTTTTTCTTCTTTTAAATTTGTTAATGGACAACATCCAAACACAGGACGCATTTTAATGCCAAAAGTAAACAGGGCCTGTAAATACTGAGCTTCCTCGAGGAGAGCTTTGAAAAATAAATACTAGGCCTCCTTAAGGAGAGCTTGAGGAGACCTTTTTTTTGTTTGTTTTGTTTATTTGTATTTATTCTAAGGTTAGTGTTTTTAGAACAAATTAATGCTTACTGCCAAGAAAATTGGCTGTACATCTCATTTTCTCATGCGCCTAAAGCTTTTTGCACAGTTCTGGATGTTGACTAGTGTATCAGTAACTGGTAATGGCTTTATTTTTAGTTGATGTCCAACTGCCCAAGCAGTCTGCAATAGATGTTTTGAAATCTGATATAAACTATTTCATGGTATTATTTAAAAGCCTAAAGCTGTTTAGCATGTGAAAGTGTGTATTTGCAAACACCACACACACATAATATGGTACTAGAGTTTCAAACCAATCTAGCAAATACCAAACATGAAACATGATGAAAAGTTCATTCATTTGAGATGGGGTAAGATCTGAGTAGGAATCTTTTACATTTAAGCTACAAGACACAGTGGGATACACTTTCCATGGATTACTATAAAAAAAGTGGTTCTTCATGGGCTCTTTAGTAAAGGCAGTAGTTAGACACTACAAGAGTAAGGCTAAACATTATGACCACTCACAAATGAAGCAGATAAAGTTGATTATCTCATAAGAATGGTACATGTTGAGGTCTAGGATATGTTAGAAGAATACACATTAGTCATAGAACCTCTTTTGGTACTATATGGAACTCCTTTTGCTAAGAGTGTAGGCCTGCACAGAGAAACAATTTATTGCTCAAATGTTGATCTTTAGCTCAGGAGACTACATTGTGATGCCTCACTATAACTTCTTTTTTTATGAGAAATTAGTAGTGGGCGATATACTAGTTCATCTGGTATACCAGTTGAAATTCTCATAACTGTTATGCTGATACGCCACAAATAAGCACAGATAGTGCAACATACAAACAGTGGAAACAATGCTAATGTTAGCGCATTTAGCTGAGTGACTGGTCATGGATGTTTCAAATGAAAATGCTGTCTAGTCCATCACATCACCTCCCGCTGTCGAGTCCATCACATCTGAAGTAGTCCACTTTGTTTTTGAGAAAGCTAACTTAAAGGAATGGTGGGCCTTTTGGGGTTAGCCTTAGCTTAACATGGACACCAGACAGACTGCCACACTTCCTCTCATACCTCCTGAGAAGCCACCTGACTCAGTCAGCTGCATAAAATAAGGCCACAGTCTTGTGGTCTTATGCACAAAAGAAGCCCTGGATCAGCTGGTACTGATAGCTGTCTAACTGTAATATTTTCCAAATTCCAGCAGTGTCTGGTGGCTGGAGGCATGAGTGTATGGGACACATATATGAAACAAGTGACTTGAGGTATTTGACAAAGCTAAAGTTGTCTTGTTATTCAAAACAAGGTCCAGATTAAATGGGGCAGCAGTTACATCAGAGTCCATATAGGACTTTAAATTAACTCGGCAGCCGTCTGAGCAACACCGCTGGGCAGTTATTTCCAGTCATACAAGACCAGACTTCTATCTCTTGGGATGAGGAGAGGCCTAAAAACTCAACACTGACGGAAAGATTACCATTTCAAAAACATATTTGAAATCACTGGTAAAATCTGCTAAAACTCTAATAAATAGTTTGTAGCTTTTGACTCAAATGAAGCATAAGCAGGATTGACTCTTTTTATGTAAGGGCAGGACTTTTCCCATAAACAGATGCAGTGTTAAGGATAATGACCTTTCCTATTCATATTTAAACCTTTATAATCCTTTATAATGTCTCTGCTTACATCCAGGTGCCTTTTTACTATTTTACACAATAAAATATTTTAGATTTACTTTGGTTATTAAAAATGGTTCTTATTAAAAAGTGAAGGGACATTCCAAAATAATAAACCACTGTTAACTCAAAAAAGGTTTATTTAAGCATCTAAAATGACTAAAAAGGCTCTTAGTCATAGATTAGACATGATTGAGATTCTTGTCTGACGTTTAGTTGCAGATGAACATTATTATCACAATGTGTGACTTTATTAAGATCTCTACTAAAACTCAAGGGACACATGTGAGATTACTGGGATCTGGGAAAAAATCTGTGCAGCAAAAGACTTGAGCAAAATTGTCCTTTGTACAAGCCTGTTTCCAAAAGTTGGGATGCTGTGCAAAATGTAAACAAAAGCAGAATTTAATGATATGCAAATCATGTAAACCTTATATTTAATTGAAAATAGTTCAAATATAACATATTAAACTGAGACATTTTATTGTTTTTAGAAAAAGATATGCCTGTTTTGAATTTGATGCCAGCGACATGTTCCAAAAATGTTGGGACAGAGACATGTTTACCACTGTGTTGCATCACCTCTTCTTTTAATAACACTTGTAACATTTGGGAACTGACGAGACCAACTGCTGTAGTTTTAAAAGTGAAATTTTTCCTGTTTTTTGCTTGACATAGGATTTCAGCTGCTTAACAGTTCAGAGTCTTCTTTCTTGTATTGTTTATTTTATAATGCGAAAATTGATTTCCAAAAAGAATTAAAAATTTAGCCTCAGTCCATGTTAAATAAGCTCAGGCCCAGAGAAGACGGTGGCATTTCTGGATCCTGTTTATATATGGTTTCTTCTTTGCATGATGAAGTTTTAATTTGCATTTGTAGATGCAGTGATGAACTGTGTTCACAGACAATTTCAGAAGTGTTCCTGAGCCCATGCAGTGATTTCCACTACAGAAACATGCCTGTTTTTAATGCAGTGCTGCATGAGGGCCCGAAGATCACAGCCAGCCAATATAGGGTTTTTGGCCCTGTCCCTTACATACAGAGATTGTTATTGAAATAGAAATGTTATTCTTGAATTGTTACACTATTTGCCCACACAGGCTTTCACAGAGTGGTGAACCCCTCCTCATCTGTACTTCTGAAAGCCTCTCTGGGATGGTCTTTTTATATGCAGTCATGCAACTGCCCTGTTGCCAGTTAACCACCAGGTATTTCTTTAGCATTATTCAACTTTACTAGTCTTTTGTTGTCCCAGTTCCAACCTTTTTGAAACGTGTTGCTGACATCAAATTCAAAATGGGCCTATATATTTCAAAAAACAATAAAATTTCTCAGTTTCAGCTTTTGTTATGTTGTCTTTGTACTATTTTCAACTGAATATAGGGTTTAAATGGTTTGCACATCATTGCATTCTGTTTTTATTTACATTTTGCACACCATCTCAACTTTTTTGGAAACAGGGTTGTACGTCCATCTGATCTTGCTGTGTAGGAGAAAGTACAGAGATATTAAGGAGATCTCTTTTCTGATTTTTTATTACAAGGGGTGGAAACACCAATCCAAAAAGACATGAGAAGAAACAGGAGAATGTTGGATGGCATGTTAGATGAAGTAAAATGGTCCATCAGTGCAATATTCCTGCTACATTAATCACGTACAAGTCTACTGTAGCCATAAACAAAATAACACGACAGAAATTTAGGCAAATTATTGCTGCTTGTCTTGGCATGGAATACGCCACTCATCACATTCAATTGGGTGCTGTCAAATTTTTGGTGAAGGTGCAGAGTTAAAACCTGTGTTTAGAGGCATTTAGAGGTTATAAAAAACTGGATGGAATCATTATGACTTGCTGACACCGTAACTTTTGCTGCTGTATCTAAAGAAGCTTTTCATAGGTCTTTCCCTATCTCTTATCAAATCCATAAAAATGTCCTGAAAATTGTACAAACAAAGAGAAAGATTATAATTATGGTAACAGTTATGCACCCTTAAGAGCTTTCCTACCCCCTACCCCATTCACCATGGGACTGGGTGGAACTTGCTGTGCCTCTTTGGGAGTATACACATCCAAAGACAATAATGTATCCAGTTTAAACATAGCCTGGAGAAGTGCATTTACTATGTAGGAGTTTCACACAAACTATCCATTGTTAAGTAAACAGTCCAATATACCACAAGACACCCATGACTTAGGCTACATATTATTTTGCTTCCGAGAAACGTATTTATCGCTTTATTTCTCAGAGTGTGTGAAATGACTCTTTGAGGTTAATGAAATGAGTGAGTGCTTTAAAGCCCTAATTAAGCAATTACCTCACAGCCAGTGTGAAAGATCTTCAGCTGTTGCTGCTTTCAGTGGGCTTTGTGGTTTTGTCAGCATGGGAGGTGTCGGAGAACCTTTCAGTGCTAATTTGCTGTTGCCGCTCTCACTGACAGCTACTGCGTTCACCAAATGGCAGTAGTAGCACTGCTTGGTGTCACAGTAAAAGCTAAAGCCCAGTATATTCTCATGTTCATTGAGCACATGTGTATAACACAAACGTTAGCATGTATAACCAAGTGAGTCATTATCAGAAAATAATTGAAAAGCAGTAGATACAGTTCTGAGTTAGGCCAGTCACAATCATGAAAGTTTAGGTAATAATAACGAGTCATATTAATAATTGAGATCTCCAATTTTCAGGGATGGGGGAGTAGCTAAGTAGCGCACTACTTTTTGTAGGTAACTACAAATGTTTGTAGCTAATAGCTGTAGCCGCTATAGTTTTATAAAATGTAGCTAATAGCTGCTTTTCTCGCACCTCAGTCAGGAAACTTTTCCGCGAGTTTCTTGTAAAATGTCTCTTTTTACGAGGCTGAAGACGCATCTCATTCACCAGCTTCTCGTTCGATTTGTCCCATTCCACCTTAAATGGTGCCTGAGGTGCCAGATTGTACTGCTGCGCAATTTGGAATGGGTGGAATGGGAAAATTCGAACGAGAAGCTGACTTCAGCCTCGCGAGTTGTTGCAGATTAAAAGTATTTGGAAACCAGCGTGTTTATAAATGCAAAGTCCATTCATCTCCAAATTTTCGATGTTCGGCTTAAATCTCTCTCTTTGCCATTTTGTTATCTGCATTGCTGTGTGACCAGCAGTCTGCACATCAGTCTTCAGCGTTAAAGGTTGGTGAATTAGTAGTTATGCGTTAACTCCAGGGTTTAAGACCATTTATTGTGAAAACTGTGTTAGAATTGTGTGTTATAACGATTTTACAGCAAAGGAGGATTATGTAATTTCACCTAAAAATCTAGTTCTGCTGTGGAGCCACTACAGCTCTGCAGCAGTGGAGAGATTATTCAAGACTGATTTTCACCCCAAACAGAGCCAGGGTCACTGATGAGAATTTTGAGGCTAAAGTATTACTGAAGTTTAACAAAGGACCCTGAATGTCATGTCTGTACATTTCTTGCTGAAATGTTTAAATTGGAGCAGTTTTATTTTCACAGTTGACAATGCTTTGCACAAAATTGTTTTGTTAGGAAAAACCTGGAATGACTGACTTTGCCTTTACTTAGTCTAAATTTTTGTTGGATATCACATCTTTGGTTGTGTAAGTTTGATAGTTGGTTACACTTAAACTTTTAAATTGTATGTTTCTTTCTGGCACATGATTAAATGCAGTGTCTTGTTCACACTATCAGTTGGGCTTGTTTGGTGTGTCAGGTGGAGATTCACAAACATTCTGACAATCGTGCTTTGAAAGTAGCTAAAAAGAAGTGCATTACTTTTAAAAAGTAGCTAAAAAGTAGCCACTACTTTTTCTGGAAAAGTAGCTACAAATTTTGCGAAAGTTGCTACAAAGTAGCTAACTACTAATTTTTCAGTATCTATCCCAACCCTGCCAATTTTATTGTCCTATTTTTGCTTATTGTAAGCCTAAAGTGGCCCGATAAGTTATTTTCCATCCTAGCTGTAGATAATTAGCTTCCAACTGACGACAGAAACTCAAGCTCAAATAAACAAACATTACTCACCACTGCCCTCTAAAGGTATTATAAAGCAATGTCAGAAATTAGAACTTTTATTTTTATAAGACCCATATTGTGTGTCTCAATAAATGTGTTTCTCCTTTTTATTTACATGAACCCAATTAATGCACATTCAGTCCACTCACATTCAGTTTGTTGCAATGTAAACATGACTGTAAAAACAACAGTGGCAAATAATGTGATTAGTTCAAATGATTAAGGCAAATATGTAGTAAGTGTGGCAGACTTGTTCTCCATGTCTTAGGATAAACTACATTTAAGCCTAAAAACACAAGTGTAAAGCCCTTTCACACTGAGTGTGATTTTTTTCATGAGATTTACTCAGGTGGAAATAAATTAATTTGAGCATGCATATAAATGTTGATGTCTTACACATCAAATGTAGTTTTGTAATGCAAAATTGCAACATTATTTTATTGGCCTATCTAGTACTTGCACACTCAGCAATCATCGCTGTCTCTGATGTTGGCATGGCGACAACCAGAATGACTGATCATGTCCCATCAACTAGAGCTTTTTGACAAACGTCAAGTTTGTGCTGTCCAATGAAGCTGTGTTAGTGGCTCTTCAAAAAGATGCAGTGGCTGGCTTCACATGGCTCGGAAGAAGCACATGCTAGCCTTGAGCCTCCTAGCGCTGATAGTACTGTGTGACTGGGGGAGACCTAGCTAGTGGATGGAACTGGACACGGCTAAGTTAGGGAGCAAATTGGGAACAATCCCAGAAAATGGATTAGTTTGTCTTCTGCATGGTCATGGATGGTGTTTATCTCCAAACCCAGCTCAAAAGGGGCTCTAACTGGACATCCAATCTTTCCATGTTATTCCACTGCCCCATGATGCTTGGTGACTTGGACAGAACTTCTGGTGAAGCATAAACATATGCTAAATGCTAATCCTAACATGATAAAAATGTCGAAATTCCATAGAAAACAGTGTTACTTCCGGGTCGTATGGTTTTTAAGCCAAAAATGCAGTATTTCGTGATGCTTTGTTGTACTGATTTGGGTGCGCTACTGCCTTAACAATGCATCATAATATCACAATGCATCATGGAGAAAATGCCTTCTATTTATTATGCCATCTAATGCAACAGCGTTGTTTGAACAAAGTTGCAAACAACCAGTTACAATCAGTACCTTTTGCTTCATTCAGATGTTGCGTGTAATATCATGGCAATATCCCAATTATGAACCCATTACCGTGAACTGAATCAAATCGGGGGGTCTATCTTTATACCTCTAAATTACGTAATTACTTAATTAAATAATGAATTAAATTTACATTTGCTTTATATTCTCTGTAGACAAGAAGTCTGCACTTCTGTTTGTTTTGATCTCAACAAATAACAGAAATGTGGCAAAAATATAGATGGTTTATCTTCTGCAAACCAAAACAGTACACACAGCGATAGCTTTTCATTACAAAATCTCTTCTTCTACTTGTGAACACAAATGTGGTATGGATTGAGAGCTTGTACTCAGCTTGTTCCAATAAGCTACGAGTGAGAACTAGTTCATATTGAATTACACCACACTTCCAAGGGTTAAAAACAAGAACAATGAAGAGAGAATGAAGCTCTATCACCACTGTAGATTCCTACTGGTTTTATTCTCATTAGGTACTTCAAAACAAGATTAAAGTTTTGTAGTCACTGTGCATTTTGTGGCATTTTGTAAACACCTCTTTTCTACACTGACACTGGCAGGAAAGGGTTAAGCACTACAGCCGAGTGTTTTGATTGGCTTTGCAGACATAAACAAGAGCCGCACTTGCTGGTGACCCTTGGGCCTGACCCTAGAGATAGACAGTGGGGCTAATGGGTGTCTCTTTCAGGCAGCGAGTGGTCCGCGAACAGAGAGGCCATTGTTCGAGAGCCAGCGGCTGCCAAGAGTCTCTCTCCTCCGTGAAAAGTGCTGAGCCAAGCAAACGCTGTGGAGCTGGAGGCCGGCCCTAAGACTGCAGCCCACCCTCCTCCCCCCTCCTCCCCCCTGTATTCTGCTGGAGCACCACAACAGCCTGGCCCAGGGGAGGGTTGGAGACCCAGCTGAAATCATCATCTCCACTATTGCTTGCCTTTAGTTACTCTGCTTACACTGAAAAAAAGTGAAGTGACACATTGATTTTACTTTGATCAAATGTATACATTATTTCCACATGAATACAATACTGTCACTGTCATTATAAAACCTTGAATCTCCAAACTGGTAACTTTATAGAAGAAAAAGAATACATTTTTAACTTCAAAGTTAATTATGGTCTATTTCTCTTGGTCCATTTGTCATGAAATGTTTACACAATGTAAACAGCAGCTGGCAGTTTTCAATAATGTAAAATGCTTTAAGATGCACTCTTGCCAAAATAAAAAAGCCATTACTACATAGGTTGTAAACATGCTTACTTGCATCGCACAGTGGTGCCACAGTACTATGTGTCTTGAGTGAAAATGTTTAGACTAAGATTTTCTAGTTTAAAGACTAGGAAAACCCACTTCTGATGATGTATATTCAGGCCATCATCCAATGGGTTTTACGGGAGTGTGCCCATGTGCCTGAGCAGTTAGGGGCCCCCATGAGCAACTGTGAGAAAATCTAAACAGCTGTTGTGACTTGTGGTGGGAACTTTACATACGGCACAGTGGGAAAAAAACGTACCTAGAAAGCGACAACAACAAAACCAAAACGCTTCCATTATAATGTTTGAGGATGTTTACACCAGCAGTGGCAGAATGTGCACCGTTTTTGATGGACACCCTGTAGCGAAATTACTCCTGATATTCAGGGGGTGGCTTGTTAGCTGGTTACTCCAGCGTTGTCTAACTGCAGTCTCACTAACCATAGTGGGGCTGATACAAGCTGTAAAGGCAACAAAATGTTTGGTTCAACAATTCTTCTTCTGGAAATTCTTTTTTCTAGTTTGGTAATGCGGTCTTCCACACATTACTCACATCTCTTCATGGATGGCAGCTCACCACCTGAAGCTCAATCCCAGCAAGACTGAGCTGCTATTCATCCCTGCAACTACAGGTCCTCATCATGATCTTGCCATCTAATTCGAGAACTCTCTGATTGTCCTGTCTGTAGAGGCAAGAAGTCTTGGTGTGGTCCTGGATGGCCAGTTACCTAACTCGGTCGTGCAGATTTCTCCTGTACAACATCCGGAGGATCCGACCCTTTCTCACTCGAGAGGCCACCCAGGTGCTAGTGCAGTCTCTTGTCATCTCGAGGCTTGACTACTGCAACTCGCTCTTGGCTGGTCTTCCAATGCAGGCCATCAAGCCTCTGCAACTCATCCAGAATGCAGCAGCACTGCTCGTCTTCAATCTCCCCAAGTTCAGCCACGTCACCCCACTGCTGCGCTCCCTTCACTGGCTTCCTGTAGCTGCACGCATCAGATTTAAAACCCTTATGCTTGCCAAAAATGGACCAGCCCCTCCCTACTTGATGACAATGGTGAAATCTCAAACTGTACCACGAGCCCTTCGAGCTTCAAGTACAGCTCGCCTTGACCCGCCATCCTTCAAGGCGCGTGGAAGGCAAGCATCAAGACCGTTCTCTGTGCTGGCACCCAGGTGGTGGAACGAACTCCCACTGGCTGTCCATATAGTTGAGTCTCGCTGTCTTCAAACGCAGACTGAAGACACATCTCTTTATACAGCACTTAAATGAGCACCGAGTTAAGTATTGATTGTAATGTATTGCACTGCTCTGTGTTTAACTCTGTTCCTTTTTCTCTAGGTGTCAATAATGACTTTCTGATTCTAGCAGTATCTGAGCTCAGGACTGGCTTTCTCTCTAACCTATTGATAACTAGCAAAGATACTTTCTCTGGATAGACAAAGCACTTTTTGTAAGTCGCTCTGGATAAGAGCCTCTGCTAAATGCTGTAAATGTAAAAGTAAATTACTGGTATCTTACACATCTTCTCTTTTGTCTTCCGTTTGGGAAATGAGTATGAATTCACTCTTTCCACAATCTCTTGGAAAATTGGGCAAGTTTTCAGATTTACAAATATGCCACAGCATATTGTAATGTTTTTCAGGTAGCTCGAGCATAGCTGCTAGGGGACCAACTAAATGAACCAATATACTACAGCAACACTCTGAGGCAGATTAGTGCTGCTTTTCTTGTTAGCTAAGAATTTTGATTTTGAGACATTCAAGGATCCAAGAAGTTAAGTAGGGAGTCCTAGACCTCGCCTATATTTCACACCCTGTTCCAGACGCTCGCCACATCTTTCCTAAATGTCAGTTTATTTTTCTCCTGTAATCACTGCTTAGTAAACGTTACACTATCCTTCATTATCTTGCTCGAGCTTTCGGGTTTTTATCATTGAGCTAGGTAGCGTTTACTCCTTTTTCCATTTCAGCTGCCCAATTTTTATTTATGTCATCTTTAGTGGGGTTAATGTTTTGCTTGTCAAGAATGGATGCATGCTTTATAGTGAAGGGTTCCACTCATTGTTGGGTTTATTTTAACCTGTGTTCTCATGTGTAAGTATGTGTAAGTAATCTTTAGCTACTTTTGTCTTAATTGGGACAAAAAATGCACTCATTGTGGTGCTGCATAGGCCTTCTTTGGGTTTTAAGTTGTATTGACTCCATAAACTCTGTCTTGTCTCCAAGCCTTTTATTATATTTTCCTGTTTTAGAACATTGGATTATGAAAAGGTACACATAAGTACATTTGCGCTGCGAAAAACTCATTTAAGGTGCACAGTTTAACCTTAAACACCAATGTTGCACCTTTGAGGGTTCACTTACATTGTTTAAACCTTTTCTTTTGATAGTGTAATTCGTGAATTCTTTAAGGGGCACCCATAATTAACACATAGAGCACCCACACTTGGAGCCTAAGGCCATCATGCCTAATTTCAGGTGTCGGTTAGAGGGGTGCAAAGCCCCCCAGCATTGGGCTGTGGAGCAGTGAAACTGCACACTCTTAATTAATGGAGCACCTTTGGGATAATCATCCAACATCAGTACCTGACCTCACTGATACTCTTGAGACTGAATGCAGTCAAATCCTTACAGCAATGTTCCAACATCTAGAGAAGAATAGAAGCTGTTACTGCAGTAAACGGAGACAAAATCTTGATTAATACCCTTGACTTTAGAAGAAATGTTTGATGAACAAGCTATGGACATATAGTGTACCTTGTTCAGAGGTCTATCTCTTAAAAAATCAGTTAAATGTACAGTATGTATAAACCCAATTACAAAAGAGCTGCGACGGTAGGTAAAACGCAAATAAAAACACAAAGCAGTGATTTATAGATCTACTTTGACCTGTATTTGAACAAAAGCAGTACAAGGACAAGATATTTACTGTTTTATCTTAACAATGTCATTATTTTTTCAAATATATGCTCATTTTGAAACAGATGCCAAAAATGTTCCAAAAAGTTGAGACAGAGGCAATCTAAGACTAATAACATTGATAAATGTTAAAAAAAACATCTTATACAGGTGATGCACTTATGCTTGGACAGGGGCATAGCACCAAATTTTGAGCCCCTGGCACAGTAGTGTGCCCAGACCCCCTTCCTAAATAATCAAGAAAAGAAAAAAAGTGTTTATTATGCGGTATTTCTTTGTGGCACTGGTTGCTATGCATTTAAGGCTAAAACAGCTAAAAAAATAAATAAATAAGGTAAGTTGTGCTTTCACTGAAAAAAAATTTTAAGTTGGTAAGTGAAATTATCTCAAATCTATTCAAGATATCTAATATCTAATTTTGAGATTACAGCAAGCATATATTAAGATTATTTCACTTACTTGGAGGCATTTGACTTGCTTTAAGTAATTTTGTGAAGTAGAATTATCTCACTATATTGGCAGACAACTTTGCACGAGAAATATTACATATATTAACTTGATTTAAGATAACTTCTTATAATAATAAATAATCATGCTGTAGTTCAAAAATGATTAGATATAAACTTAGTCTCTGTTCAGAACAATCAGTGGAATTAGAGGGAAATTCAAAAGAGAAAACAAAACACAAAATAATTAAATATGTCATTTTCACTTAAACTGCTCAACACATGGTTGAGTGGAAGTTGGAACACCTATTAGCTACCTGATTTAGTGAACTTACTTTGTCTCATGTCTTCAGTTGCATCAGAGAAGGAAGAGGTGCTGCTCTCTCTGCCTCAGTGACTTCAGGAAAGTGTGTAATTTACAGGTTAGTTGCCGGGCTGAGGCTGAATTTTGCTGAGTTATGATCACAGAAACACTGCCTGTGACATGAACTATTAATAAAATGATTACTAGCTATAGTGAATCAAATCCTGCTTCTTTATCTGCTTGTACTTGTTACAGGGCTGCCAACTTTTATTTTTTATTTTAGTAGAGTGAAATTTCAATTCTTTAAATATTTAGTACAAATATAAATCGATTTTTAATTCCCTTTCCCATAAAATAATATTCTTTTCGCATTTAGTGACTTGATGAAGAGTGACAACATTTACGCCTTCAGAGAAGCAAAGATTGGAAGCTGGTAAGTTCTGCTTTTGTTCAGGATTGATCAGACGCGAGATGGTGAAAGCTTGTCCGTGAGAGATTCTAGCCCACCCGAAATGTGTTGTGCCAAACCTGACAGCAACACTGTGAAAACAGCCAAGGACAGCCTGTTTTAGCACTGCTTATTGTTTAGATTGTAAGTAAGACATAATTGTGATAATTTTGCAGCATAAAGTGTGTGCAGTCATGAACGCTGGTCTTGTTATTGATCATGTGTAGTTTATTGACCAAGCTGGTTAGTTTCCTTCTCATTTTTCTTCAATTCTCTGCACGTTTGTATGGTGGCCCACTCAGTCATATCGACTGCAACATACTGAGTCGAGAGAACACAGCATTAAAAGAGAACACAAATACAAAAGAGAGAACGCAAATACAAAAAAGAGAACGAAAACGCAAGAGAGATTGAAAAGAAAAAACGCAAATACAAAAAAGAGAACGCAAATTTAAGCGAGAATGCCAATACAAGGGGGGGAGCGCAAAAATGAGAATGTAAATATAAAAATGAGAACGCAAATATAAAAGAGGGAATGCAAATTTAAAAATGAGAACACCGAAAATGCTCCCGGCCACTAGGGGTCGACGGTTTCCATATGTAGGACGTGTTCATATTCACACATTAGCCCTGGAATTGTCAGTTAAGCATTTGCCGGGCCGAGTGTGTTGTAGATCAGTGGGGTGGAACTGGTATCCATAGCAACTGTTAACCACCTAGCGATGCGCAAACTGAACGCAGTGCACTCGCGTCTCAGAGAGCCGAAAAAAACCTTCACACACGGACCGACAGGGACTGACTAGCTAGCGTCGTCTCCTTCACCTGAATTCAAGTAAACCGCCGCTGCCTGTGCAGAGTGTGTTTATTCAGTGAAACTTGAATAGAAAACTTGATGAGCCTTTGAAATTCAGATTGTATTGTATTGTAAACATTCGTGAGAAATATCGAGTCTGGCGTGTGAGCGTGAGATTAGACCCAATTGCGTGAGTCTCACTATCAGTACGTGAGAATTGGCAGCCCTGTCGTTATGAATGACTGCTTATTAGCTAATCGCAAGCTAGCTTAGTTTACTGCAATATACAGTTTGGCACTTTAAGCTCACCTGTTTTCTGAAAGAAACTCATTCGCAGTTGTCTGCCTGTCCTCTGTTAGCTTTCTCTCTCGCTCTCTGCGCTTCGTGTGCTTCTGAAATTAAAAATTTGGTTTTGGTTTCATTTTGCTTTGAGAATAGGCGAAAGCCACGGAGCCACTGATTCCTCTCTTTAACCGCGTTATTTACCACTATACATCTGCGCACCAGAGGATTGAACCACTTTTGCTTTTGAGGCGGGAGGGGAAGCAGGCAGATAACACACAGATTAGCGGAATTTATCATGGAAGTTACTATTTATTTTATAATAACAAAGTATCACTGTCAACAAAATTAAAAACGAAATCAATTTATTTGCGAGGCAGGGCCCTGGTTAGTCAGGTCCATCTGTGCTTGGATATAAAAGGAGCATCCAGGAAAGGCGTAGTCCTTTAAGAGCAAGGATGTGTGGAGGTTAACCACTTTGCAAAAAAATAGATCAGCAAAAAATCCAGCAGTTTGTCTGTATCTATGTGTAAAGGCCAAAAAGCACAAATAAATGAATGCCTGTGACCTTCGACCCCTCACTGCTTCTGTGATGGATATCACCAAAGACGCTCAGGAATACTTTGAAAAAACGTTATCAGTTAACACTGTTTGCAATTGCAACCACAAATGTAAGTTATGTTCAATCTGCTGACTTTTCTGGGCTCGCGCTTCTGGAATGGACTGATGCACAGTGGAATCAAGTATTGTGGTCTGACGAGTGAACTTATCTGATTGTTTATGGAAATAATGGATCTTGTGTTCTCCGGGCAACAGAAGAAAATGACCATCCAGATTGTTACCAGTGTAAAGTTTAAAATCCAGTGTCTGTTATGGTATGGGGTGGGGGTTGGGGCTGTATTTCTGAGAAAGTCTGTGAAAGCACCATTGATGAGCAACACATTTTGAAGCAACATTTGCTGTCTTTTAGATGCCATCTTTTTCAGGGATGTCCATGCTTATCTCAACATGACAAAACCACAAAGCCACATTCTGCATGCTACAATCAGAGTGAACAGAACACTCTTGCCTTGAAAATGTGTTATTAAGCACAAAATGTGACAAGAGGTCCTGTACTGTCACATAGATGAAAACTTGTGTAACACAAGAATGAACAAACTGGATCAGGTTGTGTCCTCAGTCCTCAAACAGTTAATAAGTTTTGTTAAAAGGAAAGGTGATGAAACACAGTGGTAAACATACTCCAAACTTTTTTTGTAACGAGTAGCAGGCATAAAATTTGGAGTAAGTCTATATTTACAAATAGTATTAAAGTCATAAGGTAAAACATCAAATACTGTGTTTTATAGCGTTTTCAATTTACTACAGGTCAAACAGAATTTACTAATAACTGCTTTCTGTTTTTATTAGCATTTCACATACTGTTCCAACTTTTTTTAGAGCTGAGTTTGTACTTCGTAAGGCCATCATGAACATCATGTTAATAGTATCTCATTCAGCTCTGTTTAAAGATCATTAGGTAAACAAGACATCTTATGTCCAAATGAAAAGCAGACAAAGATTAAGATTATTACTTGTTTTTTACTCTCTTCGAAACATCAACAGTGCAACAGTGACCCTTGTATAAAGGACATTAATTTGGTTTGAGAGGGACTTTTCCTGCTTGGTCTATAAATGGTCATGAGTCTAGGACATTTACAGCTGTGTGTGTGTGTGTAAACTGACAGGCAGTCATTAGTGTGGGCAGGAGGCATGGCATGGCCCACTGAATTAATGACCTCGCAGTGGGAGATGGAAGCAGCTGGCAGTGCCTCTGCCAAACGCCTGGCTAGCCTTGCGACTCCAGGTCGAGAGAGAGACAGAGGGAGAGGAAAGAGAGAGAGAGAACAATAAGTTCTGCCTCAGCACAGCTTGACTCCAATAAACACCCTCAGGTTGCTCTCCTGGAAAGTTTCACTGGTTGTGCTTAATAATGAACAAATCCCCAAACATTTCAGGCTTTAATACAATTTTAATGAAAAAAAATGTACCAATGGAAAAAACATCAGAAATCAGTTTTGTAGAGCAAAGCTCTTATATACAGCATATTGCACTATATAACAAATTGTCTAAAACTTCCATACTGTATCAACGTAAAAAGAGAACAAAAAAACAAAGTTAAGGAGTGCACAGTACAGTCTCGAAGACACACAGTCAATGTTTACAAAAATGCTACATTTTCGCTGGGTCTCATTTCTTGGTATACAGAGAATGTGTGAACCTCAAGACTTTTGTTGAATCTGAATGAACTTAAAGGAACTTTTTAGGATCTCAAAAATGTAAATGATCATGGTGAGTTTCTGCAGATTAAAAAAGTACAGTGTTATCCATTTCATTACAAATGCCAATTGATAAAAAAAAAACAAAAAAAACTGATCATTCTGTCAGTTCTACCTAATAAACATTAAAGACAGATAAGGAATGTTTTACCTTAAGAAAGCCTTTTGATCTCATTTGACTTGTCATACAGTCTAAAATGCATTAGAACCGATTCATAGGTTTAAACAAAAAAGAAATTGCAATTTAAAAGTACAAACTGCATTTTTTTAAATCTGAGAAAACATATGAGCAAGATATGCTCTGACATTTAATAACCAAACAGTATCACCTACTTGTGGAAGTTGAAACTAATGTTGGTCTCAATTACTTTTCAAGACACTGGTGGTTTCCATCACAGACAGACTCCACTATCAGGTTTCAACCCAATACTTCTCTTGAACATTGAAATTGGCGCATGAATCCCAGCCCCCCCCAGCACTTCCTCTGTACAAATCTTTCTCTCGAGCTAATACTGGGCACCTTGGTGTGCTTGCAATCCTACGAGTAAATCATACACTTGGGCAGTTGTGCCTGGCACCTGAAGAACATTCGAAGAACCATGCCAGGAGAGAACACTGGAAAATCAAAGGACAATGAAGATTCAACAAATAAAAGAGTACTTTCCAGTGCATGCAAATTGAGAAAATAATGGACAAAGTGAAGAACAATCCATCCCATTAACATGGCCCAGTGTTTCTATACATCTTCCCTTCCCTGATTTCCTCATCAGGGATTAAGAAATAGACACCGTTTAGAGGAACACTTCACCTAAAACATGATACCATTGCCAAAATGGATGAAAGCTGGTAGGGGACAGTTAGCGTTATAAAAATGAGGTCATGCTAACTTTTCTCCAGTAGCTTTCATTCACTGTTAGCCATGGTTTTGTTCTTTCAACAAAACCTGACAAATCTTTTTTCTCAGGGAATTTTTTATGGTGCCCAATCATAAACCGCCAAGTATACCAGGATGATTAAAGGTTTTCTATCCAAAACAAAATAGTGAGCGTAGGCAATGTGTGGGTCTGAAGTGTCACTGCTATAGTGTAGGGCCAACCCTGATCTCAAAAGACAACATTGTCCTTGACTGATTTCTTCTCTCTGATGTAGTAAATGTAAAAATAAGGTGTCAAAAAGGGTTCTTTGGAGTAATGCCATAGAAGAACCACTTTTGTTTTCCTTCAAGAACCTTTCGGATGAGTGGTTTCAGTTTTTTTAATACAGTGGTTCTTAAACTGGTCCTTAGGGATCCCCAGGTGGTCCAGATTTTTGCTCCAACCTAACACATAGGGATAGAGCAAAAATGAGGATCATATGGGCATCCACCAGGGCAAGTTTGAGAACCACTGTTTAAAAAAAAAACTGTCTATTGAGAAGTTCTTTGTGGAACCAAATGTAGTTCTGCTATGGCCAAAATGTTCTTTAGGCAACCAAAAGTGGTTTTTCACTGGCCAAAAAGTTGTTTAGACAGCCAAAAGTGGTTCTTAAAAGGGCCAAAGAACCCATTCTGGGACCTTTATTTTAGTGTAAAATCTAACCAAAGTAAGGCTAGCATTTGCAAAGCATCTCAGAGCTGGACTGTTGATCCAGGATCGATTCCTCCTCACTTAAATTGAGACAGAAACAGTTCCAGGAGCAGCACTTCTGAAACAAGATGCTTTGTGATTGCTGTATGGTCTGTAAGCAAAAGGACAACGTAGCCGTTAAAGACCAAGACTGAACAAAAAGTTCTCCCTAAGCACCTCTATCTGCTGGATACAGACATTTAGGACTCTCTTACCTACCAATACATCCATTCCTTCCGTTGGTGTACTTTTAGAGACCTAAATGAATACTAAACCCTAATTCAGGCGATTATTACTATCAAAAGACGAACCAAACTAACATGGCTAACCACTTACTTTGCTAAGCCAAGCATAAAAAAAACAACAAAAAAAATGCAACATATACACATCCAAAATTAAAACAAAAAAGTGGCAGAAAAAAAAACAAGAAAAAGAAATTGCACGCATGAATCTATACAGTAGCAATGGACCAATATACAAAAAATAAATAAGAAAGGAAAAAAAATAAATTACAAATTTATTAAATGAATTACAAAACAACAAATCAACATTAAGGAGTGTACATATATGAATGGAGACTGGGTGAGTAAGGTAGAGTTAGGTAGCTATGAGCCTTGAGGGCTACAGGCACTGGCTCAGCGTTCACGATCTGCAGGAAACAAACTTTCAGCACTTCATATGACATTCAATATGCATGAAAAAGTAGCCTGTGCCCCACAGACTCACAGCTGGCAAGACAGTTTAGTAACGAGAACTGAAGTTTTGTACCATACCTTTGTACCTATGTTAAGGCTACAGTCAACCCAAGTCATTATTTTTCGCCAACCAGCCGGGTGAGCAAATCAATAAGGCAACTTCTGATTGGATATTAACACTAACTGATTATCGGTTATTTTTACAAAGCAGTGTCTGTAATTGCTAAACTGCAGAATCTCTGCTAATGGTTTAAACATGTTAACCCTATAGTGCTTTTCTTAAACTTTCTGAAAATGTAGTTCCTTCATATCATATGTACAACTATAAATTGATTTCTGTGCTAAAGGTATCCATTATTTATGTGTAACACAAGAATAAAAAGCCTTAATGTTGGAAATGGGAAACCAAGTCTCACTAAATATACACCACTCCTTCAAAATGGACAAAAGAAATACAAAACAAAGTATAAGAAAACAGCATTAAGAATCCAACAGTGTCTTCAAACATGACATTATTTCACCATGATACAGTCTTACGAACAATTTACAGAAGACCTTCTGTATCTCATATTAAAAAAAAGGCAAAAGTAGTGGTCATACAAAAAAAATTTACACCACTGCAACAGGTCACCTGAAAAGGTATAAAAAGATAAAAGCACAAATACAACGTGAAATTACAGAAATCAAAAACACCCAAGTATCCTGAGAGAAGAAATGCAGTCACTTCACAGACACAGTATTGCTCTGGGGCCAGGAGAACAAGTGGCCAGAATTATCTTCAACAGCCAATGAAGAAAACCACACTTTGAGTGGTACAAAGAAAAAGCTTTCAGTAGAAAAACTAACAATGAATAAAAGGCCAACACGAACACCTGTGGTGCCGATGATGAGGATTTCATGGTGTCAGAGAGATAACCTTGCAGTCTAATGCCTAAGGTGATAAGTTCTAGGCATTAAATCAACTAATAAAACCTTCATTGAACAGTTGAGGAAGCCTGTAGGCTTCTGAAGCATTTCATGGTTCCATAATACCCTTCAGATGCTGCTATGCTCCTTGTGCTGCTAGCAGCACAATGGATATTTTAAGGTAAGATCAGGTGTATCGTAATAGGCACTGCACTCCATCTTCAGGCTGACATGGAGATTATTACATTGACCTGTTGACCATTTAGACATCTAGACTGTTTAGTGATTGAAGCACCTCTTGGGAGAGATTTCTGATTGTTGACAGGCTTATCGGTGAGACCTGAGAATGCCAAACACTACCCTAAAACCTTGTTTGGCTGACACAGGAACACTTTCAGTGGATTTATGAATTTGTTATTGCCAAATGAAGCTGCAGAAGCCTGTCTTAACTTCCCATTACCATAAATATTCGAGACACTAATGGAAAAAAAAAACAAAATATCTAACAAAAACATCAAAACACTGAAGAACTGGACATATTGAGGTGCAAAACCGTTTGTTCAGAGAAACTGCCTCTTTGGAGATTAGTCAGGCTAATTGTCAAGTTGATTGGTATCCTGGGAGATTTTAGAGAAAAAAAAAGGAAAAAATTCCAAAACCAACCCACTGCCTTTCCTTGTACCACCCTCTTCTTTAATCCACAGTCGACAGTCATTCTGCAGCGGCTGGAGATGATAAGGCATTCCCAGGACTCATGGAGGTTGTTCAAAATTTATGGAAGTGCAAACAAAACGAAACGACAGTACATACTGTACAAAATACCTCAACAAGTTTCTTACGAAAATATTCCTGTTAAAGAGTCTCGTGAACACCATGGCATCTTCTTGAGGGGGGAGAAAGAAAGGAAACGCTTTTAAATTGTAAAAGCCAGCGCCTCCGTCCCGCGGAGATGTTTGTCTTCCATCTCGTTTTCTTTTTTTTTCCCCCCTCTCCCTGAAAACCCGTGTTAAAAATCAGACAGTGCCATTTAAGCATCCCTACTCCATGATGAAGCCAGGATGAAGGTGGCAGTTGTTAGTTCTTTCGAGGTGGCCATCTCACCTCCACTCCACTCTCCTCCCATTAGCCACTGGCTCCCTCTCAAACAGAAGCGTGTACAACGCTGATGCCAAACGCAACCAAAATGGCTGCTGGTTCCTTTGGTTTCTGTGTTGCTGAAAAAAAAGAAGACACAAAAAGACAGAAAATCAATACAGCTGTCACTATCCATTATATTAGTAATGTGCTGTTTATTCTAAAGATTAATCAAGTAAATCGTAACTATTAAGAAAGGCAGAAAAATAAAACTGGACATAATGAAACCATGGCTAAGACTTTCAAATATGCCAAACAATTAGCTGTAACACATATACACCGATCAGGCGTAACATTATGACCACCTCCTTGTTTCTATGCTCATTGTCCAGTTTATCAGCTCCACTTTCTATATAGGTGCACTTTGTAGTTCTACAATTACAGACTGTAGTCCATCTGTTTCTCTGCATACTTTGTTAGCCCCCTTTTACCCTGTTCTTCAGTGGTCAGGACCCCCATGGACCTTCACAGAGCAGGTACTATTTGGGTGGTGGATCATTCTCAGCACTGCAGTAACACTGACACGGTGGTGGTGTGTTAGTGTATGTTGTGCTGGTATGAGTGATTCAGACAGCAGTGCTGCTGGAGTTTTTAAACACTGTGTCCACTCACTGTCCACTCTATTAGACACTCCTAGCTTGTCAGTCCATCCTGTAGATGTAAACTCAGAGATGGTAGCTCATCTGCTGCTGTACCTTTTGTGTTGGTCATCCTCTAGTCCTTCATCAGTGGACACAGGATGCCGCCCATGGGACACTTTTGGCTGGATATTTTTGGTTTGGTGGACTATTCTCAGTCCAGCAGTGACACTGAGGTGTTTAAAAACTCCAGCAGCACTGCTGTGTCTGATCCAATCGTACCAGCACAAAACACACTAACACACCACCACCACATCAGTGTTACTGCAGTGCTGAGAATGATCCACCACCCAAATAGCACCTGCTCTGTTAGGGTCCATGGGGGTCGTGACCACTGAACAGGGTAAAAGGGGGCTAACAAAGTATGCAGAGAAACAGATGGACTACAGTCTGTAATTGTAGAACTACAAAGTGCACTTATATAGCAAGTGGAGCTGATAAAATGGACAATGAGCATAGCAACAAGGAGGTGGTCATAAAGTTACACCTGATCGGTGTAAGGTGTCCCAGTGAGAGCACTGATAAATGGCAAACTCAAGCTAATCAATACTCAATACTCAATTTCACACTAGATTTAATGGAACATGACTTTCAACATCATTCAGTGAATTTATCACATTTTGTATCGGCTAACTACCACTCCACAAACTCAGTGTTTTCAAACTAAAAGATGGGTGGTCTGGGTTTAATTTAGTGCATTAACAGCAAAAATATGAGTGGTGTTCAGACAAACTGATGGCACCTTCTTTAAAAACAATGGGTTTGAATTTTTAGACACTGCTCAGTACGTCATGTCCGATCTGTGGTGTCCTTTAGACAGCGGTAGGAGAACTCAAAATATGAATTATCATCAGGCAAACAGCTAACAAATCTGCCAATGAGAAGGTGCACTTCAATAGCTGAATTTCTTAAATCAAGTAAATGAGTTTAATCGAATAATCGTGACAGAGATTAACACTGAATCAAAAACAGTTACATCACAGGATCAGTACAGTGTATCCTGTGATCTTATTTGTGTTGTTATGCAGACAGTTGTTTCTGTTGCAGGATGTGATGAGGGTACTAGTTGAGAGCGGGTGTGAAAACCAGACACCGGAACATTGCTTCCACAACAGAGCCTGACTGTCTGCCCTTAGATTCTCAGCATTAACTATTTCCCATCACTTTGATACAAACACACATGGCACGCAAACAAAACATGATGTGAAGCACAGGAAACAAAAAGGTCATTGAGAGTATCTGGTGAAGTGTCTCAGTTAGGTAAGATGGCTAAAGACTTTGGTGAAATGTCTTTAGCCACAATAAAAACACCACAACATATCACTATAATGAATCTCAGAATAAAAGTATATCCA
This sequence comes from Colossoma macropomum, assembly GCF_904425465.1. Taxonomy (NCBI): domain Eukaryota; kingdom Metazoa; phylum Chordata; class Actinopteri; order Characiformes; family Serrasalmidae; genus Colossoma; species Colossoma macropomum. The sequence goes on along the minus strand of NW_023494803.1, from coordinate 16,838,819 downwards.
TAAAAGCAATATCTAGATGCCATCAGAAACCACTTCAGCATTTGAATTCCTATGTACACTCTGCTATACCATGAAGTGTGGTCATTAAATACACTTAATCAGTGACCTAACATCAATATACAGTATTGTGCAAGTCAGAGCGCACCTTTTATTATTTATAATTTCCAGTCAAAACAGCCATTAAGTTTGGGTTGTTCATTTTTCAGGAGATATTTCTGAAGAGACATAAAATGATCCACTTGCATAAGGAAGGGCTGATTCAAAGAAAAATTATTGAAAAAAAGCTTCCAAAACTGGCATTCACAATATGATTAAAAGATGGGTGAAAATTGGCCCATCCTTCCACTCAGAGGAAACAGTGCTCTTTCCACTGAGAGAAGACAACAGCACTATAGATCTGAAAGCATGTGTAGTTGTCAAGAAGCCATTACTGAGAAAAGGAATCGGACAAAAAAAGAAAATTAACTAATCAAACAAAGTAGCTGTTGGGGTTCTCAAAACAGTGGTGAGTTTGTGATTATCTGGATTGTGAGAAGCAGAAAATGCAACCAACTTCTAAGACTGGACAGTTTTCTTTGAAAAACTGAAAGCAAGTCTTCCAAAAAAGAACAGAAGCTGTAATGAAGGCAAAGAGTGGACGCAGTAAATACTGAAAATTTTGATATTCTATTTAGTTGTTGAGTAATTTTCAGGTAAATATGTTTTCTGCTTTATACCTGAAGCTAAAAATGTATTACTTTATGGCTGTTTTGACTGGAAACAGACAAAGGGTGGCCTTTCACTTTTGAAATGAAAAAAATATCAAAAGGTATATGTATTTTTGGATAATCCTTAGCCATAATAAAACACATTACCACACTATATCACTACAACACATCTCAGAATATGACTGTACCCATACATACAATGTTTTGACACCATCAGACACCACTTCACCACTCTTTTATGTCTTATGTTCACCCTGCTAAACCATGAAGTGTGGTCATTTACACACACCTAATGTGGTGCACATGATATTGTCTTGACCTGAAATAGTTACGCTGATATGGTAGGTGATGCATGGCTTAATCTCACACTCATGTGTCTCTCCATGGAACTGAGCCCAATTGGATTTGAGGAGATTTAAAGGATAATGCTACCACTGTCATTGGGTTGGAGGGGATAAGATAATAGCAGTGAATGGGATTAGAGTGCTCTGGAGGCAGGGTGGAGACACACAAACACACACACACAAACACACACACACACACACACACACACACACACACACACACACCCAACTGTTTTGCCTTGCTCAGCGCCTTGGATGGACAGTGTATCGAGGCGAAACCCTACGCAACAGTGCAGGTAAGATAAGATTAAAAACTGCCACGTTTACAGACTTACTGCAGGCCACTGCCTAAAAAGCCATTACAAACCTCCCTCTCCAGTATATTCAAGTTATCATTTACAGAGAATTGCAAGCATTGCTCAATGTAAAATATAAAAAGTGCTGTAACAGAAGAGATTTTTGGTAAAACCTTGGATGTTGCAGAAAAAAAAGAGAATACTGAATAACCTCATTACACTAAAACTAAGAGTTAGACTAATATGTTTATGCCTGATTATAGAAATCAAATCCACTCTCACAACAAACACACCATTTGTAAAATAAAGGATGACGCCTGTTTAAGAGCAGCCCTATCTTTCTTGTTGTTAAGATATAACGATTGCCACTGGCTCACCGAGATCATAGCAGGGCATTGCAGCACATTGCATAAGCCCCTGCCAGCTCTTCCTTTCTCCTCATAGGCCAATTTACGCTCCCAAACAGCAGCAGGAACTGCCATCAGGCCCTCTCCAGCTTCACAGGGTGCCTCAGATCACTCAGGTCTACTCTGCCTCATTTTTAAGTCAAGGACGTGTTTTTTTTTCTCTCCTTTTTGAAAAATCGTGTCTAGCATCCCGCCTAGTAATTAGTGCTACTTGGTAAGCGCAGTCATACACTAATTGTATCCTGGGCTGCTGGATGTGTCTTGAGATTCTGTTTCAGTCTAAGGCAAAAATCCAATTAAAAGTGCATTTTTATAAAAGATATGATTCAAGGAAAAAAAAATGGGGCAGCACTTTATTTGAAATCTACTTAAATAGAGACTTCATAACATATGCATAATCATGGAATAATGCATTGATAAAGAAATACTTAAATATTTATGACCTGCTTATGCTATTGATCTCGAGATATGTTCTATGAAGTAATGACACTGCATTGACATCAGGGGCTTAGAACCAAAGTGGACAAAAAAAATGGACAAAATTTATTTATATAATTGATATGCTTCTTAACAGTGTTATAAATTATCATTCGCAAGTAATGGAACTTCTAAGGCAGAGGATCAGTTAACAATGCCATCTGTCAGTTCTATTGAAGAATGTGATGGCCTCAGACATAAATGATTTGCTTACAAAAATCCTGTACTTGAGTAACAGTAGAGATACTCAGAGTTAAATATTACTTCAGCTACAGTGAAAGTTCAAAATTGCATGCTTTTAAATGTACTTAATCAAAAGTAAAAAATTCTAGAAGTTTAAATGTCCATTACTTTAGTTTAAGGCCCCTTATGTCAATACATTGCCACTTACTTCATAAAATATTTTATTTCATCTTATGATTACTGGCATCAGTCATAAGGACTGCTTTATAAATATGTTAATCACTGCTTATGAATGTTTTATGAAGTCCCCAAGAAGGAACCTTCAAATAAAATTTTTACCAAAAATTGCAAACACTGTGGGTGCAGATCTCAGATTTGCATTGTGATTTGATCATAGTTTTTCAGGAAACATTACAAAATCTCAAAATATTTGACTCAATTATATTGGCACGATTCACACACACACACAAAACACCCACACATACACATTATCTAAGCCGCTTATCCTCCTGGGTCGCAGGGGGTGCTGGAGCCTATCCTGGCATTGGGTGAAAGGCAGGAAACACCCTGGACATGCTGCCAGTCCATCACAGTGCAGACACACAGACATATACATTCACACACACATTCACACCTAGGGGCAATTTAGCATCTCCAATTCACCTGACTGCTTGCCTTTGGACTGTGGGAGGAAACCGGAGAACCCAGAGGAAACCCACACAGACATGGGGGGGTGGCCTTGCAAACTCCACACAGCAAGGACTCTGGTCACCCAGCCAGGAGAATCAAACCCAGGCAGCACAATTTAAAACTATAAGTAAAAATATACTGAATACACAAATGTAACTGGAACAACAACCGACACAGGAAAGGAGACAATAAAAACAATACACCTGTAGGGTATTTCACAAAGAAGAATTTTAGCCAGATAACTTGAACCCAAAGTCAAGCTTCTCCAATAAGAAAAGAGCTAAGAGATATTCCTACTGGACAGTTCTCATCTTTAGGCTTAATTATCTAACTAACTGAGAAATCTAGTTTGTGAAATACCCCCCAGCTGTTCTTTTTTTGGATTATGTTTAAAAATGTAATTGTGGCCAAAAAATGCACATATTTTGTTGAATATTATGCTAATCCATCAGAATCTATTCCAACCTTGTAAAAGTTATCCACCTTAAGGGTAGATCACAATGCATAGCAGTATTTTTAGACCCATAGCAATCAAAGAACCAGACCAAAGAGTTGCATCAGAGGCTGCTTCACGCCTCAAAACCGACAGCATGAGGATAGCAGAAAGTCCCCTCCCTGAGAGTGACCTTCACAGACAAACACACACAGGTTTCCCACCCAAAACAAGAGTCACACGCAAGTGTCCGTCTGTGCCTGTGTTTGTGTGTGTGTCTCCGTGCCACATGGCTAACTGTCAAAAATGAGTCAGAGGCTATATTTAGCGTGTGATAAGCAACACAGACGCTCGGTGTCGTCACTCTTGCGAGTTCTTATCAACTCTGCGTGCAGCCTGCCCATCAGCCATCAGCTCCCAAGAGCCCCCGCTTATCACTAGTGCAGCAATAAACACACACACACACACACACACACACACACACACACACACATTAGTGTCATCGGGCCAACTGGGGATCAAGTCTATGAAAAAACAGAACGAGAAATCACCATGGGTCAAGACTCAAGACTGTACTGTGGCAATAATAAACACGCCCACTCCCAACAGACTGCATCAATGACCCCTTAAAGGAATAGTTCAGTGAAAAATCTAATTTGCACGTTTTTTCATTACCCTAAATCATCAGGCAACAAGCTTCAGGTTTAAAGTTTGATCCTTTTGTGTTGCTTTAGAGCTACAAGGAAAATGTAGAAAAAAAGTAATGGAAGCTTATGATACAATTCCTTCAACAGGCCTTCAATTTGAGCCAAAATGTCAAAACAATGTCAAAACCCACCTCTATAATAATGCTATTTTTTGTTAGCATCCCAATGGGCTTCTAGTAGTTTGTTAGGTCCAATTGCTGTGAGCTTGGTGCTATCTTGCAATTCACTCACTCACTAACATACAGCGTGCTGAAAATCTCTACAAGGTGGCATCATTATGACTCCAATGGTCTTTGACGCTTTATTAGAATGGTGATTTGCATCAGTGACAGTGTGGATATTTTGTTAGTTTTCAGTTTTTAAAAATGGCAGAACCCCTGCATAGGACTTTGACATGAAGCACAACATGCAGGTAATAAAATGCAGGTTGAGTGGTTGATGATTTAATCTCACAGAAGAATCAGACTGGCTGTAGCAATAACAAGCAGTAGTCCTTGCTTCAGTGCTTCAATGGCAATTGTTTTTCCTGAACTGCCGTTTAGTTCCTCTGAGAGGTGTGTACAGCTTTTAGACAAGCTGACTGTCTGACAGGAAACGTCAGACACATCCCCTTTTCTCTGGAGTGCAGAAGAGCACAGCGCTGGTAAACATGAGGATCTGTGCCACTATTCTCACACACACACACACACACAAGCGTGTTTTTTTCTGCACGAGTATATATACACACACAAACACACACACAGATAAGGAGGAAGTAACATCACCGCACCCCCAACACAGACACACACACACAAGCATACACTAACAAAACCCAGCTTTATGGATATCTATGTAATGAAATTCTGAAGAAAAGAAACTTATGAATAAAGGTGGGCTAGACCTGTCACAACTCTGACATAATGGCCTGGGAGCATTTTTTTTCCTGTCATTAGATTTCACAATTACATTATGTCACAACAAGCAGAATGTGAATTGGGTGTGTCTATGAGTTGATCTGAGATAAATAAAAAAAGAAAGGTAGAATCACATTCACTTAAATACTGCTGCTACCTGATTTGCGTCCCCTGCTCGCTTTGCACTGCTCATGTGTACCACTGTCATTAGACTTTAGTATGTTTTCCAATGATTCCCAATCCGTACCCTGTGTGTCCACCCTTTTTACAACAGTGTATTAGTGGATTAGCTGGGGGAAAACATCTTTCATTAGATTTGTTCTAATATTAGCAAATCACGAACATGCACCAGTCACTCATATGGCTACAAAGTAGTGTTTAATGCAGAAATCACTACATAAGTAGTCTTATTCTCTTTCCTGATTTAATACTACTGGGCACCAAGTTTCTGTCTACGGGTAGAAACATTCAGAACATTTTGCTTAAGCATGAGAGCATGTCTATGGCTCCTTACTCCCTATATTCTGCACTCCATATGTTTACACCCAAATAATGACCTATGTAGTGCACACTACATATGGAGCACTAAACCATTTGAGATTGAGCTTATATTTTGCCCAGCTCTGTTCATGCTAGTGTTGTTGTAGCGCTCATACAGGCTAAGAATGCGACTTAAAGCAAAATTGCTGAGGTAGATAATCACACCTTAAAGCTCATTTTTTTTTGTTTAACTGTGATAATCATGTGGGATTGCTTGCCAACTAAGCAGTGTAAAATATACACATAATTACTATTGGGGAATATGGACGTTTTGTTACGCCTTAAATACAATTTTTAACTGTTGTAAAATACTTACACGTGCATTACAGATCGGGAAGTGCCGACATGTGCAGGTAGGAGTATTGTCATGCATGCACAATGCAAATCGGGCAGGGGACATAGATCAGGTAGCGGCATGTGCTATAACACTTTTAGAGGGTAGCGCCGAGTAACGTTTTATTTGTTAGCCAGGTATGTAATGCTAACATTGTTAGCATGTATATTTGTAGAACAAGTGTTTTTAACACTCTCAAGAGCCATACGTAAGCTTTGTTGATTGACTACATATGACTATGTATAGTCGTACGCAAACGTTAAATCATTAACTGCAATTACTTATATGGCATTTCATTGTCAGCTAACATTTCCAAATCGTAACAGGTCTAGGCTGGGCAATATGGAAAAAATAATAATGCAAATTGGAATAGCTAACCAACAGTGTAATATTTTTAAAATACTCCCATGATGAGAGGGCCAAGGCTTAAACAGTTGCACTACTCGGAAGCCCTGTGTACACTGATTTATAACAGTAATATTTACACTCCCCCTCGCGACAATGATTTTTAAATGCAAGGTTTCACTCATGAGCCCTGTGTACAGATTGTTAATTGCAACTATACAGGGCTAATTATGCTCTGTTGGGCTCCCATCACTTAGGAACATCTGCTTAATGAAAATTGCAGTTAGGTCTGTGGTAAGCTTTTTTGACCTCAGTATGCTCACAAAAAAGCTTACTGGTGTAATTTATCATGATAACATTAACATCACCATGTCGCCTACCGCCACCTCTGAATGAGCAGAGTTAAACAAAATTCAAAAAGAACCATAAAAACAGTCCTGACAAGTCCCCTTAAAACATGGCTCCTGTCAGATAATAAGTCCATCTGAGAGGAGCAACAGTCTCTTTCCCTCCCTCCCCCTCCTGCAATCCTCCACTGCCCCAGGGCCTCCTCACAGACCTGTCAGGAGTGAGCAGCAATTTATCTGTCAGCAGCTGCCTCTGCTATCACAGCCTTTGCAGCCACTTCATCTGTGCCTGAGCGGCCCGCCGGCGCTACGCTAACTGCAGCGGCCAGCCGGGGGGACTGAGGGAATAACAGACTGCTCTTTGTCATGTCTGAGTCATTCAGGGGCTGAAGTGTCATTCCTGGCGTCAAATCTCTGACACCGAGGCAGTAATGAGAGAGACAAGGCACTGATAAGCGAATGCTCCGGGTGTTAAAAGGGCAGTTTTGCCACTTGAGAAGACCCGGCCTCTCTGGAGCGTGCAGGGATGAGGCTTTAGGGAATGAAACATGAAGTCTGAAGCCCACTGGCTCTTATCATGTCATTTCGGCAATGCCGAAAAAGCCACAGGAATGACCTCGCTACACAATCCACTGTACGCATGGGGTAAAGGAGTCATAAGAAAAAGTTCTGGAAAGGGACATGAGTACTTTCTGTACCCTTCTTCTGTAATGACAGCCCATGTATGGGCTTGCACAGTGTTTTGCCATTTTATCAAACATCTTCATATAGTAGCAAGTAAGTAGTATGTGTTGGGGATAGGTTCTAATTCATGTAAGGTTGGCTAAAGTGATGCTTTTCCACCCGCACCAAACTTGAAGCTAAGAACTGGGCAGTTTGACACAGAAACTCTCAAACAAGAAGTTGTTATGAACACACAATACGTGAGACAAGGAGAAATACAAAACACTCAAGTTTTAAGGGAAGATTGGATATTTCCTTTCAAAAATGAAAAAGAAACTGTGTGTCTTTAAATGAGATTTTTCCAAAAAAATCTGCTCCTGTTATATTCACTACCATATTAAAGTCTGACCAATCCAAATGATCTATCTATTGAAAATAAGCCATACTTTCTGCTTACTTTATTTTTAAAAAACTGCACCACATTTAGTATTATTTTAAATAAAGTATGCAGAAAGTATGGTCTACTAAGATGCCTATGAAGATGCAAAGAGGTCTTGTCTTGACCATAGTATATCTTGGATGTTGGACTGGGCTGAGCATGGCTGGTGGGAAAAGGCTGCAAAAAAGGTATACGAGGTAATTTTACAAGAGGCAAGCGAGTTTGCTCCTCAAGACGAACTATTAAGTGAGACTTAACATAAATGCCAAAAAGTTCTAAATCAAAAGCAAAGAAAAAGGGAAAAAACAGGCACAGCATAAGCTAGGTTTACTACAGTCTCCAGGAACTCCTTACCACCACTTCAGGCTGACTCCCCTAAGGCATGTAAATCAAGGTTTAAAATAGCACTAACAATCCCAGAGCAGGCCTTTGTAACAGCAAGGTTAACTGCACTAGGGACCAACCTCAATTAATTTAAAAAGAATTCAAACTTTATTGGGCATTTAATAGAAAATTGACATATTTCTTTGGCTTTCATTGGTTTAGCTCTACAGCATTACAAAAATACACACCATACAACAGCCACAGCATGCAAATGTATGACCCATCACAGACCTTGTCTACACTTGCTATTGTGCCTGGAGTGATCTGATCATAAGTGAACTGTGAGATGTTTAGCCATTTACATCTGGCAATTTCTATGTGCCTTGAATGTGTCTCCAGCGATCGATTTTGCAACTGAAGAACTACTACTACATTAGTCTCTTACTGTATTGGTTGTTATACATAAGCCTTGTTAGTAAAGTAATAATAAACTAATGTGAGAGGAGACAGAAAAATAAAGTATGCAGCTGCTTTCGTCTCTGGTGTGAAAACCACAGATTAAGGTGGTCCTTTGAATCTGTCAAGGACGCATCGAGACATTTCAGTGTTCACACTACAAATGTTATGTGGTCATGGCAACCTCCAAATGTGGTCTGAGTGATTGGATCACAATGCTCCTAAGAGATGCATTGTCACAAAGCAGGACTTCTCACTTTCGACAGATAACTTAAGCCTAAAGTCAAGCCTGTCCAATGAAAAAGAGCTGAAGGACATTCCTATTGGACAATCCCCAGCTTTGAATTAAAGTTATCTGGCTAAGTCAGAACTCCTACTTTGTGAAACACTCTCCCGTTCACAACTGCACTGTCTACTTATAACTAGATTACTACTAATCAGTAGTAACTGAGTTGTTACCCAAAATATTCCTTCCTTGATCAACAGCTTCAGCTACCTTTGTTTTATTATTATGAGATGATCATACTAAGCAACTAAAATAAATTTAGGAGCTTATATTAAAATTCTGTGGCATTCTCAAGTAAATAAAAAGGTGACTACTCAGTGTCAGCATCAAGATATTTAAAACAGGCAACATGACCTATCTCATGGTCCTCTTACTTTAAGTGGATTTTTTGTATTTGGATCTAAACATGACACCTTTGCTCTGTGTCACATTTAGCTGTAAGCAGCTTTCATTACATAAGGTTCACTCTTTATACTTCAAGTAACTAACAGTCCCATGGGTCTTATGCCAACACATTCCAAGTCCATCAAATTCTGTTATTAGGCAGTTAAAGAGTTGTGCTAACATCACTATGACCCCTCGTCCCCACACAAACACAGCGACATCACATTCATGCAAGACAAAACAATGAATCACAAGAGAATGAATCACAAAACCAAGGAAAATCAGTCTGGGAGGTCCAGAGTTTGGCACAGTTCGGCATTTACTCTTCTTAAAACACCTACAAAACACTTACTAAGCCTAGTAATTAACTTATAAATTGGATCAGTTGAAACTTTGCTGGACTAAGGCCTTTCAGGATCAGAGCTGAACATTCCAACCTAAATTAAATTAACAGAAACAAAAAGAAAATCTCATGAATGTTGTGTTTTTGTGACATCATGAAGTGATGCATTTACAGCCTACAGCAGTTATAAGTTACAAAGAGAGTTTCAGACCAGACTGCTTATATGAAGCACAATACAGGCCAGCCAGTCAGAACAGAGATTATTTACATAAATCAGTCTCAAAGGAGCAGCAACAAAACAGCCTGTTTAATTGTAAGGAGTTGTTAGAATGATCATGGATCTGTAAAATAAATTCTGACTGTTTTTGGTACATAAAACCACATAATTCTGTAAGTGGACATTAGAGAAAAAGGGTACATACAATAAAAATGTAGGATATGGTCCTTTAAAAATGATAAACAAAGATAAATGTATATTAACAAGCATGAAATCCGTTGTTGCACCACAGGACTACAAAATACCTCCAGAGACATGAGTTACTTAGGATATCTGACTGGGTAGTGAGTAAATTTATACATCTGTCCATGAAGAATCTAATAGTGCCTGTCAGGTACACAGACGCCATCATATGAAATGAGACAACAAGAATGAGATGAACAAAAAAAGAAAAGCAACAAAGAAACCAAAAGAAAAGAAACAAAGACACAAGGAAGAGAAACTGAAAAAAAAAGTGTTGACAACACTGAGGTTGCCTACTTAACTCAACGTTAAGGAGTAAATTACACAATCAAACCACACAGCCAAGAATAGCAGCAAGGAGTAGAGGAGGAGAGCAGGGGCACTAAAGCCTGTCTAATAGGTCTGGGTTTGTTTTTTTTTTTTTGTTTGGTGCACCTGAAGTCAACTAGATGAGCTACCCTTTATAGGCCTCTATAAGGACTCTATATACCTGTACAAACACTATATGGAGCCTATACGGACCTGTGCATATCCGTTTTGTCATTTACAGTACTATTCTACCTCAAGCTAAGACACCTTGACACTCTGAAATCTGATTTCCATTAGAGTAACTGCTTAAAAAGCTGTGCACAGTTTTTTTCCCCATAAAAATAGCGTTGAGTAAAATGTACAGAAACAACTGTATAGCCAAAGTACAATGCGTTTTAGACAACATTTCACATACTGTACTGCACTAAATCCAGGCCTAACTATGCTCTCTATATAATGATATATGCAGTTGGTCAGTGTTCTTTAATTACAGACGATATCCTCAGTATGCTCATAAAAACATATTGTTTATCACAATAATAATAAAATATTGTGGAATTGCCCACCCCTAAATAAAAAGTATGACAGCTATGGCAGCCATCTCTGCATTTTGCCTTACTTCTGTCCATTCTTAAAGACTTGTTTGTCATACTGTGTTAGAAACAACATAAACAAGTCAATCTGGGATGACTTCACAGTTTGACTCCAAAAAAAGTGTGTGATAATTTAGGTATGCAGTTTAAAATACGACATTCCACTACTTGTCAGATACATTTGACTTGTAGATTCAGTGCAAAACTAAAGTACTATACACAAGCATATCTTGGCTAAAAGTCTACATTTGGAGTAAACTGTGAAAGTCTGACATCAAACTACTCCTTTAAAACCTGTGCTCATCTATAATAAAGTTACAGTCCTTTCAGTGGGAGAGAAAGGGAAATAGTGCCAAATTGAGGCAAAAAGAAAAGTACCATCTCCATTACATGACAGACAGCAGAGCTCCCTACAACACAAAGAGCCTCAAAAACCTCTGGCAGCAGCATTGCTCTCTGTGATCGAGAGCTAAAATAGTATCTTATTATTACTGGGAAATCGCAGTTGGCACCAGGCTGGCTGTAGTATCGCTGGCCTGAGGCTTCTCTTCACTTGTGGACTGTGTGCGCAGAAGAGGGGGGGGCTAGGAAGCCTCTTATTTGGTCGTCTCTTGCGGGTGCCCTCGACGCCGGTTAAGACTTAGCTGGAGTCTCCCTAACCACCAGAGCACCCGTGCCAAGCTTCGGCTTACCACCCTATTTACCTTGCCTGGCCACTTTTTGCTTTTTCTCTGCCTCTGCGTGTGTATTCGAGAGAGAGACTGATGGCAGATGATGGCCGCTGGTGTGTTCAGAAATGATTACAGGGGCTGGGATGACAGTGGACTGTGTGCAATGAATGAATCAGAATCTAACAGGAGTGCTAATAGAGCCAGTCCACTTCTAGTATAGAGAACACTTCTTCTGTGATGAAATTTAAATGTTTCCAAAAACTGATATTTTATGATAGTTTGTATGTCAGTCCACAGATTTCTGCATTATTCATTCTTTCATTGAGATATAAAGAAAAGTCATTCAGAGTGGTTTGATGTAAAAGGGCTCAATGTAGAGAAGTTTACTGGCTCAGATTTCTTTATAGTGGTGGTGACAGAACCTAGCGGGCGCAATATGTACAGGCATTGAGATGTCTGGTTCCTATCACCACAACTGTGTACAATTCTAATTTGGTAAGCTTCTCTAGAATGGCACATTTCACACCAACCCACTATAAATAACTTTGTTTACATTATAACCATGTAATTATGCAGAAATACTGACAAAAAGGTGGAATTTCTTGAATGAACCCTGAGGACTGGTACTCTATGCTAAAAGAACGTCTTACAAACCTGACATGCTGTTCCGACAGAACAGTTTTGGAAAGAGAATATGGTAAACACTGACCAGACATAAATCAGATTTCTAGAAAGAAAAGGCAACTATTTACTGCATTTTTGTGTAATTGGAATTATTCTTTCAAAACATTCTACAGCACCTTGCCAGTTATGTACAACGCTGTTAGCTGCCAGCTCCTGGCTATCTTGTGTAAAGTGAACAAAACAGAATGGAAAAACTAAAAACAACAGTTTGGCAGCTGCTACTTTAGAGAATAGAATGTTATCATGGTTATAACGCTTGTTATCCATCAACACTGCTAAAACTGTAAAATCAACAATATCACCCAGCACTACTGTGCACAGGGAGTGAGTGCACAACTCCATCTCTCTCTCTTTCTCTCTCTAGCTCCTGTAATCACCCTCATAGCACCTCTTTTTCAAGTACACCTCATGTTAGCCAAAGTGGCAGCCAAAAATGTATCATTAACCCTATCTAATTTGCTGCTGAAACAGAGCAGAACAAAGAGCCATTGTTCTTGCCCAGGGGCGGACATCCACCAGCTCAGTGGCAGTAACACTTTGTGCGCTGTCACACAAATCAGTGACAAAAATCTTGGCTGGTCATTGCTGCGTGTGTTGCATCAACTCCTCCCCCCATAGGGGGCAGCGGGAGCGTTACAGATATTTGCACACAGACAGACAGACAGACAGACACACACACACACACACACACACATACACACAGGAGGGAAGGAGGGAAAGAGCAATAAACAGGAAGCTGAACGGATAGGGTGAGTTGAGCTTTGAGTGGTGAGTGAAGGGGAGGGGGCTTAGTGTCATGGGGATAAAACAAGGAAAAGTCTGGCCAAAACAAATGCAGGACATGGAAAAAGACTTGCACTGAAGCTACTCTAAATGCCTTAGTTTTAAAACTCTTAGCAGGGGTGGCAAAGGCTACAGTAGTGTTGGTGGTCCTCATTCTATTCCAGCCTCTAGTGGAGTTTAAATTAAGGTAATTTAAGGTATTGTTACCTGTAAGGTATTGTTAGCGCTCACGATTAGCAAATACTAAGCTCAAAGCCTGCTGCAGCGTTGCTGTAGAGCTAATGAGACAAAATTTGACACAGTACAAATCATTAAAGGATAGTGGGAGCTCCTTCTAGCTAAGAAAGTACAATATTTAATATGATCAAACAGTGACACAGTGATAGTGTGAAATCATTCAGAGTGGTTTAATCATAGAGAAATGTATTAACTCAGATTTTCTAGTAGGAACCAGCAGTCGAGATGTCTACAACAAACATTTTAAAAAACGTATCATTACTAAACAACCAGTAAACCTATGTGGCTTCTGTGTTTTTACCTGTGATGCTGATAATGGCAAACAGTAGTAATGCAAAATAATATGCTTTCTTAATGTACAACAGGCTGTCAGGAATGTGTTTCAAAAATGCATTTTAGGCCAAAATCTTTTTTCAAAACTATCATGAGAATATGTCTCGGGCATCGAATAACATATTCATAACCATTTCTGTAATACGTTCTTGTGATATGTCTTTTAGATGCATTATATGCTTCAGATGTCTGGTTCCTATCACCACCACTGTTCTTTAGAATGGAACACATCAAACCACATTGAATGATTTAATTATGCACAGTTTTTTGATGGAATACCCCTTTAAACCCAAACCTAGACAAAACCACGAATTTTCAACAGTGATTCATCACTGGCATTGCAGTTTAGTCCAGGAATACTCTTAAACTATATTCCAGACATTGGCACCAATATCACATATCAAATGTGTAGTTGTGTGAATTATGGCTACTGCTAAAAGGGGTTGAGAGGTGGATTAAATGTTCAGAAATCACTGTACAGTAAATACTACTGTATCTTACACACTTGCTCATGACATATACTGTCTTTCTGAAAGTCTGATATCACCTGAGCCCATTTAGAACAGAGTTAAGAGGCAACACACAATCAGAAATTGTGAGCATGAATTGACTCACCAGCATGTGCTCTTGATAAAACTGGTCTCCAATCATCTGGAGCTTCTGACCGATGCGGGCCTCCACACTGTGTGGGGGCCGTCTCCGAGGCTCCATGGCGAGCTGGTCCTCCTGAAGCATGGCACCCTCAACGTGTTCAGGACGGGCAGATGGTGCCAGTAATAGCAATCCTGCACTACCTAATATAAGAGAAAACATGCGTTACTGTAACAAACCACAAGAAAACAACATGTACGAAGGGACAAGGTAATCCTGACATATGAAGTGCTCAGTACCGCCACACAACTAAAAGTTGTCAATAAACCAATACTTAATAAGCAGTCAATCAATAGTGTTAATTGCGCAATCAATAGTGTTAATAAGCATGGGAACTACAAGAACATCGCATTCTCGGGACAGCAAGGATAGCTTGTTGCAAGTAAATGAGAACTGGCAGTTTCAGGGTTTAAGACTGCTGCATGTTATGCTCATTGAGTCCAAGCAAATGACCAGTCACCGGCCAGATTGTTATCCTTTTAGCAAGTGCTTAAGGCATCAATAAATCTGACGTCAGGACCAAAATTTCTTGTTTGTTGTGGTTTCTAAACCTCAGGCTCACAAGTTTTAAAAAATAAACTACAGACCGCAGGAATGAAAATGAAACACTTTTTTTAAAAACACAGAAGTAATCTCATCACAAGAAGACATGAGTCATAAAGGTCTAACTTAACATTAACAGAAGTTGACAATGAAGTTCCTGCTTGGGATGGCAAAGTTCATCAAAAGGTTGACCCCGAAGAGCTCAGAGGACACAGAATGCAGACTTGTCTCTTACACAGATGTAATCATGCTACTTACTCAAGCTTTTCAGAGTGATAAGTGATGTTGAAATTAAGTCTGTTATACAGTGACAAAGAGTGTCAATTAGACTATGAGAGAAATCAGTAGGAGAATTTAAAATATGCATCACCATGCAAACATCCAGCTATCATCACCGATTCATTGAGATTTTCTTCAGAAAAATGAGCAATAAAAATACTGAGGCAATCATGGCAGCCCTAGTTGTAAATCGGATACTGGTTGTTGGACAGTGCAACTAAAAAAGTAACTGTACAAGAGGCCATTCGTACACAAATGCAGATGGTGCAGACAGTTGAGTTAAGCTCCACAAGTGGCTATGTGTCCATGGCCAGGCACTCTGCCAGAGGAACAACCCTAGCGTGCAGTCATTTAAATTGCAAAGTGACTGGGTACACACACAGGTAATAAAAGCAGCAGAGGCCAGGAGTATTAGACGCCACAAAGGCTTGAAGAGGAGGGAGAAGAAACCAACAGGTACAGTACTGTGCATGTACACACACACACACACACACACATACATACACACACATATATATATGTGTGTATATATATATATATTTTGTCTTTAACCCTGTAAAATCCCAGGCTTATTACATATTAAGGCTTATTAGTCTGTAACTACAGGAACTTCAATGCAAACTGGCTGAGCTATTCTTATGTTATAGAAGTGTGTAATAAAACTTTAAGGGGATAATGGCCATTTTCAATGGAAATCAAATAAACGAAGAGTGGTCTATGACTGTTTACTGCAGAAACCTTTTACTGCAATACTGCAGACAAACTCAGCACCTATGAAAGCAGTCATTCTCTTTCATTTGTAAGATCTAAGCTTACCATAGAATAGGCGTCTTGGCTCCTCAGACACTCCGCAGGGCAGCATGCCGTTGGGCCGAGCTGACGGCCGCCCCGGAGTCTGAGTGCCCCGCTCCTCCTGCTTTATCTCCCTGATTGAGGAACGCCAATGTTGTGTATCCATTACAAACACATCATCTTCATCTTCATCCATGAGCAGGATCTCGCACACTGTCCACCTGCAAACACATACAGCAAAGATTCTTATCATTGTCATCGTTCATTAACATTGTCAACATGACTTTTACAAACACAATGAAACTATGTGGTCAAGAACATACATACAAGTACATTCATGTTTTTAAATCTCGCCAGGACGTGCAGCCATACACAGGTCCCATATGTATTACATATGTATACCTACATATATGTAATAAAACAAAATTAAGCCTAACCTCAAACCTGACCCTAGCCTTAATTACTGTGACCAAAAAGCAATAGTTTTGATTCTGTTATAGAAATTAGAAACATAACTATTTTGCTAGTCCTCACATTGTTGGTATTCAACAAAGTTAGGACATTCCTGTCCTGAAAACCCACAAAAACAAACACACATACAAATGCACACACACTTTCATACATGCAAACCTTTCCTTGGCATGCACAAAAACACCCTGATTCCAAGTCTAAACAGAAACTGCTTACAACTCATAGCCAGCACTTCAGCTGTAGGATAATAACAGTAAAGATTCGCTTAGCTTGTGGGCGCTTGTCGTGCTGATTTAGATAAATAACAGCAATGAAACCACACATTGGGTCTACGATTAGACAATTGCTTTACTATATTTAACTTTCCAGTGGTTTGGCAAAGCACCGGCAGAAACTGTGTCGCCTACTTGCTCCGTGTTCTGTGGTGGAGTCCGTGTGGTTTTTGTGAATAACGACAATTCTGGACGCAGCAGCTGAGACTGTTTGTCCCCGAAATGCCACCATGTCGATCCCACATAACAATTACGCTGCACAAGACACAGAAAAAAAGGCAAACACACACACACAAAACAGAAGCTTTCCATCACTGTATTTTGGTTGGGAATAGGCTTTGTGAACTGTAACTTAATGTTCATGTACATACTCAGACACCAGTAGGCCTATTTTATGAAGTCAATGGACCACGGCAACTGTCTAAAAATATCCACAGCAAATCATTAGTGACCATAGTAATGACAAATAATTGAAACTGGGCACAAAGCTAAATTGACTGTTCTCCTACATAAGTAATCATGACCTAATGTTTAAACTCGAAATGGGTGCTACCAACTAAGAGAACTTAGGCCATTATTTTTTAGTATGAACACTTCGTGCATGAACAACTGATGTAGCTGTATTCACTTCAAAGCCATGTCCACTACATTCAAACTGCACCGAGTGTGGACTCACTCACAGCAAAGTGACATACAGCTCCCTCTGCTGTTCTGTGCACATAAAAACACAAAACACAAATACACAGTGGACACTATGCCTGAAGATGCCCAATGTTCATTGAATCCCTCAACTGAAACTCCTGAATTGAACAAGTTATACTATTTCCTCAAATGAACCACAATCAGTTACTACATACTGCTACCGTAACACAATTTAACCACTCAGCAAGGCCAGTATCACGGTCAGTCCAGACTTTCTCTGAACAAATGAGATACAGCTGAGCGGAAACGCGGATCAAAGTGGTCAAAACAACAAAACGCTAGTTAGTCAACACAGAAACCTAAGAGAGAACTAAGAGACCAGTCCGACCTGTAACCGCTCGCAGTGGAATCACTAGGTGACAAAGGCGCCTCAACATGGCACTTAAAAACACCGCCGCAGGTTAGATAATCACACACCTGAACTTCTGCAGTTCACAAAGTCAAGCAGGCAAGTAAACGTCGAGAAAAGCCACTGAAAGTTCTTGAAGGCTTCCTGTCCCAGTGACCGAGTTCAGCTCAGAGTGGATATATCCGTGCTTTTGTTCGTGCTGAGAAGTGAGATTTTACATGTCACTATTTTCATAAAAACATTGCTGGCACTATCAGCTCACTTCTACAACAGTCCGCTTAGCGTTTCATTTGCAATGCAAACAATGCAAATACCCTCAATTGAGCCGAACGCTTTTTACACTACATACTCGCGCCAACTTAACCTCACGCTGATTACATTAGTTAGCTATGCTGCTCGCACCGGTCAATGTTTGACTCAGTATTATAAAGAAGCTTGTTCTACATCACTAACCTACCAAGTCAAAACATCCAGGTTAGTGTGCGGGAGTTCACCGTGCGGCGACCCCGCAAAGTGTCACAATTTTAGCCTAACATCTCGATAAAGTTGTCCCAAGTGTTTCAGTATTAGTTTTCATTTCGCCGGTAGAGTTAAAACCGTCTTTACATTTCGTTTCGTGTTATAATAGTTCAACATTGCTATTACAGCACAAGCGTTAAGTAGTAACTTAGCGTTAGCGACTGACTGTTTTGTTTACAAACACGCTCGCATGCTTTATGTTGCATCAGTGTCACTCTACGAAGCGTTTTGTGCTGTAATTCTATTTAACTAGCTATATTTGAACGCTGAACATTAAAGTGAATGTGTCCTAAAAGTGTAAGCCAGTGAACCACTGCCAAAACACTCACAGTTGTGTAAGCTAACCTCTTCCGACCGGTCTGGCTACACTGCAAGTTAACCTATCTCACTTAACGTTACCGCGCTGAGGAGACTTCGGGTAAATGTGGAAAGAACGCGATTTCAGACAGTTAGCTAGCTAAGTGTTTACAGTACGTAAATAACTTCTTGACTGACTGTCTAAAATCTGCTTTCACTACAGTCGAACAGAATTAGTCTGGGTTTCAGGATTAGTAGTTAGCGAGCGCAAAACTGTGAATGTAGCACGGCAGCTCAGGCGGCTCACCCGGCTACTACTACGACTTCAAGTAAGCTAAGCTAGCTAGCCGAGTTAGCCATGCCTCGGAGAAAGCACGGCGAATATTTACAGCGGCGTATCGGTCACACTGTACTGGCTGTAAGCAACACCCGCGGTATAAGTAAACGTCACACTCTGCTTAAATCCCACACGACTGATTAGACGTCGTTTTATGTATGTGGTGACACTGAACACCAAGCCCGACTCTAGAGAGCCACTCGCGTTACCTAAACCAGACAAAATCCAAACAAAACCTGTAATGCCTAATTGTGATGTGTACACGGTGCGAGTAATTAGTACGCGAAATTTACCTCTGGTCGTTCTGTTTTAAAGTCCTTTATGTCCAGCCAGATTACCGCTAGAGCGATCTCTGCTCCTCTTCTCTCCACTTCTCTCCTCATTCTGCTCTTCATCTCCACCCGCAAAGCCTCATTTCCATCTACGTCACCGCCTCTGACCCCGCCCCCTAGGGCCACGTCACATCAGCCTTGTCAATAAACTTCTTTTAAAGGGCCAGTGACCCGTTTCGTTCTTATTTACAGCAGCAGCGTTCAACGCTGCCCCTGGGGTAAATTTCACAAAGTAGAATTTCTTAATTTGCCTATTCACTTAAGCCACAAGTAAAGTCTGCCAAATAAGAGGAGACTATCCTCAGTTTTGAGTCATCTTACTTTGAAGTCCTAGTTGACCTCCTGGAGTCTTCTCCCCCTGCACAGTTTAATGCAGGGCTTCCCAGTTCCAGTCTTGAGACCCAACACTATGCACATTTTTGTGTTTTCCCTCATCTAGCACGCCTGATTCAACGCATTAACGAATTACCAAGCGATGTGTCATAGTAGGGAAAATACAAAAATGTGCAGAGTACGAGGTCAGAACTGGGATAGCGAACCCCTGTAATAATGTTTTCTCTGCTCTAAAACAACCAATTCTACTTAGGATGAGAATTCAGAATTCACTGACTAGTTGAACAAGGAATGTTGGAGAAGAGAAAAAAAAACAATGTGCAGGACATGGAGGTACCAGAACTAAGAACCACTTGTTTAAAAATATTAACTTTTTTAAGAGCATAGTTCTAATTGTTTAACATGCAATATTATCACGTTTTGCATGAACTGGCCATTTCCCACACAATAGCATGTTTTTTGTGCCTACAGCCGACCTAATTAACCTAATTGTATGTCGCACTGATGAATTGATCATGTAAATTGACTAAGCTAGACATTGAGTGAAAAATAATCACATAATATCACAAGATATGAGCAGGTAACGCTAATCATGTTATAGCGTCACTACGTTCTATTTCTAAAAAGCACTGTGCGCTTCCAAATAATGGAATACGCCTTTAAGACTCGGCGGTCACGTGGCTTTCTAGCCAATCAGAGTATTTGTTATGATCCCGCCCTCTTTCTTGCAACCAGACACGTGGAAGGGAAATTCCCAAAGCGGGAACGGCAACCCCGCTGAACTGCGGCGACCTGTCAAAGGCGCAAACTGCTATTTATTCGCATTTAAATGGTGTTATTGCTATTGTTTTAGCTTCATATATTCGAGCTGACCAAATGTATAAGATTATCCAATATATTTGCAGCCTAAACCCGTGTACTCATAATATAAAACGTAAAACCAACAACAGTAAACGTGTTAGCCTTAACAGTATGCTAAATGTTTTAGACTAAAGAGTAAAATCATCCTTTTCCTTAGCCAAAAACAACCTGTATAAAAAGTATAGAAACTCTCTATGGAACCGTTAGTACACTCAGCATAGGATCTGATGTTTGTTGGGCAGAAGTCCTCTCTTCTTGTGGTATGTTTGGTCTAAAATAAGACCATAATATTTGAAAGTGATAGGTGTGGGTGACAGCAAAGCAGTCAAGATGCTGTCAGCAACAGAATCGAATGAAATTAAATTCAAGAAAAGGATTAGTGACTAAATGTAACTGGCAAAAATAAAATAGAGGACAAAGTAGACTGTTTTCCTTATAAATATACTTGAGCATAAATATTATGATTCCCATATACTCAAGGTACATGCCATCAAATGTAATTTAAGTACATAACACTGAGTAAATAGTATAAGTTATGGTCCACACACTGAATATTTCAGTTGAATTCTTAACTAGCAATTCCAATGAGCAGTACCATTTCAAGAGCATGCGCGGGTCATCCAAGATTCTGTGTACTCTGTGTACTCAAAACACAGCTGATTCGATGGAGGATCTGCATCAAGAGCGTGTGGCCAGGCTGCTCCATGGTAGCTCTATTTATGCCTCTCTGGAATCTGGTTCTCGGCGAGGGCAGCGGGGCAGGTGCTAGTTGTTATGATCTGGCCCTCTGCACCCTCAGGGCCTAGGACTGATCAATAAACACTTGGACAGCTGGAGCAGAGGCGACCCAGCATTCTCTCACAGAGGACAATTCCCCACCACACACACACACACACACTCACAAAACACTTTCCCTCCCCCAGCTCTGTAACTGGGACCACAACAGGAGACATAAAGCCTACAACATTATACAAATTTCATTTCGAATTGAGCCAGAGATGCTCAGAAATAGGGGGATTGAATGAAAATGAAGGAAAGAGAGATAGATGAGGTATTACTCAGCTGTCAGTAAGTACTAATACATGCTGTCTTCCAATCTCCTGTTGTCAGTACACAATAACGAAATGTAACAAATGTAAGAAAATGAATGACGGAGAGACAGAGGAGTGGGGAGGGAGAGAGAGCTTTTACATAACACAAAACTATGAAACAAGAAACAAGATTGCCTGAGAGTTGAGAGTAAAGGAAAAGTATGAAAAAGCCAACAAAACTTCTTCCTTCCAATATGACAGAATAATTCAGGCCTTTGACTGTATTATAGAGAGTTGACTACTGTTCATTGAATATCTGCTTCATTTGCTCTTGTCTACGATCTTCCCCCTGCAAACAGACTCTTAGAGGGCTTTGACTTCCTTTGTTTTATCTTCAATCAGCCTCACGCTGACCACTCACAGACAATGTCCGTTTATATAGTCAAGCTTTTAATGATACCTTTGCTTACGTGTGACTTCATACATATCCTATCATATTTTGTTACAACTGTATTGTCACAGTATTTGTAAATGAAACTGTTCTACCTTTTGCTCTTGTCAGTATTGATTTACGGTCATTGTAAATACACTGATAATCTTTTTCTGGTGTCTCCAATGCTTATTGACTTAAACAACTCATTGTGTACCTATGGCAATAATGTATGAGACTGATGGCCATGGCTACGTATCAGCTCACAAATCAACAATGCAGAAAGTCAACAATGCAGAGGGAAGCAAAATAACAAAAAAAAGTGTAATTGCATGTTACAGTAGATGCAGTATATAGTATAGTTAGAAAAAAAACTGAATAGGTTCTCCTTAGCCCCCACAAACAGTGAAACTCTACTCCTTTGTCAATTGACCCTGCCTGTTCTCCTTCCCTCCCCCACTCTCCCCTAAACCAGAGACTGGGGAACAGCACCAGGGTTCACATGGAGTTTGCTGGAGGCCCGCCAAATCGGGTTATGAGCAAGTTCAGACCTGGGCCACTGACATATCTCTAACCAGTCTCAGTCAGCAGTGAGAAGGCAAGCAAATGAAGGTTTAAATTTATTGTGTGGGGGAGGAATGCAAACGTAGCACCAGAGGTAACAGCCAGTAATGATTAAGTGTTCTCTGTGAAGGTTTCAAGTCATCCAAGTCACTGAATTGTCTAGAACTGGTAAATAAGAAGGTTTAGCTTGAATAAACCCATATGAGTAGCAAACATCTTTCAGTTATACCAGAGTCATACCAGTAGTCTTTACTTACAACTGGTAGAGAGTGGTTAAAGCTGAAGTCAGGGACCAGAAATCACAGAAAAATTAAAAGCGGTTTTAACCCATGGCTCCTTGTATTATGGTCTCGATTCAGAATGACGTCTTTGACACTTCTAATCAAAGATTTGTGGACACCAAAGTGGAACTCTCAGGGCTTTCTACATGATTTTTGGAAAATAAAAAATGTCTATAATTTGTTCATTTTTGTTCAATAGAATCATACTGCATTAGATTAACTATCAGCATAAATATGAAGTGACAGAGGAATCAACCACACCATGTTTTGATTTCCAATGGGCGGGACAAATTTTGTGAGAAAAAAGAGGTCCTTCTGTCCTTCTAGAAGTTCAAGATACATCACTGACTGTAAATGTGAGCAGCAGCCTAATTAGTCGGATGTTAGAAATGAGGAAGACAGCAGTGGTCACACTATACCAAAACTCTCTACTGAAAGAGTCACTGTTAACCTACTACAAGGTAAAATTTATGCTAATACGTCTGTCACAAGCTTCAAGTAAAGCATGGAATGTCTTTTAGAAGCTTCAAATGGCTGTGTTTAATCTAGAATGGCCAAAAAAATGTAATGTGAATAATGTGAATCACCATTAGCTTAGTGCTAACAAACTACTAGAATCCCATAGGGATGCTAGCAGAAGTTAGCATTATCATAGAGGTATTTTTTATCCCAAAGTGAAGGCCTAGGAGGACACCATTTGTTCATTTAAAATAAGATCTGTTCTGCTGTTTTTTTTTTTATTTAAAGTAAGTAATTACATTATAGAGCAATTTTCACATCTGTGTCTACAGAGAAGTGATAAAGTTTAATAATAATAGAAGAATTAGAGTTGAGTTTGATTTCTTTTATTATAGCTACTGTTCAGTGATAGCAATAGAAGGGAAAAAAATCAATAAATAAAAGTTAAGTACTAATGTGAAGTCATATAAAGCAATAATATAGAGCAAATGGATAAAGATAGATTCAAATGTCTCTTAAAAGCATGTATCGACCTGGACTGCTTAATAAAAGTTGGAATTGTTTGCCATAGTTAAAAATATTGAAAACTGATATTGTGTATACTGATTGCATCACTGAGAAATAATGTATACAAAGAGAAAAGCAAAGGCCCTAAGATTGGACCTTGTGGAACTCCATAAGAAATGTAACTATTTCTGATGAATGATTTCCCAGTAAAACAAAGAACTGTCTGTTCATTAAATATGGCTTAAACGTGGCTTACCCAGCATTCAAGATGGTGGATTAGAATCTTGTGATCAACTGAATTGAATGCTGCAGTAAGACCCAATATGACCAAAATAGAAGGATTTTGTGCATCACCACTAAGTATAAGCTAATTCAACGTTAGGGTTAGAGACAGAAATTTCTTAAATATTTTGTTTGATATTTCTTATGCATTTAATTGTTTGAAAATAACATTTTCTAGAACTTTATTTAAAAAGGAAGGTTTGAAATGGGTCTAAAAGTATTGAGTATGGAAGGATCTGTGCTACTCTTTTTCAGTAGTGACTTGACCAGGGCAGTTTTAAAAGCATCTGGAGAAGCACCTGTTGACAGAAAACAGTTTAGAATAGTTGACATATAATTTTGCACACAATTAAAAATCATCTTAAAGAGTGAAAAAGTGACAGGGTCAAGATCATCAAATGTAATTTGCTTATAACTTTTAAAAGCTTCTGATAGTTGACAACAGAGAAAGACGTCATAACTGATGTAGGTGGCTTCATTCATTGGAAAATGTCTCAGGAGCCTATTTTAGTTTGGAAATGAAACTCTTTACAAATTTTAGGAGATAAATCAGCATGAGATATTTTAACAGAAAAGTTAAGGTTAATTGATCAGTCTATGATGAAAAAGAACTTTGGTATTGTCTTTGCGTTTATTAATTTCACTAGTAAGTGTTACTGTCCAGATCTTTTCATAGCATTACTATAGGTGGACATCTGCACTTTAAGAATATTGCAATGTACTTGCAGTTTAGTTTTCCCCCATAAGCGCTCTGATTTATTAGCTTGTCTCTTTAAACTGGTGTATTTCTTCATTTATCCATGGATTTTTATGAGTATCTGAGTTATTCTTCAATTTAACTGGTGCAAGAGTTCCAAGAGTTTCCTTTGATCTAGTAGACTATAAAGCCAAACGTATGTGGACAATTGACTGTCACATCTATATGAGCTTGTTGTATATCTCATTAAAAAACTATGAACAGTAATATGGATTGGGCCTCCCCTTGCGGCTCTAACAATATCTTTCCACAAGATATTGGCGTGTGTTGATATTGGCCGTTCAGTCAAAAGAGCATTTGTAAGGTCAGACACTGATGTTGGATGAGTGGGACTGGCCTGCAATAGACTTTCCTATTCAGGTGAAAGGTGTTTAGTGGAGTTGAAGTCAGGGTTCTGTGCAGGCCACTGCAGTTTCTCCACACAAAACTCGTTAAACCATGTTTTTTATGGACCTCTCTTTTTACACAGCACTGTCATGGTAAAACAGGAAAGATCCTTCTTCAAACTGTTGCCACAAAGTTAAAAGCATATAAGTGTCTAAAATGTCTTTGCATGCTGCAGCATTAAATAACTGTTCACTGGAATTAAGGGGCCGAGCCCAAACCCTGAAAAACAGACCCAGACCATTATACCTCCTCCACCAAACTTTTTGGTGGTCTATTGCCACAAAGTGTTCCAGTACATAGCGTTCTCCTTACATCTGCCAAACCCGGATTCATCCATCAGACTGCCAGCAATGAAGCATGACTCATCACTCCAGAAAACATTTTCACTGCTCCAGAGTCCAGTGGCCACACACTTTACACCACTCCAGCTGATGCTAGGCTTTGTGCATAGTGATCTTAGGCTTGTGTGCAGCTACTTGGCCAAGAAAACTCATTTCATGAAGCTCCCAACAGTTGACTAGGGTAGTTCCAGCAGGGCAGAATCTGACTTGTGGCAAAGGTGGCATTCTATGAAAATGCCATGTTTAAAGCAATTCAGCTCTTCAGTACAACCCATTTTACTTCCAATGTTTGTCTATGGAGATTGTATGACTATGTGCTGGGTTTTATTCATCTGTTAGCAGTGGTTGTGGCTGAAACACCTGAACTCAATAATTAGGAGGAGTGTCCACATACTTCTGTATGTAGTGTACATATATTTTGTGTCATAGGATAACTGTGCACCATTCTATACTATCTACAATACTTGATTTTAAATCTTCATATATTAATGCAAATCTCCACTGTCATTCTAAATTGCAATCACACTGTCTTCAAACCATTATCATCACAAACACCAAACTTCCCTTTCATAAACCAATAACCTTGCATGAAATGCCAGTGCTGAGACAGAGGCCAGTCGCGTTGAAACAGTTTGTGGCTGTGTACACACAGACTGTCTCCATTATATGGCCAATAGCTTATAGCTGTATTGCCATCCTATCAGCACTGGTCTGCTTTCTCTCACAAAACTTCCTTGTGACTTTCCATGAGAAATAATCCAGTGCTTTTTGCTAATGTGTTTATCTACTGTACATAGTTCACTTGTATGATTGTAGCAGGCCAGTGTTTTTTGGAGTTTCCCCGTCCTATATATAGTTTTCCTTGCGCTAACATAATTTGGCTAAGCTAATTACCACTATGTTACCCTATGCTGCATGCATGTCCATGCTGGGCATAATAAATGTAAATGTTTCCTGCTACAATGCTGCTATTACTGTTGGAGTAGTCTGAGAGAGTATATACAGTTACTGTCCAAAAAACTACCTCCATTTGGTCCCATTTTAATTTTTCTACATCATTTGAGTACACCAGCTATCCTTTACATGTGTAAAAAATTTTGTGATCAATGGACCAATAGAGATGCTCCCAAACTGCTTGGAATAAAATCTTTTTAAATTAGCTTACATTAAAACACACAGAGAGACTGCAACAGCAGGCCCTTTAACAACAGGGCCTGATCTGATCTGGAAAATACATTTTGCTACTTAGGAAGGACGAGGACATATCTGTCTGTAGTCACCTTGGTTATCTTATTATAGCATCAAAACAATAAATAAGAGTAAGAAATGAAGGTAAAAAAATGCAGAATTTACAAAAAGTTACTTTGTATTAAGGCAATGCCGTGTGTGTGTATATAGCCTTGTAGCTCCAGTGCTAAACTAAAGAAGTAAAATCTGCAGAAAATGGAAAATTTTGTAAATTATATTTTGCAATGAACAATTAGTAACTATATTCCTAACTATATGTTCACTTGTTCAAAATTGTTGTTTAAAATTTTTCCAAATTGTTAGACTATGTTCACTACAACAAGTACAGTCGACAACAGCACTGTGAAATCATATCAATAAAGGAGAAACAAGTTAAGAGTAAATTTAAATGTAAATATGGCCAATTTTCACCTTGGAATTAAATAACTAGCTAGACCCTTGAACTGGACATGTTATTATATGTTCATTATATGCTTATTATATACTGAAATAGTCACACATTGAATATGATGTATAGAACTGTGATGACTAATGCAGTGCCACATTTGGCTCAAAGAACTTGCAAGCTTGAGGGTTGATGTTGCTATTGAGCTTAATTGTGAAAATCCACTTACTTATATCCAGCATGAATAATGAATTAGGCCCTGTGGTGCTTCCCATCCCTTTCACTCAGAGGATTATCAATCTAACATTCAACAAGACTTTTCGATGGCCAGATTTGGACGAAACAGCTCTCTGCCGGAATCCATGTCATGAGTTTGTCTGCTGATAGAGAGGCAATAAAGAAAAGTTATGAATGATTCATATGAACAGAGACAGGACACTTTCAGCTGAAGTGTGTTTCTATGGAAACGGGGTGGAGAGGGAGGAGTAGGAGGCTGCACACACTCGTCTCTCACCGTCTCCCTGTTCTGATGGCAACAGAGTCATCATTGGCTTGCAGTGCCTGGCAGAGGGAGGGAGAATGTAAACATTCAGCTGGTAGAAAAATTACGGCCACTAGTGGAGTAAATCTCTGAACTCATAATGAATCGATTATGATTCTTTAAGGAAACACAAATGCACAAATTTGACTGCATCTATTCAGTAGTATTTCAATAAAAATGATAAATAAACAATATACCAAGTCTTTATTTTGAGATTTTTATGTTCGTGTAGCTCTAATCAATTAAACACAATATGAGCTGATGCTAGATCAGCATGCTTACCTTCAGAGTTCACCATCATTTTGCTGTCTTTTTTAAAACTTTGTTCAGCTCTGTCGTTTTGGTTTCTGTTGTCATTTAAATTTAATCCAAACTAGCGGCTGCTTTTAGTTTGCTGAGGTTTCTTTTCTTATTTTAATCCATTCCAATGTTCTCCAAACCTGAAAAAAAATCTCAAATGTAGTGTTTTAATGTTTAATAATACAGTTTTATATATGGCCTTAAATTAGCTAAAGAATGCATACTGACCTGTTTAGGACTAGAAAATTAGGACTTAGGACTTGACTGGAGAGTCCTCGGGTGGGACCATGTATGTGGTCCATGTAGCTATGATTAGCTATATATATATATATATATATATATATATATATATATATATATATATGATACATTAGCTATGGTAGGAGGTATGTTTTTTAAACCTGAACATGCTTGAACCAGACTCCTGGCCTTTTTTCTTTTCGTGGCATAACCATTGTCCCAAAGATTGTGTTGCAGTACATGCTGGGAATTGTAGTGCAGCACATTGTGAAATGGGATAATATTATAGAAAATAATTTTGCGGACTGGACGGGATTGTGCCGGGAGTCTGACATGGTCTGCGGGCCTTGTGTTTGACACATGGGCTTTACAGAAAAATACTTATACATGACATTCCACTGCGAATTTTATTGCACATTTTTATTTATTTGCTGAGTTTAACATGTTGGAAAAAATAAAACATAAAATTTATGCCATAACTATTGCACAACTTTTTTGACTTTATTTTTCCTCAAATTCAGCAAGTAAATAATAATTGTGCATTAAAATGTGCAATGTCTGTGTAGAGGATGTGTTAACTTATTTTCTCTTAGAAAGTCAACAAAACATGTAATTTAACCAGGGTGTTCAGACTTTGGCATCCGACTGCAGAAAACTGGAAGAATCATTTAAGCATTCAAATGGTTCTTTCAGTTGTCACGGTTTATGTGTAAAAGTTTGAACACCCCTCAACAAAGTTTTTTTTTATTTTTCTATAAATAGTTTAATGGTTCCTTTCTGTGACAGAACCCATGTTGGTTCTTTAAAAAAAAAAAAAAATAATAAAACCCAAAGCTCAATGATAAAGATAACTTCTGCTAAATTCTAGTTTGTTGTTAGCACTAAACCAACGACGATTTGCATGAACGCTTTTAGATAAAGGTTAAAGCTAGCTTCTTATTTGAATTTTCATTCCCCCTTAAAGAGTGCAGTAGATACTTTCTGGTGCATTTAGGCAGCAAAATATAACTGCTGCAGGGTTTAAGGTGAAACAGAAAACAGAGGCTGGTATAGAGCTGCTGCTGCTGTTTTACTTTTCTAACAATCCATTAAATAAGCCAATGATTGTATTCACAGTCAGTGACATATCTAGAACTTTCAGAAGGCTTATAGTGACTATTTTTCACAAAATTGTTCCTACATTAGAAATCAAAACATGATAGGTTGATTCCTCTGTCACGTCACAATTATCATGATGATTAATCTAACGCATTAGACCTTCTCTTCTGCTCTTAAAGTCCTAACCAATAGGAGAGCTCACTTCTACCTAGATACTACAGAAAAAAACATTCAAGAATTTAACTCTTGTTCCTTTCCAGCACTTAATAATGAACGAAGAGAACTATTGTAATACTTGTAGACTTTAAATACAATCATATTTATACTGAATAAAAATTAGCTAAAACAGGCATGCATTTCTTTAGTTCCTAGAAATTCTCTGAAGGCCTAGCAGGCACTAAGTGTTCCTCTCTGCTATTGTTACATGTCATAGAGCCTTTTTGGATACTATACAGAGCCCTTTTAGCCCCAAAATGAGTTCATACATTATTGAATATTATTATGATTCTCACATTACAAAATCCCCTCCAGATGCATTTTTAGACCCATATGACCACATCTAATAGATATACAACAGAGGATGACCAAATGTAATCACCAACTGCACATGTGGACACAAACACACACGGCTGAACAATCACATGCTCCATTTCCCACAGCAGCCCCAGAACCTTCTTTGCTGCCCCCATCTAACTATCTATTAATATGGATCATTCTACTGAATTGGTTCAAAGTCAGAGTTGAAAACACATTTAGAACTTTTAACTGACTTGGGCTTTAGACTAAAATCCTTTTGCTTGGAGTGATCTTATGCCTTAATCATATTTATTTTATTAAAAATAAGTGACTGAAGATTTTGTCACTAACAAAACAGTAATAACACTGTTGATACTTTACCAAATATTTCAGAAGTGACTGTTTCATAGTGATGATCATCTCTCTCTCTCTCTCTCTCTCTCTCTCTCTCTCTCTTTCTCACTTACACGCTTACACCCTCTCACTCATGAACCTCTCCCACCCAAACATCCTCAAGGATATGAATCCTGCCTGGAGACCAAAAGGGGGATTCCAGCAGCTCTGAATTGACAGGGCTGTTGGTCTGTATGAATGCAATGACCTCAACCTCAAATGTCCGTTTCGATTCAGGTTGCCAGTTGTGAAGGAAATGAGAGACGCTAACAGTTCCAAAATCTCAATGTAAGCATAATCCTTCTTCTTCTAAATCTTGTTTTCTGAATCCTGCCTAGAGACCAAAAGGGGGCTTTCCCTCCCCTCTCTGACTGGACGAGCTACATAGCAACCGCGTGAGCTGAGACAGCCAGTCAGGTGTGGAGGAAGCGGCACACTGACCCAATAGCAGTGAGTTGAGCGGAGACTCAATGAGACACACTGACCCAGTAACAGGCTGCTGGCCTTCATGGCCCGCCTTCAAGTCTCTTCTATTGGCCCACCACTGATTAGCCACTTAAAGCCCATTTTAGCGCTTTGTTTATTTTCCAGTGGGCCTCATTCATTCATATTGATGGGTTCAATTCTCCACAGAAATGCTTGATGTCCTGAGATACAGCAGATCTGTGGTGAGGATGAGATATCCCTCCTTCAACAAATGAGAAACAGCTATTAAGAAGACACCGCCAGCAAGAACGCAGACACACACAGATCCTTAAATGAGCCCCCTGGCACAGCAGTCCCTCGGTTTTAATCATGTAATATTCAAGAGATCAGTTGTTTTCGCTCATGTGAAAGTTCCCTCAAGATATTTAAAGCTCTGAACATGTTGTAGACACAGAGTCCTTGAATTTTAATATTTAAATATCATCGTTAAAGCCTTCGGTGCAAATGAATATTTAAGGGAAGCCAGATTGGTGATATTTTAGCTAGTGTTTTGGTTACATTCATTTCTAAAAGCACCTCGACGTTATACAGCTCATGATAAGATCATAGTGATAAATTAATTTCAGCTCATATGTACAGGCCTCATGCTTTCATAAACATGAGAAATGTTAGAAATTAAGTAATCACTTGAAATGTTGAAATATTGAACACATTACCCTGACATATTACAAATATTAGACTGAAACATTGGAAACATTATACTGACATATTTAATAAATTATCACTGAACATTGGAAATATTACACTGAAATATTGCACATCTTTAAATGAAATACTGAAAAAATTACATTGAAATACCGACCGTATTAGAATGAAATACAGAAATATCAGATTGAAATACTACACACATTAGACTGAAATATTGAACATATCAAATTAAAATATCGAACATAGAATTAAATATAAGAAATATTATACTGAAGTGTTAAACATAGAATGCAGCAGTGGAAATATTAAATGAAATACTGAAAACTTAGATTGAAATTGTTTATGTATGTCTGATGTTATTGATGCTGTTTTTCTATCTAGCTGATTGCAAACAGTCATAATGCACAACAGGGCATGTTTGCACTCATGTCATGTGCTCTCTCTACACAGCCTGCATGTGTATGTTCAGCAGTCCACCTCATTCAGCAACCACAGAGAGAAAAAAGCAGAGGCTGTCAGTCATCTCGGGTGAAGGAGGGTGTGAATAATTGAACGTGGCGAGTGGGGAGGGTCATTTAGGCCTGACCCCATCCTCCCTCCGACAGACAGAGAGATAGCCGGACTCCATTTGCCTCTGAGGAGGGGAGATGCCCTCACTTATTAGGCAAGGACACCCGATCCACACAGGTAAACAGAGAGTGCTAGACAGTAGCTCAGCTAGTGTCTGGAGAACAGACTGGGCCAGCATCTTAGACCCACACTGAGAGTGGCATTGGAACTGAAAACAGAGTTTGATTGAGGATTCTTTGTTGAGAGATGGAGCTCAAGTATGTCAAA
Source organism: Colossoma macropomum (assembly GCF_904425465.1). Taxonomy (NCBI): domain Eukaryota; kingdom Metazoa; phylum Chordata; class Actinopteri; order Characiformes; family Serrasalmidae; genus Colossoma; species Colossoma macropomum. Next base: position 16,806,682 of record NW_023494803.1, on the reverse strand, counting down.
CAACACAGATGTACACACAGATGTAAGATCAGGTCACATGAGTTTGTGAAATACTATCTAATTATATACAAAGTGTTAACTGATCCCAAATCAGCATGCTTACTTTGAGAAGCTTGAAAATATGGGCCAAGGTTGCTAAATGTGTTCATGCTTTTAGTAAATCCTGAACTTTAAAGTGCTGGGTTTGAGATCTGGAGTGGATCAATGTTTGTTAACAAGACTTACTAAAAAATTAAGATTATGAAATAGGCTATGTGGTACAAGCTGTGTAACATATTTTCCACAAATATAGAATACAAAGAGCCTACAGGATTGCCCTTCACCTGTGGGCCACTGGCAGCAGGCCTACATTACAGTTTTCAAAACTGTCCAAATTGTGCACTTAAACTATGCTACCAGGTTAACAAAGCAAAGTTCTGAGATAATGTTAATCTGCTGAGGTAGAAAACGTACAGAGAGATTAGACTTAAATGAAAGTACTAGTCTTTATTGTCTAACTAAAATACAGTACAATGCAAAAGCCAGAGATCACCTTTCATCATTTAATTTTCAGTCAAAACAGCCATTATAGGCTTAAGTTATTCATTTTTCAGCAGATATTACTGAGAAGATTAGATATAGGGTCAAAGAAAAAGGAAAAAAAGTGAAAAAAAACAGGAGTTTCCAAAACCGCAGTTCAAAAACCGAACTGGTGAAAGAAAATGTAAGAAATCTCCTGGCCTCTAAGATTTGTAACAAGTACTCTGATAAGTGTAAGTAAACATGTAAGGAGTACAAAGTGTGTACAACTATTCAACTTCAATAATGCTCAAGTAAAGTAAAAATCTTCCAAAATAATGCCTAAGTAGGCTATAATAATAAATTACTATTACTCAAGAACAGTGACGAATTGTGACTCTCATAGGTCACAAACAAACAAACAGCTCTATTATAACGGTGTTTATAATACATAATATATATATTATAATGCTGGCACCCATATTGGATTTTAGTTGTATATAACACTAAGCTATTGGCTATTCACAGTGACATTTTTTGGGCGATTCTAAATTTACCACCGACATTTAAAGCTTGTAAAAGACATTGTGTTTTATTTGAAGTTTATATCCAGTTTAATTAAATGAAATATAGTTGTGAGAAATTGTTTCTGTTCTTGTTAGAAATGTCTGAAGTTATTCAGGTCCACGTAAGATATTTTGTCTTAACTTCTTGTTTTCTACTTTGCAGTATGGAGATGTCTTGAACATTATTATATCCAGTAAGAAGACAGGCAGTGCTGAGGTAGAGTTTGTGACAGTTAGAGCAGTGGTGAGTATTCTCAGTTTCACTAGGAGTTCCAGGAACAGTTCTGTATGGCAAAGAATGTTCAGCCTCCAAATCTTCTACTTTTCTAAGCATTTTGGTCCTGTTTTAATGACACTATTGTTTGCTCTGCATACCTTATAACATTGTCAAGCACCTCAGTGTCATTGACAATGCTATTTTATTTGTGCATATTACTGGCTTAGAAAACATATTACCATTTATTTTACCTTGTAGTAGTTTCACAGTGACTCCTCCAGAGCCCTGACGTAGATCTGCTGCTGTTTTCCCTCCGACTGAAATGCACTGGTCAGGCTAACAGTTGTACTTACAGTCAGCGATGTCACTAGATCTCCTGTTAACTTTGGGGTCAGTTTGACTCGTTTGTAATGTCTTAAGAGACAAATGACATATTTTTTGTATTCAAATTTAGTGATTTTGCTAATTTAAAGGGGCCACTGGGTAAACATAAAATTAACATGATGATATGTTTCCAATGTCCTGTACACATTTTGTGAGCATTGATGTTCTTTGGGGTCAGTTTGACCCCAGGCTGTTTTAGTTGTGTAAAACTTAAGAAATACCAATATTTTACACATATTTGTTTTGCTTGTTTTGGACGATATTGAGGTCACTATAACATGCAATTTCATAATTTTCAAAAATACTTCCCTCTGCTTTAGGGTCCTGACCAAAAATGACCATACTATAATAGTGCAAGAACCACTGATAGTTCACACGACATGGGGGAGGGGAAAACGTAATTCCCACAAGAACTTTGATATTTCCCGGAGGTTTAAATTGCTGGGGTCAAACTGATCCCAAAGATAAAAGGTGTTACTAATTTTGAAAATACCAGGATGCCTAGGATTTCAAGAAGGCCTAGAGTGATGTTTTTTCCACAAAATTGCTCCCACCCATGGTTAATCGAAACATGAGTGGTTGATTCTTCTATCAGTTACTAATTATGTTAAGCTGGGCCTACACTACATAATTTGTAGCCCGCATTTAGACCCAATTTGCTCTTTCTGACAAATTTTTACAGTCTGGAGCGATTTTCCAGGTCAGGAAACGATTGGTGGCGTGGATGATCTGGTAATGTGAGAAGGGAAACGAGTCAATCTTCCATCTTCCAATAGCCTGTTGAGTTCAGGCAAATAATCACTCTCTTTACAGTTTCAAGTCAGCAGCTAGTTCATGGTAAAATATTTCTCATGCTTTTCATATGTGTTTGAACCTTATATTTATCCCCAGTTTGCATGTTTTCTATGCTTTTTGTACATGCATAAAAAAAAAAAACAGGTCCCATTCAGTTTTGTTACGTGATGGGGGGCTGGACGGGGTGTAAACGATGTGGGATTTTGAGTGCTTTCTGTAGCCAAAACATATTATCTCTGTTGTACCCTCTTTTTTAAGTCCAGTTTAGGGGTTAATTTGAAAGCATAGGACTTCACTTCTGCTCCTGAAGGCCTAACAAATGGGAGGACTTACTTGGCAGTGTCTGTGTAGATACAACAGTGGAAAATAAATCCTGACTGGATGATTTTCCTTTTGGCATTTCAAGAATTTAACCCTTTTGTTTCCAGTGAAAACCTAACAATGAAATAAGAGCATCACAACAATACTTGCATGATTATTATACTAAACAAAACTGAACTAAAATTTACAGATATGTAAATATGAAATGTATGAAATGCATGTCACAGCCTGTCAAGAAAAAAAGTCAGCTAAAAGATTCTATAAAGACTGTTTCTGAAATATTTATCACCGACCTCATTAAATGAGTGTGTACTGTATGAGTGATGGTGGTGGTGGTGGTTGGCAGGGGGGGTTAGGTTGCAACAAAAATATCATTTGAAATGTATGAGTCACTTGATGAAACAACTGAAAGCCTCAACTTTAGAGTCAAACAACAAATGTGTTGGGTTGTGAAGAACTCTGGAACAGCTGGAAACAATCTGAAAGACAACTGTTTGAATGCAATGACATCAACTTCAAATGTCTGTCCCGATGCCAGACTATTGGGTTTGAAAGAAAAAACATCAAGCCTTAAAGATAATAGTCAAAATCTGAAAATATTTTTTCCTGTTTCTGAATTAAAAAACGCAATTCCCTCCATAGGTACTGGAATTCTGATTTTTGCCATCCACTCAGGCACTGCTTATCTCAAAAAACCTATCTCAAAATTAGTGCAAAATAAAATGGCTAAATTTGTCTTGTAGACATCACGTCATCAGGTAACGTATTCATGACCAGTTAATGTAGTAACTTTCTGTGAGCTTTTAGAGGCATTACATTTTTCAGATGTCTGGTTCCTATCACCACCACTGTGAACAATTCTGACTCTGTAAGCTACTCTAGAACAGAGAATTTCACTCCAAACCACTCTGAATGACTTTGTTTACATCTTAATCATTTAATTATGCAGACAATTTGAAAAACTGATGTTCCTCTGCAGTAACAGCCTCTACTCTTCTGTGAAGGCTTCACACTAGATTTACTGTAAGAAACAGTGAGCTCAGATACTGATGTTGCATGATTAGTTTGGGATAACAAACATCAAAAGGTATTAGATGGAGCGCCATCACTCCACAAAACACAGTTCCATTGCTCCACAGCCAACTGCTGGGCTTTATACCCCTCTAGCTAATGCTTGCCATTGGGCATGGTGACTTTAACTTGGATTTACCACTATTTAACATTGTCAGCATTTCATTTAAAACTCAGAAGACACGTGTAGGTTTACCAGTCATTTTAGATGGTAAATAAAATGGCTAGATTTACCTTGTACACATCACAACCCCTGGTTCTGATCAGCACCCCTGTAAAGAAATCTGGCTCTGTAAATTTAAACTGTATATGTTATCTCACAATCTTTCCCAATAACTCTTCTGATTCTCCTATCCACAGCCACTGGAAATCCTTAACATGCTCTTTCATGCATTAGCCATGAGCCTGTCTTCTTAATCGTAAATGAATCTATCTGTTCCACTGCTAGCTTGACTATCTTGTATTTCCTGTCTGACTAGGTCTGTTAAGGCCGATCATTATAACTGATGGAGGTTGACCACTGTTCGTTATGTCTGAAGGGGATTGACCACTGCTGTGCTTTTGGAAGGAACTTGCTATTGTTTTGATCCCTTTGTGACTTTTGACCTCCTTTAGAACCTGGACAGACAGGATCGGCAGGTTTAGGATGTCTGATGTTTCCCACCACAGCTGTTTCCAAACACACTGGATCTAATCTTCATAGACCATCTCTGACACACTAAACACAGCATTAGATACATGCAGAGGAAGACAGTTATTTAAAATTAACAGATTGTAAATTTTGCAGTACAATGACAGAAAACGAATGAATTCAGGTTATTAAACTGTTATTTACGAAATTCATAGAGGCAGAATTTGCAATTTAAACCTCATAAACCTATACATATAAATTGCAGACGTAAACAATTATATATACTTTGAGCTGGTGATTGCATCACTCTTAATCAGTACACCTTCCTTTGAATGTGTTCAGTTTCTTACCTTCCACACTAATATCCTCATGGCTGATGTTCAATTTTACCTCAATTGCTAGTCAACCAAAATTAAAGGGGAATTCCACCAATATTTTAAAATTTCTTCAGAATTCAGTGATATAGATGTAAACAAGTGGTCCTTTCTATATGATTAATAAACTCTTAACAGTGTATCAGTAATGCAAAACCTAACCCTAACCCTGGCCCTAATCCTAACTGTAACCTAAACCTCAACCCAAAACCTAATCCTAACCCTCACCCTGGCCCTAACTCTAGCCCTAACCCTACCCCTAACTACAACCCCAAACCTAATCCTAGCCCTCACCCTGGCCCTAATCCTAACCCTAACCTTAACCTCATCCCAAAACCTAATCCTAAACCTCACTCTGGCCCTAATCCTAAACCTTACCTTAACCAAAACCTAACCCAGTTAAACTCCAGTCACAGAATGGTGTCAACAGTGTGTGAAAATGCACATTTTCTGTTGAAGATAAATTCCACTGATTTTTCAGAATTGCTGTATAATTAAACAGTTACAATATAAACAAAGTCATTTAGAGTGGTTTGATGTGAAATCTCTATTGTAGAGAAAATGACTGAGTCAGAATTGTCCACATTGGTGGTAATAGAAACCAGATGTCTGAAGAGTTTAATATCTCTAGAAGCTACTTCTAAGAAAGTTATTATATGAAACAGTTATGAATACACTGCTTGATGTCTGAGATGTTTTTCACAATAGTTTTGAAAAGGTTTTGGACTAAAAAGTAGTTTTAAGATCTATTTATTTATTTATTAATTTATTTATTTTGATAACTGCTAAAACAAGTGAAATAATTAGGAGATTTTGAGAGTCTAACAACTAAAACTCAAGGTTTAGTGTGATGTTCATGTTTTATGTTAAAATTATTTTATAATGTATCATTCAGAAACTATTGTAAGGTCTGTGGTCACTTCTGTCAAACCATTATTTAAATTATGTAGTTACAGGAGTGAGGGATTGAAGTGTGGGCCAGACCTGTAGGGCTGCTTTCCTTGACAGCCTAGTCCTGGACTAAACTGACAATGGAGATTCACCATTATAAATGCATTTTAGTCTAGGAATAGGCTCAATCTGGATTTGGGAAATGCCCTTAGAATGTAAAGGGTTCATTTGAATTTTTACAGCCTCCACTGAATTGAGGGTCTGCTGGGTATCTAAATGCCCTAAGATCAAAAATATCCCAGCCATGTAGTCTACTAGTACAGAAAGGAAAATCCTTTTTTGTTTTTTCTTTGGTGGAGATAATGATCAAGTACATTTTTTTTAATACATTTTTTTTAGTAATTTCCAGGTGTTTTTCATCTTAATGCTTTAATATGTGTTTTTTGCTTTGCTTTGTTTTTACTGAGTCTTTTACTGAGTCACAAAATCTTTACTGCATCCAGATTGTAATTCTAATTAACAATGTTTTTTATCCAGTGTATGTGCATTACATGTGTTTTATAATCCCTTGTATTATATATATATATATATATATATATATATATATATATATATATATATATATACAGTGGTGTGAAAAAGTGTTTGCCCCCTTCCTGATTTCTTATTCTTTTGCATGTTTGTCACACTTAAATGTTTCAGATCGCCAAGCAAATGTAAATATTAGACAAAGATAACACAAGTAAACACAGAATGCAGTTTATAAATGAAAAACTTTATTATTAAGGGAAAAAGAAATACAAACCTACAGGGCCCTGTGTGAAAAAGTGATTGCCCCCTAAACCTAATAACTGGTTGGGCCACCCTTAGCAGCAACAACTGCAATCAAGCGGCAGTGAGTCTTTTACAGCGCTGTGGAGGAATTTTGACCCACTCATCTTTGCAGAATTGTTGTAATTCAGCCACATTGGGGGGTTTCCGAGCATGAACCGCCTTTTTAAGGTCATGCCACAGCATCTCAATCGGATTCAGGTAAGGACTTTGACTAGGCCACTCCAAAGTCTTAATTTTGTTTTTCTTACGCCATTCAGAGGTGGACTTGCTGGTATGTTTTGGATCATTGTCCTGCTGTAGAACCCAAGTGCGCTTCAGCTTGAGGTCACGAACAGATGGTCGGACATTCTCCTTCAGGATTTTTTGGTAGACAGCAGAATTCATGGTTCCATTTACCACAGCAAGTCTTCCAGGGCCTGAAGTAGCAAAACAGCCCCAGACCATCACACTACCACCACCATGTTTTACTGTTGGTGTGATGTTCCTTTTCTGAAATGCTGTGTTACTTCTATGCCAGATGCAATGGGACATACAGCTTCCAAAAAGTTCAACTTTTTTGAAAAGCATTTTTATAAATATTTGTAGCTATGTTTATAATGTGTTATGAATGCATTATAAAATGTTATGAATGTGTTTATAGATGCTTACAAAGGTGACATTCATAGAAAGTGTTACCATAAAAATTTACTTTTTACTTCTGTGCACATTTTACTTCTGTAGTGTGTTTAAATGTTGCTACATTTTTTTTACTCTCACTATATTTGTGGTTCCATGCAGTCACTTATAATTGAGTAGATTTTGACTGTTGCAACCCAGAATAAATAAATATCATATAATATTTAAATTATAGAACAATTAATAAAAGGTCATGCAAACATTTAAATATATTTACTTATCAGCGTGAGTGAGGCCTAAGTTGATCTGTTCACTTCCTCAAATCTATTTAGTGCAAAAAAATACTCAGTTATTATTTGAAAAGTAAAACAAAATAAATATGATATTTATAAATTGTGCAATATCAGTACAAGGCCATCCAGCAACTGTAAAGGAGTCTCCAGACAGTTAACTGCACAAAATTCATGCTTTCATTAGGGCACCTGTTTTTGATGCTTTCTTTATCTAGAAAACAAAAATAAAGTAGGAAGTAAATGTGAAATTTGTTCATTCAATGTGTGCATGATTGGAGTCATATACAGTAGCATAATATTTACATTTTGCAGTAAAGTAAAACTTTAGGTTGAAACAGTGGCACATTCTGTACTTTTTTTTATGATCAGCCTTCAACTAAAATCATGTTGTTTTTTCCAACATCATCAGTACCACATATTCCACTTACCTGTGTGAGTAAGCGTTGAGTAAGCAGACATGCTGGAGCTTATTTAGGAGTTAATTACCCGTGAATGGCTTAAAATGGGTCTGCATGAAAGGACAGCAGTGAGGGGCCGGAGCGATTGAGGAGAGCTGCACTGATACACTCACTCAACAGCTGCTAATTATTCCAGCCCAGAGCTCGGCAGATCTGGTGTCAGCCTTCACTCCACCTACTAAACATTTATCTGCCCTCATCCATTTTTAATCAGCCACCATTATCGCCCAACAATGTAGGAAGGAGCCAGACCCTTACCTGATACCAGACACGATGCAAACACTGAAAAAACAACACACACACACACACACACACACACACACACACACGTCTATTCAATGTCTGTTCAAAGTGTGGACAATCACATGCACTCCTGTGCAAAAAAAGGGCCAAGCCCAAATAGTAAATCATTAAGCTTTTAGTGGCTTTAATAACAAATCATTGGTCAGTAAATTAGCAAGAATTAAACAAAAAAGAGTAACTTGGTATGGCACAGCTTTTCCCTTTGATTTCTATGAATGTTGAAGTCTTGTGGGTAAACTTGCAGACAGACTTTTACAGAAAGGACGGTCAATATTATTTCACTATTTTCATTGATGGCTTTTATTTCTTTACAGGCTTTGAATCTGGACTCTGATCAGCCCAAAACAAACAGGTAAAAAACATTAATATGTTGGGCTTGGCCTACCCTTTTTTTCTTTTTTTTTATCTGGGAGTGTACATGTATACATAATTTCATGCATCCTTACAGCCATTTCTTCTGCAAGGAATGAACTTAAATATGGCATTTTTTCTGCCAATTGTGCATAATTTTGATTTTTGGGTAAGTTTACATATTTACAAAAAATTATCAAAGAACTTTTGCACAGGACACATTTTTTGTTTGTTTGTTTGTTTTTTTGTTTTTGTTTGTTTTCTAATATGCTAAATTCAGCAAATAACCAGTAAAGGTGTGTTCTATACAGAGAATATGTAGCGGTGTCACCTCAAAAATCTATACAGCTCCATAATTATTGATACCCTTGGTAAAAATGGGGTAAAAAAGCCCATAAATATGTCATTGTGGTTAACTAGCTTAATCTGACACTGATAATATGAGGGAAATCAAACATTTTATTTAAGTAAATTTAGTGCAGAAAAGCAAAAAATTATTCTCAAAATACTTTTTTTCTTTTCTAGTTTAGGTTCACTACAGCTCTGGTTGTTTTAAACTTCTTAATTATTGACCCTACTCTGAATATGAAACACTTTAAGCTGGTAACCATTTTTTATAGCCATTGACTGAAATATGAAGGGCAACACACTATTGTTTCATTTCATTTGAGTTTTCTGCTCATCCTCAACTTCGTAAAGGAATAAGGTAATTTAGCCACTGTGTCACATCATATTAGTATCCCAGTGGAACAGGAAGTTATGGATGACCACTTCATATCATACATTTTTTTTGTATCATGATGTCCACTTGTAATGTTTGTGTGATTTTGTGCACCAAAAATGGTCATAATTCATTTTTACATGACCGTTTTTTAATCTCTCTTTAGCCCTTAAATTAAACAGTATGTTTTTGTTACTGTGCCTTTAAGACTGTACAAGAGAATATAAGAGAAATGAGCTCTGTTCTGATTGGCTATCCTGTATAGTACCTCATTCGAAAAGCACTCAGAAACACGTTTTATAACTTCAGTGTGTGTGGGTGGGGCTAAACTGCTGTAGGCTGAATGGGTATATGTAATTGTTTTTTTAATGACATCACAGAAACAATGAATTACAAAACAGGCTGTTTTTGCAGCTTAGTTTACATATATGGACTGAGTAGTGAATGGTCCATTTTGAAACATTATGTTTTACTTAAAACCTCATTATTTAAAAAAAAGTGAGAGCAATGTGGTTTTCCAAGAAATGGAACCTTTAGATGTGGAGTTTTTGAACACACAGGTGGACTTATAAATAATATAAATGGGAACATACTTCAGTGACATTTTGTTCATAAGACTTTCTACGGGTGCCAGCAATTGTGATATATGTGGTATTGTAAAAAACCCTGTGTATTGTTATAGGCAGGCAGTCGCACTAGTGTGCGCACACAGACACACACACACACACATACACATACACACTCATATGCATAAACAAAAACATGTGTTCTGACTCAGTGCACCACAAACACAGCTGCGTAAAGAGCTGTGAAAACCAAATCCTCTTCATTTCATCCTGAGGATGAAACGGCAGATTTCGGCAGACTCAGCGCTTTCTGCTTTTGAACTATAATTTTCACAGCACTTGGTTAAACAATATGTTGGAGGGTGACAGATAAAAAGGTTGAGAAAAAGGCCCACCCGTGTCCAGATGAGCGATGATGTCATGACATGGCATCGTCATGTAGCTGCAGTGACCTTCAAATGGACATGAGCTGCCAGATTCTGCTGTCGCTGCACTAGTTTAACACTGTTGCTCTCTGCCTCCTTACCCTGGATCTACCCTGGATCTACATCTTCATTTGAACCAATCTGCTAATTTGTGAGCAAAAAGCAATACATCTATGTTTAAATGAAAGTCAACTTTGCTTTATTTTTTGTTACATAACTTTACATTAACATTATTTAGTTTTTTCATTTAGTCCTTCTACTTGTGGTCTTAGCAAGGACTCACTTGGAAAAGAGATGGCTGATCTGATTTGACTTCCCCGGTTAAACAAAGTTTTATTTAAAGAGGAATTTCACAGACTTTTCAAAATATATACATAATTCAATCATTGAAATGTCAACGTAAGTCAGTCCGAGTGGTTTGATGCGAAATGATTTATTGTAGGAAAACTTATCAATTCACACCTAGTCACTTTATATGACTATTATCTGGATTGTATCCTGATAAGCCACATGCATCTTCACTTGGCAGTCAAATGCGTCTCCAGTTAGTCGGACTGAAAGCCATTTGCTATGTGGGACGGAATATGCAAATTCACTCATTATCTAGCCATAACTGTTTATCAGCTCAGCCTCTTTTGTCTGCTGTTTGTTTTGCACAGTAGTGTCTGTCCATGTTGCTGTCAAGCATTTTGTTTTATCTGGTGTGATTATCGTCCTCATAGACAAGGTTCACGAGTTCACTGACTTACACTGCTATAACATGTGGCTCAAATGCGTCTCAGACTACCTCCTGAAGTGGTTAGAGTGATTAGATTTGTATCTGTTTTAAATGCATCTTGGGTGGATTTACACTCACATTTTTGTGTGGCTTGGCCTGATCAGGTATAATCCTGATAGTCAAGACACATGGAGTGACCAGGTGCAAACAGAGCCTAAAATATGGCCATACACAACACACGTTTGCTGACCTTTCATATGTCATTTGGCAAAGTAGAGGTGAATATGAAAATATGTTTTCTATGGGTAGCCATAAAACAGCTTGTATGTATGTCTCCACCATGAATTAATGCAAAAATGTTTTAGCCCAAAACTATCAGAAAACAATGTCTCAGACATCAGGCAGTGTATTTGCAACCACATTTTGTAATAATTTTCTGTGAGATAGTTTTTAGAGACATTAAACCCTTCAGGCACTCAAGCATTTCACATCAAACCTCTCTAAATGACTGTGTACGTCTTAACTGCATTAGGCAGAAATATACAAAAATTTGTGAAATTTTCCTGAATTTGAATATTCATTCCTTTATTGTTAGCTCTCTAGACCATGTCAATATATCATTGTGTCATTGTCATGGCTTATATGTATAATAGGTTAACATCGACAAAACCAAGAAACCCTTTATTGGAATCTGTCAAAATAGTGCACAATTTCCATTTGATGCAATTTTTAATCAGGAACAACATGATTCGTTAGTTTATTACTATTTTTTGCGTATACACAATGCATGTATCTGCAGATGTCAGACTGCCATACCTATCATTTGATATACTGACAGGAAGCACCTTTTTAAGATACAGCAAGTTGAATCTGGCAAAGATCTGTTAAAATCTGCATAGGCAGTTTAATGATAAAAATGTGTAGATTAGAATGCCTTGAAAAATTCTCTACATCATTTAGTAGATACAGCTCACTCTGTATGAGACTAAACTGCTGGTCCATGAAGTTCTGAGTGTCATGATGAATCAGCAATGTGTATGAATGACTAAAGGCAAAGTCACACAGTGAAAGAGAGACTGAGCACATGAACTCTCAAACGTAGCCGAAGTTTTCGCTAATGGACTTTAACGGGTGTGTAGCAGTAACACTGTCCAGTGTAGTTAGACTACAAATTCAAACAACTGTCAGATTTGTAATTACACTTAACAAGTAACTAGTAATTGTAATTATTTGTAAAGCTGTCAAAATACAGGAAAATTCAGATAATTTAATCCCTATTAAATATATCGATGCTGTACAAAGAAAAACATGTATCTCCAAATGATAACTTTGCAGGTGAAGGCGAAAACCTTTTTAACTTTTAATGTAGGTTAATGTAAAGAGGTTTTATTCCAAGTGATTTTGGAGCTTTTCTATTGGTCCATTTATCAAGAAATTTTCACACAATGCAGAGGGCAGCTGCTGTGCTCAAATGATGTAGAAAAGTAAAAATGAACAAAAATGGAGTTTTTCTCTGGACAGCGATGATATGTCCTTTGTGTGTCAGCAGAGAAACAAATATTGCTAAATTAAAATATGTTCAAGGAAATAACAGCCCTGTCTGTGGAATCATTCTATCACTAAATAAAATTCCATGACCTGATCTTCGATCAGTGCTCTTAATCTGAGATGCTTGATATATGTGGGCCGATGTTTCTGGCATTTAGATTACACACTGAGAACTAACACTGTGGCCTCCATAAGCTCAAATGCACTTACAATGATGTCTACACGGACCTTTGTTTATTAATTATTGGCCACATATATATTAAAAATTGACTAATTACATTTTATTGCTTGGAGCTTGGAAGTCTCATCTTGGCTTTGGACGCTGTAGTTTAGTGGGCGAGCTGTAGCTGACATGCTTCAGCAGGCTCTTTCAGGAGTCGCTCTCAGCAATTTGTACTTACAGCCACGAGAATAATTATCTCGTACTCCCCGCGCCAGACGCTTCAGGCCCTCCGCCAGCGGTAACCTAAGCCCTCTTCTTGAAAAATTCAGGAGCTATTAAACACACACCCACACACACACACACACACACACTAATATCCTCTTTCTACTCACGAATCAACAAGTCTGCCTGTCCCAGAGGTGTTTACTTGGCATAGGAGGAATGGGTAATAGTATCTTCACACCCAATAAGAAATTAAATTTAAAAAATGGTTGGAATGCATAAGCAGCCAGGAAATCATGAAAGAACACGACTGATTATGGGTGCACCAACTTGTGTTTAATGAATAATACTAACAGTTCTTTAATTTCATGATTTGTGTAATTAGCTGTGGTGAATTATCCAAAACTGCTATTATAATCTGTCAGGTCTAGGTAAGTTAGGTCTACAGGCACATGGAAGTCAGAGGCACTCTGTTCTTCATATCTTGATTAAAAAAAATCTAGAAAACAGAGGCTACATGGACAAGATTTTGATGGACTTTTTTTTTTGACTACTTTTCTTTATAATGGACAGCTCTTGATTGATTGATTGATCGGTTCCTTGATTGGCACAATACACAGAAACATACAATGGCCATACAGTTCTGAGCATGGAGAGTAACCATTGTAGCGGCATTTCCACATGGATTCATGTTGACACAGAAAGCATACAAACTGTACTCTGCACAGCTTTTTCGACATGGTCAGCTAACCGTGCTCAGTGCCACAGGACTGTTGAGGAAAGTGCAATGACACAGATATTAACTGATTCAGTATGTTAACATCAGCATTGTGCCACCGCATCTTGCAGAAATCTAAAAATAAAACGTTCAAATAGGTCAAATACATTTATTTCAAATACATAGTCATCAAATAAATGAAAGCAGTGCGCATTTTTTAAACCACCATTTCATAAATGTTAAACCATCAATCTAGCAACAATTGATAACTGTAAATCAGCACTAGAGCTGGTTAGCATTAGCTTAGCTAGCATGCTACCAGCTCTTCTCACCACAAATCAGGCTTAATTCTGACTAACAGAAACTACAATGAAGCAAGTTTAGATGATAATGACTTAAATCTATGGAGGTTAAGTTGAGCACCTGACGGAGGGTCAAAAAGCTTAAATTTAGCCTATTCTGTGGTGTTTGGATGTGTAGCCTCCTAGCTAGGCTAATGGTAACTGTCTCCCACAGCTGAGCTTACCTAGGGGTCTGCAAATCCTAACACGACAGTACAGGTTTGATTCCACAAGCTCTGCTGTTACAAGTGTAGAAAAGTGACAGAAAGCCAGAATAGAACCCTTTATGTAGTGTTTTGAGCTGTGTAACATCAGGTAGCAGGTTAAAGATTCTACCCAGTTCCAGATAACTGATGCTCAAATAACACCCTTTAGAGGATAAAGACTCCTCAAAATTGTGATAGACAGAATCAGAAGTGTTCTGCAGTGTTTAGCCTGTTAGCCATTGCAGAGCCACTCTTGTGTGTGGTTTTCTTCAGTATTTCCTGTTTCCGATTTAGCATTGACTGACCAGCATACCAGCATTAAAACACAACATATTGCTGTTGTCCGAACAAAACTTTGCATCTCCGAAATGGTAACTTTACAGGAGAAGGAAAAAACATACATTACTTTTAATGTAAGTCAATGGAACCAGATTTTTTCCCTAAGTCATTTTGGGCCGTTTCTTTCAGTCCATCCCTCATGAAATTTACACACAATGTAAAGACCAAAAGGCATTTTCAAATTATGTGAAAAACTGAAAAATGACAGAAATGGAGATGCAAGGTTTTATTTTGACAGCAGTGATATGCTGGTTTTGCTGGTGATGAGCCATGCTGGTCTATGCTGATTTCTTTAGCAGGGCAGTGAGGCCCAGGGAACCATTTAGTTCTTCAGTGGAAAAGAGGCTTAGCTCTAAGGATGATTATACTGATAATCTCCTTAGTTAAGGATATGTTTACGAGCAGGGATGGGGGAGTAGCTAAGTAGTGCGCTACTTTTTGTAGCTAACTACAAATTTTTGTAGCTAATAGCTGTAGCCGCTACAGTTTTATGAAATGTAGCTAATAGCTGTAGCGCCTACAAATTTTTGTGTAGCCATAGCAATAATTTTCGCTACAATTTCACCACAGGCTTCAAGCAATCTGGGCAAAATCTGAACCATAGAACGCGGTCACTAACTGGGCATCTGGCGACTGTGCAATCCTAACTGAGCCGCGGACAGTTTGAGCAAACGCTCAAAACACACTCGCCCCACACGCTGATCGTCCCTTGCTAGGCTTAGCTCGGGGTCGGCAACCGCAATGTTAAGAAGAACCATTTTGTCCTTTCAACAAAAATGAAACCACCTTTGGGAGCCACAACATTTTGTGTCCATTTTACCATCTTGCCTGTAAGTATGTCTCAGTATGTGCTGATGTTCTAGAGCAGGCTAACACATTTAATATAAACGCAAATGCAGGCTTGCTCTTCTTTAACCTTCAGGTCAGCCATAGCCACTTCTCTCGCATCTCGGGAAAGATTTCCACGAGTTTCTTGCAAAATGTCTCTCAATGTTAGACTTTTTACGAGGCTGAAGTCTCATTCTCCAACTTCTTGCTCAAATTGTTCCATTCCTCCTTAAATGGTGCCTGAGGCGCCAGACTGTACTGATGCACCATTTAAGATGGAACGTGAGAATTCGAACAAGACGCAGGAGAATGAGAAGCTGACTTCAGCTTTGCGACTTGTTGCAGATTGAACGTATGAGGAAACCAGCTGAGTGCTTATAAATGCAAATAAGTCAATTCAGTTCCTAATAATCGATGTTCGTCCTAAATCTCTCTCTTTGCCTTTTCGTTGTCTGCATTGCTGTGTGTCCAGCAATCTGCAAGTCAGTCTTCAGCGTTAAAGGTTGGTGAATTAGCAGTTATGCGCTAACTCCAGCGTTTAAGACCATTTATTGTGAAAATAGTATTTGAACTGTGTGTTATAACGATTTTACAGTATTATGTTATTTTACCTAAAAATCTAGTTCTGCTGTGGAGCCACAACAGCTCTGCAGCAGTGGAGAGATTATTCAGGCCTGATTCTCACCTCAAACAGAACCAGGGTCACTGATGAGAGTTTTGAGGCTAAAGAATTGCTAAAGTTTAACAAAGGACTCTGAATGTCATGTCTGTACATTTCTTGCTGAAATGTTTAAATTGAAGCAGTTTTATTTTCACAGTTGACAATGCTTTGCACAAAACTGTTTGCTTTGTATCCAGTTATTTTTGTTGATTTTTGTTAGGAAAACTCCTGAATGATTGACTTTGCCTTTACTTAGTCTAAATTTTGTTGGAAATCATGACTTTGTTGTGTAAGTTTGATTGTTGCTTACAGTTAAACTTACTTTTTGGTGATCTTTTTGTATATTTGCAGATTTTCAATTATGTTTGTTTCTGGCACATGATTAAATGCAGTGTCTTGTTCACACTATCAGTTGGGCTTGTTTGGTGTGTCAGGTGGAGATTCACAAACATTCTGACAATCACGCCTTGAAAGTAGCTAAAATGTAGTGCACTACTTTTCAAAAAGTAGCTAAAAAGGAGCCGCTACTTTTTCTGGAAAAGTAGCTGAGTAGCTAGCTACAAATTTTGGGAAAGTAGCTACAAAGTAGCTAGCTACTGATTTTTCAGTAGCTATTCCAACCCTGTTTATAAGTGATAAGTTTTGCACTGGTGCTCAGAGGATTGTGGAAGCAGCAAAGGACTGAAGCCAGTCACAAGAGATGCTGGACATTTTAAGTAGTCCCACTGAAGTTCTTTAAATTACTCAGTAGTTACTCAATAATTTTTTGTACTTCGACTTCTAAGCTGTTTTGGGATAGATATTTTATTGTGAGTATTTATTAGTCTACTTTACCCACCTCTGAGTATGTAAACACTGTTGAACTTTCAAAAGATGCTGTTCATTCTCCAGTCTACACAGTCCAGCAAAGCTAAGTTGCAAAAAGAGCCTATTTTGAATTTAATGTCTTTGTGATATCATGAAAACACATTAACACACATTTGCCTTTTCAGCAAACAGCAGTTTAGCTCCACCCATCCATGTTGAAGTTATAAGGAGCGGTTCAGCCTGGATTGATTTTTAATGAGGCACAGTATGGGGCCGCCAATCAGAACAGAGGTTATTTACATATGTCAGTCTTAAGGGCACAGTAACAAAAACAGCCTGTTGAATTGTAAGAGATAAAGAGATGATGAAAAATGGTCAGGTAACCCTAGGGTCAGTGCTAACCCTAGCACATAAAATCACAAATCAGAACAAAGGTCATTTACATATACAGCCATATGTAAAGTTTGAACAGTTGATTTTTTGTTGATTTTCAGTGTTAAAATAAGTTAACACAGTCTCTACAGATAACTTTAACATCCATCCATCCATCCATCCATCATCTAAACCGCTTATCCTTCTGGGTCACGGTGGGGTGCTGGAGCCTATCCCAGCTGTCATTGGGCGGAAGGCAGGATACACCCTGGACAGGTCGCCAGTCCATCACAGGGCAGACAGACACATTCACACCTAGGGGCAATTTTAGCATGTCCAATTGGCCTGACTGCATGTCTTTGGACTGTGGGAGGAAACCGGAGTACCCAGAGGAAACCCACGCAGACACGGGGAGAAGAGGCAAACTCCACACAGAAATGACCCTGGTCACCCGGCCGGGAATCGAACCCAAGCCATTCTTGCTGTGAGGTGATAGCGCTACCCACTGCGCCACCGTGTCGCCAGTTAACTTTAGCATGTAAGGCAAAAAAATAAAACATAACTTTTGCACAGGCCACATTTTATATTTATTTATTTATTTATTTATTTATTTATTTATTTATTTATCTATTTATTTATTTATTTAATTTTATTTATTATTTATTTTGTATTTTTTTGGCCAACATGTTTAACCATCTAAGCGTTGGCCCTATCATCAGGTGATTGCGAGTTTGATCATGGTGATGCTACAGCCATCCGTAGCCGGGAGTCCAAGAGAGCACAATTGGCCTCGCTCTCTCTGGGTGGGTAGGATGCCCCCTCCTTCTCCCCCCATCAGCAACGCGATGCTAGTCAGCGCAGGCGTCTGTTAGCTGACGTAACAGATCTGGTGGTTGGCGCTTTCCTCCGAGCGCGTTCAGCTGTCCAGTGACGTTGCGTGAGCGGCAGTTCGAAAAGAAGCGGTGGCTGGTTTCACAGGTCTCGGAGGAAGCCTGGAACTTGGTGGAACAGGCCACGACTAAATTGGGGAGAAAATTGGGTCAAAATAAAAATAAAAAAAAACAACAAAACGGTAATTGTGCACTAAAATGTGCAGATGTTTGTTCTCTGTAGAGGATGTGTTAACTTATTTTTACTAAGAAAATCAACAAAACATGCAATTTGACCAAACTGTTGCATAGTCTTAAGGGCATAGCAGCAAAAGAGCCTGTTTAATTCTAGGGAAGAGAGAAGTCAGAAAATGGTCATGTAAAAATGAATTATCACGCACATGTTAAGCTTTGATACTGGGGAAAAAAGCAGGATATGGCCCTTTTAAATTAACAATTTATTTGTGATGTGTTATTTTCATGTTAACATAATTATTGAGTAGTTTTAAGAAATAATAAACAAATTTTGCTTCTAACCTCAGATAAAATACAGTAGCCTGAATATGTAGGCCATTTCATGTGCTAGATGGTAACAGATGCCTGTTAAAGGACAAGTCCAATATTTTTTACAATATTATCACAAGCCTGCTTAACCCTTGTTATTGTGGGCTCACTGCATTTGTATGAGGTCTATATATGTTTGCATTCTATTTAGAGCAGTTTGCTTTATTGTCTTAGAAGTGAAATTCCTTTCCAATCAGGTCATGCTGAAACTTTATGAACCTTTTTTACTGGGGCAGACACATTAAAAACAGATGATTGGTTTTAATGATAACAAAACTTAATCAGTTCCTGTTGATCCAGCTCTTGCCCTTTTCTATTTATAGAACATTCAAATGTGACTTGGAAATGCCAGAGAAACGAGTCACTTGCAGCCTTTGGATGCATGAGCTCATGCATGCAGCTGAGATGAAGTCACAGATTTGACATCACTGTGGCTATCCCACAGACCATTACCTTTCTTATGTGGTGAGGATAAGGGAGTGAGAATAACCGGTCTAATCACAGGAGCTCACATTAAACATTCTGCTAACTTTAGCACAGATTTGCTTTAAGGTGAAAATTCTTAGCTGAATTCAAATTTCTTTATATTACAACAGAGCAGTTTAACAGAGGTCTGGTACGTTCATGAACAAGGTAGAGGGTGAGAGAGGCAGGAAAAACATCCTAAGAGCATGAGAAAAGACTGCGAGGAATTAGGAAAGTGGAAATACTTAGGTTTTTTGGAATTACTCATCCTGAGGCATATTCTTCAGTAATTACATAGTATACAACGCAAACTGGGTGTGTTATTCTAGTGGTATTGAACCAATTCAAAATCCTCAAATTTCAAAACTTTCAACATTCTGCAGAATTAATTATGAATTTTATAATAAAATGATAACAAAGTCATAGAAAAATTTACTTAGTCAGAATTGTTCACAGCAGTGGTGATAGAACCCAGACATCAAAATTTTTAATTATGTTTTTAATGCCTCTGAAACATTTATGCATTACAACACAATAAAATAAATTACAATATAATGACACAAGTACATTGAGAGATGTCTGAGACATTGTTTTATGATCCAGGCATAGAGGTACATGCAGGAAACCAAATTAGTTCCCAAAGAAAACTTTTTTTTTATTTCATTTTAACACTATTTTACCTTTATTAAGATTACATATAAAAACAGTAAATATTTGTGGGTTTGCATAGTTTCTCTTAAATTAACAATTTACATCAAATGTCTCTGATTTACTTTGCTTACATCTTACGAACTGATGTAGAAATTTTGGGTGGAAGCCCCCTTTAAAGGGCCTATATCCTGCATTTTTCATGTATTTTTTTTCTTCTTGAGGCCCACTTATAACATTTGTGTGGTTTTATGCACTGGGGTTAGCACTCATAATTCATTTTTACCTGACCATTTTGTAATCTCTCTTTATGCCTTACAGTTAAACTGGCTGTCTTTGATACTGTGCCTTTAAGACTGACATATGCAAATTACCTATGTTCTCATTTGGCTGTCCTGTATTGAACCTCATTCAAAAAGCAGTCCAGGCTGAAACACTCCTTATAACATCATTGTAAATGGGAGGAGCTAAACTGCTGTAGGCAAAATAAGTGGATATGTGAAGAATTTCGCACTATAAACCACTTTCAAGAATTTTATTTTTATTTACATATTTATGACATATTTTGTGGGGAATGAGCTTTGCTATTTTATGATTGATACTACCATTATTAGAGAAATTTTTCCATTATACTTTAGCTGTTTTTCTTTTCAAAAATTCCAAAATTGTCATAAATGGAAATATCGCAATATTTTAGAATTAAACTTTTTATGTTTAAATGAGTTGCTTCTTGTGACATCACAGAAAGAATGAAGTCAAAACAGACAGTTTTTCAGCTCAGTTTTCATGTATTTCCGCTGTCAGAACAAAATCCTGTATGGAGATGCAAGGTGTGTAGCTTAGACAGTGACAATGCGGACTGTGTGGACTGAGTGAATGGTATGTTTTAAAACTTTAACAGTGTTTACATATAACTTCAAACTGCTTCATTAAAAAGTGAGGAAAATTCAGTTTTCCATGATATGAGCCCTTTAATTAATAGGAATGTAAAATTTAGAAGCCTAGACTCACCACCATTTAAGGGGTTAAACAGAGGCATTTAGATCTTCCAGAGGACAGAGGATGTGATAAACCAGTGATCACTTTTAGAACGTCTTTCAGAAAAAGATCTGGTGAACTAGTGATTAAAAGGATTAGAACCACCGTTTTTATTAATATAAAATCAATTTTGTGGCAGATACATGCATAAACATATTCTAATGCAATGTTACTGCTCTACAACTTCATAGATTTAATCTAATTTGTAGGAAACTGTAAATAAATGTGGAATGTGATGTGTCCAGAATGATGATCAGAGCTGTAGACGAGTCCATAATGACTGAAAAAGCTGTGAAAAACTGAGAATGAAGTTATAATAAAATTATTACCCAGAATGCCTCGTATGTCAAAACAGGTGATCAAATTTCAAGTAGATAACTTCTCAAAAAGTTACTGTAAATAGATATTTACAGTATATTCTTATGCTATTTAATACCTTCATGATGTTCCCAAAAACTTTTAAACACTTTTAAATGGTAGTGTGTACAGAATATTGGACCATCGAACATTCTTAATGAAAAGCATTCTATATAGTGCTAAAAAAGTTTCTGGGACCCCTTTCTGATACTATTTAGAAACATCTTCACAATTCTACACAGTTCTTTTTGCAGAAAAACAAAACACACAACTGGTTTTCCATCCAAACAACTTCCAATGCAAAGAATCATTTATGCATTCAGATGTTTTTTTTAGTTGTCATGGTTCTATATATGACTATCGCTTTTATAAAGAACCTTAAAAGTCATTTTTTAACTGTGCAGGAAATGAGTTTGATATGACAGTAAATTCTTTTGCTTTTACATTTTAAGATCTCAGCTGTAATAATAATACTCATACCTGTGTGGAACACATGTAAACTGCACTGTGTTAAATTGACTTGATTCAATTCATTTACACATAAAACATATCAAAATGTTTTCATCACAGTTATTACCAAAAGCAACTCAACTGAAAGACAAAACATGAAAAAAAAGTTATGAGCAAAAGTTTGGGCACCCTAGTCAAATGGCATTTTATTGATTTTCTAGGTGAAAATAAGTTAACACATCCTCTACAGAGAACACAGTTGCAAAATTACTGTTTATTTTGCTGAATTCAACATATTGGGGAAAAAACATAATGTGACCTGTGCAAAAGTTATGACACATTTTCAATTTTATGTTTTATATTTTTTCCATTATATTCCATTTATAAAATTAAATAGAAATTGTGAACTCAAATTTGCTGAAAAATGTTTATAATATTTAAGTTGTTTCCTGTAGATGAGTTAACTTATTTTTAGTGTAAAATTAAAGAAAAACATGCCATTTGACAAGGGGTGTTCAAACTTTTGCGTATGACTGTATTTCATTTATGTGGAAATCAAGTAAACATTTTAGTAATTTTAATAAGTAAATCACCTTTTCAGTACACCAAAAGAAGTGTAGAATAGTTCAGAGTACAAGATTATAAAATTGTATTATTTTATAGTATTTAGATTTATAACTATCATCAAATCAGATGTTACAGTATTACAGTAGTATATGTCACAAAACTGACTGGGAAGTGCAATGAAACAAAAGCAGTAATAATGACTTGCACATAATTAGACTACATCATGGGTAATGTACTGAAGGTTATTAAACCTGCTGTTAACCACATCTGTGTGTGTGTGTGTGTGTGTGTGCGAGTGTGTGTAAGAGCAGATGAAGGTATTTGGGCTCGGACCAAAGACAGCAGAGGCAGAAGTGTAAACAACACATTTAAGAGTCATTTGACCCTGGGTGGGGACAGGTAATCAGAGAGTGACCTCAGACGTGCCAGTCTACTGTTTCACCAACAGCACCATCAGAAAAAAGACACAGAGAAACAGAGAAACAGAGAAAGTCTTTCACCCCTGCCTCTCTCTCACACACACACACACACACACACACACACACACACACACACACACACACAGACACACACACACACACACACACATGCACACAGCTGCACTTCTGGCACACTACACTTACTAAATTGTCAGTGTTTTTATATAATATTATATTATATTACATTTTAACATAATACACCAAATTATGGGGTTGGTGTAGCGTAAGACACAGGGAAGGCTATATCTGCTGCAAGAATTGCTCTTTTATTAAACACCAGCTGAAAGGCGCATAGCGTGAGCGTAGAACAGCACCACCACCAGCTGTACACTTCCAGTCTACTGCAACACTCAACCCACTATCACTAAACACACGACCCAACACAACAGCACACAGTAAACACACACCACATCTTAAACTGAGGAATAAATAACATAAAAATCAACAATAAGATACACACACACACACACACACACACACTCAACCAACACAACAAACAGGAAAAGATTTCTTCAGTTTATTGTACATGTATATTTGACATCGTGACAATGAAGTACATCCACCTACTGGAATGTGTACAGGTTTATGTGTCAAATAGTTTCTTGTTAGCAAGCTGTTTCAACATCTCCAGCTCTCATGGCTAATCTAGCATTTTTGGCTATAATTATTTTTTTTACATATCTATCATTTTATCACTCTGTCGACATTATTTTATGTTGTCATACTTCAACAGCTGTGAAGGAATTCCAAAAGGACTCTCCAACCATAATGAAAATTCAATCTTGAATTTCTTTGGAATTTGGGAATTATTGGTTTAGTTATTTGTTTCTCCATGCAGTGATTTCAGCTGACAAGTTGGATGTCACTGCTGTGCTGCTTTCTCCACATTTAGAAGACAAAAAATCAGTAAAAATATTGTGCAACATAGATTAGACATACGTACACACACACACACACACACACTAGTGCACAGGCTTTTCCCAGGACCACTTAGAACCCGAGAGGCCATCACAGCAACACAATGCTGCTCTATCTGTTCAGATGATCTGTTCCTCGTCACTTATTCATTTCGGCCTGTTTCAAATAATGGTCATATTATCATGCGGCAGAAATAAAACGCGATGACATGGTTAAGTTACGGTAATGAATATGAGAGAGGTGTCGCAAGGTATAACACTCAATTATTCATCATAAGACGACCGCCGAGGAGAAACAGAGAGAGAGAGAGAGAGAGAGAGAGAGAGAGAGAGAGAGATAGAGAGAGAGAGAGAGTCAAAAATGCCGGCTAGAGATGAATAGAGAGAAAGAGAGTGAGTCAGAGACAGTGGGAGAGAGACATATAGAGACAAAGAGCAAGAAACACAGAGAAGGAGGGTGAGATGGAGAAAGTGAGACAGATAAACAGAGAGATAGACAGAGGGAATGAGAATGACAGGGAAAAAAGGAAAGAGTTAGAGACAGTGACAGAAAGATAGAGAGAGACAGAGAGATAGAGAGAGAGACAGAGGAAGCAAGAGAGCAAGAGTGAGATGTAGCGAGTGAGACGGAGAGATAGAGACAAAGAGAGGAAGAGATAGAGAGGGAGAGGGAGAGAGAGAAATCAATCACTCAGTCTCTGTTTGTTCTGATCCAGACTTGGTGAAATATTAGCTGGCTTGTGAACATCGTATATCAACCCATGAATGCCTCTTAATGTATATTTCATCAATTATTTACTCTTCATGCTGAGAAGAAGCAGGAGACAGGGTCCAAGGTCCCCAGACTGGCTACTGATATAGTGTCCAGCACTCTGACCTCACAGAATCAGAGCAATGTGCGCGTGTGTGGGTGTCTGGGCTGACGGGTTGAGCAGGTTATTTGAGGGGAGAAAGTGGCGTTCTTTTTTGCCATTCAAAATGTAACACACTTGGTGAGTGCTGTAGCTGAGGCTGAGGGTTTATTGGCTTGCAGTGGCCCACAGGCCTGGTTACGTGAAGCCCCACTGTGGGCATGGAGGTGAAGTCAGATTCTCTAATACACGGAAAACAAAAGTGCTGTCAATCAGCCCCAGCCAGACAGTTCATCAACAACTCAAGGAGAATGCCATTTAGGCTGGGTTTAGTTTGCTCCCTCTGCTTATATGATATTGATGAAGTAAAGACACGTCTCAGCCTAATGGGGGTGGTTTAGTGAGCCTCAGTGTTCAGCAAGATGATCAGGATGTGTGCAGTTTTATGTCCAGATGCTTATGATTGGATGTCTTCTTGTTATTGACTTCATGATCCATTAAGCTTACTGGCTGCTTTATTACAGACCCAAACTTTGTAGCTCCACCTTACTGACCATGTATTGATTTGTGTTAGTCAACCCTCCAGCCCAGTGGTTCCCAACCTTGGTCCTGGAGGACCCCTGCCCTGCACATTTTAGCGTTTGCCCTGTTTCCAACACACCTGATCCAACTAATCCACTAATTAACAAACGCTTCCTTAGTTGAAGTGGGGGTGTTTGGGCAGGAAAACATGTGCAGAAAAACTCCAGCATCTCTGCTGTGCCTGATACAGTCATCCCAATACCACACACACTACCTTGTGAGTGTCTCAAACAATATCTGGTCAACAACAGTCTTGTGGTCAGAAATTGACAAATGATAAATGGGGTGATTGAACACGTCAACAGTTTGTAACTGTATACCTATAGTGGGCCTATGATGTAGGTGGAACTTGTAAAGTGGACAGTAAGTGAATGTACAAAGCATTATATTATATTACCAAAATGTATAAAGTATTATAGCATCAGCAGCTAATCGGTAAGATAGAGTGCAATTTTTTGGACCAAAATAAATACATTTTATTTAAATGCGCTTTGATTAGCTTTTATTCTATTTTATGTAAGCCAGTTACTTAAAAGAATTGTTTGCCAAAAAAAATTAATTACACACAATTTTTGACCCACCCCAAATGTAGCTGTTAACATTTCTTTATTTTAGTGCTGAAACTACGTGGCTAATATTGCTAAAAGTCAATAGACACCCAATTTTTTTCTGTCTCCAAAACTTTTCTCAACCTGCTCAAATCCCATCCAGTTCTTCAGAGAATGAAAAGTGAGACTACATCTGGAATGTAGTAATTTGTTTTTTTGCTGAACCATTTCTTCAAAAACACAATAAATTTATTTAATGTGAGAATAACATCAGTTTGTAGGTCAGACAACTACACCGGTTCATTTTGCTGAGCTCTGCGGTTAGGAACTGACCATTTAGGTCTAATACAGTAGTCACCAGCCTTCCTCTTGGTGATTTGCCTTCCTGCCGGTTTCACCTCAACCCAAATATTACACACCTCATTCATCAAATGAAGTTCTTCCAAAGGCAGTAATCAGATGGATTCGGTAGATTAATGGCCTCAGAGGCCAGATCATGCACACTTCAGCTGCCTTGTGAAAAACTATTAACATGACGCTTGCTCTCCTCTTATACATGACTGTCTGTCTTGATAAGACAGGTTGCAACTTATAATAAGGTGGAATTTTCAAATTGTTTGCACAGTTCAGTTTTTAAGATTTCAAAGTCATTCAGAGCAGATGGTGTGAAATGGTTAATTGTGGAGAAAGGTACTACTTTCGAATTCCAGTGTTGGTGATAGGAACAAGGGGTGTATTGTTCACCATGAAGCCTATTTAATTTCGTTTGCCTAAGACATGTAGTTACTCAGATATTCACATCTCAAATGATGTCAATTTTTTTGGGACATCCTGTGTACTGTCTGATTTTATCTGGAAGTTTGTTTATTTGTTTGGATCTACTTCATTCTAATCTCAAAGCTAAAGTAAAGGGCTGGGCTATGATGTTTGATCCAGGCAATCTGATGTAATTTAGGACTCGTAACACTAGTCCAACATAAATAAGGCTTATACAACCATGACACCAAATATAATTTTAATGGATTATGGTGTAATTATGTTCCTGACTAAAGATACTAAGATGTACCCTCAAGGGTACCACCCCAGTGACAAGAGGGGTACTGCCCCAGTAACAGATTTGTACCTTTAGTTCTGAGTTTGTAGCTTTCTGTGATGTAGCTTTTAAAGATATTATGCAATTCAGATATCTGGTTCCTATCACTACCACTGTAAACTATTCTGACTCGGTTTGTTTCTCTAGAACAGAGTATTCCACATCAAATCAACCTAAGTGAGTTAGGTTACATCTTTACCTTTTAATTATGTAGAAGTTTTTAAGCATCTGTGAAACTCCCCATTAAGTTGAATTTACATACAAGTTGTCATTGTGCCTTAAACACCTGTGCATGGGCCTGCATTTACACACACACTGTGAAACTAAAAACGGAAAGAAGGAGAAGGTGAGAAAGATCTCAAGAAGAAAGAGGGAGGAGTGTGTGCAGGAGTGTGCGCGTGCTTGCCTTTGTGTGTGTGTGTGTGTTATGGGGCTCAGGGCATTAAAGATTTGAGAGCATCACCACATTCTTGGGTCATGAGGCAACACAGTTAAAGAAACCTCGCCGAAGTTAAAACCTCTTTGAAGTGAGCTGCTCTATCAGATGGGCGATCAATACATGCGTGGATGGAAGAACAAATCCGTCATCAAAGGCACTCTGGCGCGTGAGTGTGGCCTTCACAAAACTGTTTCATTAACAGAGTGTAAGAAGTCTTTTATTTATTTTGTTTAAAAAAAAGAAAGTCTCGGTCAGCCGCAGTATCGCTCAATATATTTCAGAGCTTTTCTTGAGGCATTGATCTGATACGGACAAATTAATGAGAATTTGATTTAACCGTGACAACGGGGAGAGAGTAAATGTTCTGCTGGTTATCCTTAAGCAATATTTCATATTAATTTTATCAAGTCAAATAAATAGGATTACCTTAAAACAATTATGCTCTTCAATTAATCACTTAATTATTCATTACACGTCACATTTAAGAAGTTAATTGGGGTTGGGAGTATCACACATTTCATTAAACTGCAATAGAGTGCATATCAATGTGATTATATTATTTCAAACAAAGGCACAGCAGATGTTCAGCTGTAAATGAAGCTGCAGATGCTGATATTTCTGATGTCAGCACAGATTTATGTCCACTCTTATGAGCCACTTTTGGTTCTCTAATGAACTTTTCAGTGGATGGTTCTTTGTAAATGAGATATGTGAGAGAGAAGAACCTTATAGAGCCTTTACAGTATGTGAAGGTTCTTTCAATCTTTAAAAAGTTCTGTACACTCACCCATCACATTTTCAAATATGGTTCTTTAGGAACCAAAAATGGTTCTTCTCTGGCTCAAAGAACCTTTGGGCTAAGCGTGCCTTGTTCTCATGCTTCACTGATACTAAAAAACGATCATTATTATTATTATTTTAGCATATTGTTTTATCATTAAATATTATTTCAACAAACTGGTTAATATAACCTTTCTAGGTTCTCCATGCCGTCTATGCAGTAAACACTTTTTGGTTCTTACTTATACTCTAAACATTAGTGTGTGCAGAAGAGGAATTTGATTTAGTTATTGTTATTGTTGTGCATAAATTTGTGTTTTGAAAAAAAAAAAACTTTTTTGACATTTTTTAACATTAAAACAAAAGGAATAAAAATAAAAACTGCAGATTTGAGCCTGACAATACTGTACACGTGAACTTCTAGGGACATTAATCCCTTTTATCCAGCTTACAAACTGTATAAATTGCAACAACAGCAATTTATCCAGTGTTGATTTTCCTCAATGTTATATATATATTACTCTGGCAGTCATACTAATTACTGTCTACAGAATGTCTCAGCAAATAAATGGAAACTGGGCACTAAAATTTGCAGAGAAATACAGAGAAGTTTGTTTCTTGTAGAGGATGTGTTTTATTTGTGAATTTGTTTTCACTTTTATTATTAAAACATGTAATTTGACTAGGAGGTATTCAAACTTATTCATATGCGCCTACCTTTTTGTTTGCATGTTGGTTTGTCTTTTTGGCCCTTGCCACAAACATTGCACTTGGGCCCTTCGAGACAAAAATTTTGGGCACCCTTACTCTATTTCATGGCTCCAAAGAGCCCTTCTTCCCGCTTTTATTTGAAAGAGTGTGGGCTATCCTATGTTCCTCACCTAAAGAAAAACGTACCCTTTTCTTAGATTGTGCCCTCCTACGGTTTATGGATGCCCCACTCATGATTTAGTTCTGGCTGGGCCTGGTGTCATCTCTGTACACCTCACATCTTGTTTGCTGTATAATAATAATAATAATAATAATAATATATGACATTTCTACAGCACTTTTCCAAGACCCCAAGTTTACAGATTACAATTAGTGGCACAAGAAACATATACATAACAACATACAAACAGATAACACAGCAGAGACAGAGATACATATTCACAGCACAGATGAAGAACTGACATGAGCCATAATAGTTTAGGACAGAGAAAGATTGTGTGCAAGACAGAACAGATGTGTTTAAGGTTGGATTTAAATGAGGATAGAGTATTAGACTGCTGAATATGAGAAGGGAGAGAGTTCCAGAAGCGCAGAGCTACTCTGAAAATGCACGATCACAAAAGCTTTGGAGTTTAGAGGAGGGAATGGTAAGCAGACCAGCGGTAGAAGAACAGAGAGTGTGCATAGGCTTGTAGGATTGGAGAAGTTCAGAGAGATAGGAAGGAGCAAGATTGTTGAGAGCTTTGTAGGTGAGAAGAAGGATCTTAAACTGAATACAGTAGTTTATGGGAAGCCAATGGAGGTTTTGGAGAACAGGTGTAATGTGGTGATGTGACCAACTGTAAGTGAGGAGACAAGCAGCAGAGATTTTAACCATCTGGAGTTCATGAAGTGATGAAGAGCTGATGCCTGTGAGAAGAGTATTGCAATAATCTAAACGGCTAGAAATGGAGGCATGAATGAGACTTTCAGCAGCTGACTGAGAGAGAGATGGTCAGATTTTTGCTATATTGTGTAAGTGAAAGAAAGAGGTTTTAACAAGGGAGCTGACATGAGAGTCAAGTTTAAGTGAGGCGTCATTGATGACACCCAGATTATAGACCACAGAGAAGGGAGACAAAACAACATCATCAATTGAGAGAGTGAGGGGGCCAGTTTGGTTGAGAGCAGATTTAGAACCAATGAGAAGTCTCCAGTCTTATCACTGTTTAGAATTAGTTGTGTTACATCCAGTTCCTAATTTCTGAGAGGCACAATTCCAAATTGCCAAAAGGGGGTTAATGGGCAAATTTGTCCAAAGATAGATCTGTGTGTCATCTGTATAGCAATGAAAGTCAAGGTTAAAATGGCGAATAATCTTGCCAAGAGGGAGCATGTAAATAATGAATAATAATTGGACAAGTACAGAACCTTGCGGGAATCCTTGAGTGATATTGGGAGTGGAGGAATGATGCCCAGAGAGAGTAACAAATTGTTTATGATCTGTTACATAGGAAGTGAACCAGTCAAGAGCATGGTGTGTTATGATGTTGCAGTACCTTGTATTGAACCATTGGCTGATTCCAACATGTTGTTACTTGTCCTGCTTTTATCAGTTTTTGTTTGCATGGCTTTGTTGCAAGCATACAGATATATAGTCTTTTAAATAAAAGTTCAAAATGGCTTTTGGCTTGGATGAACAGTTCCAGGAAAAGTCTTGGCAGAGAACATTTACACTATGCGGATGTTCTTTAAACTTCAAAAAGGTTCTTCACACCTCCCACTGACAACAAATGGCTCTTTAAATGACAATCCATTGTAAGGTTCTTTAAAGAATCAAAAATGGTTCTTCTATGTCAAGGCTGCCCAAAGTGTGACCCATGGGCCAAAGTTGCCCCATGAAGATATCTGACATTTGATTTGGCCCTCCAGAATGTTAACCTAAAATTATGCACTACAGTTTTAAGAAAATACCATATTTGGGTTCATCACCTGTAGAGGATATGTTAATTTATTTTCACTTAGAAAAATGTAATTTGATAGAAGGTGTTCCGAATTTTGCCTACCTACCTTTTTTTTGTACCTACCTTTTTATTTGCAAATCTTTTGTAAGTCTTATTGGCCCTCACCTCAAATATTGCATTCGGGCCCCACCAAGACAAAGAGTTTAGGCACCTTTGTTCTATATCATGGCTCCACAGAGCCCTTTTTCCCACTTTTATTTGAAAGCGTGTGGGCTAGATTTCTTAGCTAACGCCAACCTTACCCTTTTTCTGGGAGGTGCTGACTGTGCCCCCTATAGTTTTTGGATACCCCATTTATGATTTAGCTGGGCCTGAAAACGTCTCTGTGCACTTCACATCTCTCTGTGTCTTGAACACAGCCTGGGGCTCTCACACACCTCATCCCAGAACCGCCCAGCCACTCAGCGTGCATCCAGCCATCCTGTAGGTGAGAAAGTTCATGAGATGAAAAGAGGAGGACTGGGTGTGTGCGCGTCCAGCAGTCCTGCACTCTTGCCTCTGTCCCGCTCCCAATCGATAGCACCTCCTCTCTGTTGGACGCCACTGTGTTGTTTGATGCTTCCGTGTCTGAACTGGCTTTGGCTTTCTTCACTGCTTTGTAATCGTCCACTCTGCTCAGCGAGGGAGGCATCGACGGCCCTCTCTCGCCCTTTTTACTAAAAAGAACTATTGGATGGCACAATAGCCTCCATGGGGCGCAGGAGTGATCCAATATTAATGTGTAGAAACATACGGATTTCTATCAATACTGCATGTGGGGGTGAACTAATGGCATTCTGCTTCATTCCCTCACAGGAACCTCTCTGCATTCCCATGGAAAAGAGAAGAATGATTTCTGAATCTAGCTCTTGCTGTGCACCTTGGCCTCTGGCTACAGCATCCTCAATCTGTAAAGACACGCCAGCCTTCATCAGCTGCACTAATAAGTGTGTGTGAAGGGGGGAGGGCATCCCAAGGAGATAGATGAAAGCAAGAGTATTGATTGAAGAACAGGCAAATGCGAGCTGAGCGACCATGAAGCTTCAGTTCAGACAAAAAAAAAAACACTCAACACTTTCAAGTAAATGTTTCTTGGCTGGTGTGCTCTACAACGGCGGAAGTCCTGCAAATCAAACACATGCACATTTCTCTCTGTCTCAGAGAATTTCTCTTTGAACTCGTTGTGCCTTTTCTTGTGTAAACTAATCATGCGTGCGTGAGTGTGTGTGTGTGTGTGTGTGTGTGTGTGTGTGTGTGTGAGAGAGAGCAGCAGAAGGGCTAAGCTTTAATGAGCGGTGTCGACAACACAACATGAAAGGAGTTTGACAAGTGTTCATGTCAGCGCCAATAGAGAGTGGCTTGATAACAAAACAATCTTGCTGTCATCGCTGCTGCTGGGATTCAGGTGGGGGGGCAAACTAAGCTCAAATATAAACATAGGAACTTTGTGAGATTGTAAGGATAAATAGTGAGATGAATAGAAACTATTCATCAAAAAAGTACAGATTAAAAAGGTCTCTTATGCTGGGATTATCTATATTTAATGATCTATTATATATTTAAATTCCTTTCTTTTCGTCAAGTTAAGACCCAAGATTTGGTCTCCACTTTTGAAATATGATGAACTTTCCATTGTAAAGAAATGATTTAGTGCATTAAGTTTAGGAAGTTAGTACCCTGGTTGCCTTGAAAGTGTGAGTTAATTTAACCTTAAATAGTAAGTTAACAGACTGTAGAACACAGATTGTTCTGTTAACTTAGAAGATTAATGTAAAAAAAATTAAGGCAACCAGGTCACTTACTTTTTTATGCTTAAACATTGAATCATTTTTTATACTGTTATAATAATTTTTAAAAATATTTTAACTTCTCAATGTTACATAGATTTCACAGTCATATTGAATATTCTATGGCTCTGTTCATCAATCTGGCACATTTAATTTTTGGTTTTATTTATAAATTTACAGCTTCTTAGACTCCTGTTAATGATTTATGTGAAGTTGCACAGATAACCAACATATTAGAATCATTTTACACACTTGTCTGCAACCAAATTGGTTTTATATTATAGAAAAAACATTGACTCCCAACTTTAAAACAGTGATTCCAAAATTTTCAACTTTGGAATATAATATTTAACTATATATATATATATATATATATATATATATATATATATATATATATATATATATATATATATAAGTATACCATTTGGAGAAAACTGGATGTGATAGAAAAAAAAAAACATTCATGACTGAATTAGCAAAGAACAGAATAAACCTGAAAAGCATGGAAGACAAAATCGACCCTGAAAATTTAAGTTTTCGCCTTTGTTAATTTGCCTTGATAAAACAGCTAAACTGCTGCCACATTAAGTATATTTTTAGGTTTAACAGATTTATCATGCTTTTTGTTTGTTTTTGTTTTTTTTGTTTTTCTGGACAAAACATCCTGTTCTGTAAAATGGCAATCATTTTTACACCTTTATTAAAGTGATTTGTTTGCCTTTCACTCAGTGAAATGAGTGAATCTGTAGATTTACAACTTACATGCTTATAAAAAGGTGCCACAAAGAGTTATTTGAGTGATGCCTTAGAAGAACCATTCTGTAAATAACCATGTTTGTAAATACCTTTGTACCTTTAAAAGGTTCTTCACACTCACATCTCTTGTTGCATGCACTGACAGATTCTATAAGGAACCAAAAAGACACAATGAACCTTGTCTGGCACCTTTAGTTTGTAAAACCCAAATGATAAAAATGAGCATCTGGGCTAAATCGCAGTGTTCTGTGGATGTGCTACACTCAATATAATTAGCACAGTTAACTGTTTCCATATTGTTTCTGTATTACATTACTCCTGAGCACAAAGACAGAAATAACAAAGCGTGTCACACTAAAAGTAAACGCGCCCCGACCCATTCTCCTGAGCCAAAATGAGTCAGTGAAGGTGGGTGAATTTGAATGAACTTAATCGTCTCTCTTTTGAGGATCCGAATTCGACACCTGTGCATTAGGCCTGTGTGAACACATTGAATGGCCTGCTCAAAAAAGCTCCTCTCTGCAGGATGTCTCTCACCTCTAGCCCGCTCTCTTAATCTGCTCTATTCAAACGCTAATGCCAACATGCTGACACTGGGCTTCTAAAAAGCCCCTGGCCACCTGCAGTTGGACCCAGGCCGACAATGATGACATCATCTTCCTGGAATGCCGTCAACCACATCTTCCCCCCTACACACACGACGCTACCCGCCCTTCTCTATCGCTGTGAAGTCCCCCACCCAGTTTTCAGCTGCTTTGCTTTTGAATTTCTGAAACATCCCGCTCATCTGATGCATCAGAGGACCATCATAAGATCAGAATAAACAGAATAAAAGGGTTCATGGGGTGTAAATTTCAATGAGAAGACAAATGACCAATTACTCATTCTCAGCACTGTAATTAGGAGCATCTTTTCCTTACCTATCATTTTTGCATCATATGAAAACCATACAATGTCATACTTTAAAAATAGGATAGTTTACAATCATTGTTTTCTTTAAAAAAATGCAGACAAATGTATGAAATAATTCTATCTTCACAGGTTTGAACTAATCTAAGTAGAACGCTGTAAAAACAGATGGTGAAAAGAGCTGTAGACGATCATCATAATGACTGAGAAAGCTCTACAACAATGAGAATGAAGTTATAGTAAAAATAACATCTAGAAAGCCTTGTATTTAAAAAAGTGGTGAGTAAACTTCAAGCAATACATGACGGTAAATAAACAATTACAGTATATTATTTACGATTTAATAATATCTTGCTTCCCCCTAAAATTCCAAATAGTACATAAAACATTTCTGGTGTTTAGCCATCATAAGCTCTAAATAAAAAAAAATTAATTGATAATGGGATGTAAATATCACTGACAACACAAATGACCAATTACTTGTAATTAACAGACATCTTTTAATCCGTTAAATTTTTTAAACATATGAAAACATTTCAAGTAAGAAATTACTATAAATACATACTTAGAGTATATTATTTATCTTAAAATGATTTTTAAAATTTTAAAATGCACCCCCCCCCAAAAAAAAAACAAAACAGGTAGCACATAGCATTTCAGTCTATACTGTTTGAGTTGAATACAATAACAGCAAATATTAATATGGTAAAATGATAAGTGATTCCAAACTTTTCAACACTAATGTGGTCATAAATATATAGTTATTGTCAAAACAAAACCTCATATCTTTGAAAAAGCATGTTTACAGGAGAAGGCAAAGAATGTCTAACATTTAATGTTAATATGACAAGTAAATTATTCACACAATTCAAAGTCCTAAATGTTCATTGACACATTGTTCAGTGGACTAACACTTAAAAAGCTGAACTGACAATTGAGTTGATGATCTTGAAAACTATACATTCGTCTTTTTGAAAAAAGGAGCTCTACTCTGCTCATGATGTGTTACAGTAAGGCCAGAGAATAGAGGAGTAATCTTGCCTGCGATTGCCCCATTGTTGCCTAAATCTTATGGATTGAATCTTATGGTCCGAATGAGCACTGCCCCCCACCAAAAGGTCTGAATCTGAATGACCTGCCTCACTCTGAATGACTCATTGACCATGCTGTTATTTCCCTGCTACTAATTTAAAACCATTACCAGAATGCCCCATTCACTGGACATGCATGGCTCCAGCATGGGTCATGATGTCATGCTATAGTCTGCTTTCAATCTGCATTCACATTTATTTCACATTTACTTCACTTTACAATTGCCACCTGTAAATCAAATGTGTTTTATTTACCCCCAGCAACAGCACTTTGCAGTTGTGGTTCTTTTGCAGTAACTGGGCTGAATTGAAAAATAGACTGAAGGAAAGACATAAATGATGAAATGTTGCTTAAACAGAGCATCTGTTTACTGAGGTCCTCAGCTGATGAAGTCACTGATCATGCAGTCATCTGACTTAATGCAGTAAGAATGAAAACAAATCCACTAGGAGCTGTGGAATAAAAATTGGTTTCTATAATAATAATAATAATAATAATAATAACAATAACAATAATCTACTCAAAGACATGAGGTTAAGATCCCTCAACTCTATCTGTATTTGTTGAGAGTGAACCTGACCCTATATCTGTATTTTTGCAAACAATACAAACTATGTCACCAGTTCATAAGGCTAAAGTATATTAACTTAATTATATTAACTTAATTGTGGATATGTATATAGGAGTATACTCATGGTTTAGCTGGGATTTCTGAGGGAGGGATTTTATTTTCAT
The DNA here is from genome assembly GCF_904425465.1 of Colossoma macropomum. NCBI lineage: Eukaryota > Metazoa > Chordata > Actinopteri > Characiformes > Serrasalmidae > Colossoma > Colossoma macropomum. The sequence goes on along the minus strand of NW_023494803.1, from coordinate 16,770,823 downwards.
AGGTGTCAACAATGTGTTAACAATTTTTGTTTTATTCTCTGCAGTGTCAGCACAACTTAATATTATAAGGTAACTCATTACGCTGCTTTTCTTAAGTTGACTCAACTTAAGGACACTACAGTTCACCCAAGTTAAACTCCTTAGTTCAGTCAAAGTTCTTCTAACTGTCATTTTAAGTTTCTCAGGTAAGTAAACAATTTAGAATTTGTTTTTACTCCATCTCTCCACTATCACACTTGGTGATTTCTCTTCCTGGGCTTCCAGTACAGCTGTGGTATTGCTGGAGTTCAAACTTGCAATTGTCAGCCATCCTTAAATGGGAGCCCATAAGGAGATAATGTGGGATTGTCTGATGGAAAGAGTTCCAGCAGTTCTTCTCAAAATGAGAAAGCTCAAGTTTGGTTGTCTGAGCTTTAAATGTGAGATGAGGCTTGATTTGGTCAACAATACATGTGTTTGTTTTTTTGGCCATCCAAGGTACTTTCAAAAATATTCACAAGAACCATAGTTCAAAGTCCATGATAGTTACTAAATTATTTATAGTAGTTACTGAATAATAAGATTAATAACTGAATAATAAGCCTGCAGTTCAATAGTTAATGATCATCATTGGTCATGTAGATGCCTGACTTAATGCAGCAACTAGTGCAGCAAAACAGATTGATTGGAATCTGGGGAACAAAAATACTTTCTATTGCTTTGTGTCATTATTATCATTATTATTATTATTATTATTATTAGTAGTAGTAGTAGTAGTAGTAGTAGTAGTTCAGTTTGTTAATATAAACGGTGAATCATCTGTTCTCACAAAAGTAAAGTATGGTGTTCCACAAGGCTCTGTTTTAGGACCTGTATTATTCACATTATATATGCTACCACTGGGCACCATTATCAGTAAACACAGCATAAACTTCCACTGCTATGCCGATGACACTCAGTTATATTTAGCAAGTGACCCAGATGATAGAATTAACCTTAGCAAGATTGAAGACTGTATACAAGACATAAAGGACTGGATGTCGAGTAACTTTCTCCTTCTAAACTCGGATAAAACAGAGGTTCTGCTTCTTGATCCAAAAGCAGCTAGAAACAATTTCGGATTGATTATAAAATTCTCTTACTGACTTATAAAGCTGTAAACGGACTCGCCCCTCAGTACCTGAGTGAACTTCTCTCCCACTATGAACCATCCCGCCTACTTAGATCACAAGGTGCTGGCTCATAGAATTAATAAAGTTACGTCAGGGGGGAGAGCTTTCTCATACAAAGCCCCCCGGCTTTGGAATAGTCTTCCTGTTAATGTTCGGGACTCAGACACAGCCTCAGTGTTTAAGTCTAGGCTAAAAACGTACTTGTATAGTCAAGCCTTTGTTAATTAGTTTTCCCTGTCAGTTCTATACCTGCCAGAGTTTTCCTCTCCTGTGTGTTTTCCTTTCTTTCCTTTGCCGAGTTGAACAGCTGCCCATCCTGTGCATCTGATGCTGCTGCCTTTTCTGCCTCGATCGGGTGCCACTGCTCGCCAGCCCTCTTGACCGGCTTACCAACATTGAGCCTCCTGCTGTACAACGCCGTACAAACCTCACCCTCACAACCTGACCCCACTGATACTACTGCTGTTGCTACATGAACTAATCAAAATTATTCACCTGAACCAATCATTTAAACTAATTCAAATTAATCAATCACCCATTGTAGAACTGACTCTGTGTTTTTCCTTTCTTTCCTTTGCCGAGTTGAACAGCTGCTTATCCTGTGCGTCTGATGCTGCTGCCTCTTCTGCCTTGATCGGGTGCCACTGCTCGTCATGCAAACCTCACTCCCACAACCTGACCCCACTGATGCTGCTGCTGCTGCTGCATGAACTAAACTATTCAAATTAATTGTTTGCTCCTCCTTTTACCCTGTTTTTTTGTACTATAATACTTTATACTAACAATGTTTTACTATCCGGTGTCGACCAGAGGAGGATGGGTTCCCCTTCTGAGTCTTGGTTCCTCTCAAGGTTTCTTCCTGTTTCCCTAGGGAGTTTTTCCTTGCCACTGTCGCCACTGGCTTGCTCATGGGGGCTTGGACCCAGATTTCTTTTCTTTTTAATGCTCATTTCCTTGTAAAGCTGCTTTGTGTCAACACCGGTTGTAAAAAGCGCTATATAAATAAACTTTACTTACTTACTTACTTACTAGTAGTAGTAGTAATAGTAGTAGTAGTAGTATTGTTGTTGTTTTTATTGTCTGTCATCATAGAACTGAGCTGATAATCCACCCACCCCATAAACTGCCATTCCACCTTTACATCCCACTTGGGATAAAGTAATTTTATCACCTAAGATGTCTACTATTGATTTTTTAATTCCATCTATATTTGCAGTAATATTGTCACAAGCTATTTATATTCATAGTCAGACACAGCTGATAATCCAAAAAAGATATCTTAAAAACCTTTTTTCTGTGGCAAGTCTTCGGTTCATAGCCACTACCTTCCCGTGCTTGAATTTACAATTTGACCTCTGTCTTTAGCCTTTAACCTTCCTTATGGATGTGCAAAATGCCCCTGGGGGTCCCATCTTGGCTGCCTGTCCAGCATTGGCTGGCTGTAAACTCACTCGCTATATGCTAATGCTAATGCTTGAATGGCACCAAAATGCTTGGTTTAACAATTCTTCTTCTGGAAATTCCTTTTTCTAGTTTGGTAAAGCACTCTTCCACACATTCATTGAGATCTTACACTTCTCCTCTTTGTCTTCCGTTTGAGAAAAGAGTAACAATTCACACTTTCCTCCAGTCTCTTGGGAATTTGGGCAAGTTTCAGATTTACATATATGCTGCAGCATATTGTAATGTTTTTCAGATATATCCCAGGCACAGTTATAGTTGCTAGGCTGTGAAGGACCAACTGGGTGAATCGGTTTGCTACAGTGCCACCCTGAGGCAGGCCAGTGCTGCATCTCAGGTTAAGAACATCAAAGACAGAAGCTCACCAACTGTGGATAAAACAGCTAAACAGTGACCTTTCCCTGAATTTGTATTTGAGTGTCTGTTGTTCCCTAATGGACAGCATAACTTCATAACATAACATTAAGTTTATTTTCAGGGATCCCCCAGAATCTTGATTTTGAGACATTCAGGGTGCACAAGGTTAATTAGAGGTTCCAGGAACCGCAAGTACCCATAATTAGATTCCCACTTCAGTTCCTCACTCTCATAACTACACAAGTTACATTTCAGTTCCATGACACTTACAAAAAGTTTCAAAAGCTCTGCAATATTCAATTGCTGTGATGTAAAGAAACTCATTCAGAGGGGTTCAATGTGAAATGGTGCATTTCAAAGAAATTTACCAACTCAAAATTCTTTACAGTGTGGAACCACGAGCTGTGATGTCTATAAGAAAAATATAGTCATTTTATTTACTATCCAAAACAACTGGTGAGCTTTAGAAGTTTTTACATGTAATGTTAATAGTGGTTAAATACTGTTAAATCTTTCTTTGGCCACTATTTTGCCTTACAACACTCCATGTAGCTCTCCTCCATAAATATAAAATATACTATACTTAAATAAATACATTTAAGATTAAAAATCTCATAAATATTGTAAAACAATATCTCAGGCATTTGGCCACATTCTTATAACCATTCTGTGTAAAAACTTTCTGTGAAGGAGCTTTTAGAAGTATTAAATGCTTTGGATGTCTGGTACCTATAACCACCACTGTGACAATTCTGACTCAGTAAGCTTCTCTAGAATTTCACATCAAAATATTCTGAATCTAATACATCTTAGTGAGTTATGCAGAACCAATGGATGGAATTCCTCTTTTAAAACTACTGTGAATGCTGAGACGTAGGTTTAATGGGTTAAACTTGGTCCTGAACCCATGCACATACCTTTCCTTCTTTTTCAGGGCTCTTGTGAGTTTAAAGCTCCTTAAACTCATTACTCTGAATTTGCCCTGCTCATTATATGGTTATTTTAGCACATTCTCCTCCCTCATTCACACTCTGCTGCTCTCTCATTCCCTCTCCCACATCCTCTTTTTCCATGTGCTCTGCTTTTGTCTTCATGTTTTCACAGTCTACCCACAATGCCCCTGTCCCCCTCACACCTCTATTGTCATGCAGGCCTGTGCGGGGTGAACTGTAATCGGGGGCTGAAGTGGGGCTCTTCACACCTGGGTGCTATCACCCCCTCCTCTCCCCCCAGCTGCTTTAGATGGGATTAGTACAGCAGAGCTGGACGGCAGACCCCCTGCGGACACTGCAGCTTCCTTCACCCCACTCAAGTGTCTATGGCCACCTGCTCCGCTCCTACCTGACCCACTTCAGTGCACTGCCCGGGACGACTGCAGAGGACGAGACAGCTGACGGGATGACACGGACGAGATTTCTTCAGACATACACACACAGGCATGCGCACGCACACACACACACACACACACACATACTCGCACACACACACAGACTGGGTGATGTCATTGGCTGCAATGACGGCACGTCTAAGGAAAGGGCGAATGCTGCTCAGCCCCCGAAACCTGCATACACAATAAGAAAGATATATCAAACTCGAATATGCACACATTCTGGCACAGAGACACACACACACACATACAGCACTGTGCAAAATCAGAGACTACCTCTCATTTATTTAATTTCTGGTCAGAACAGCCATTTAGTACAAGTCATTCCTTTTTCAGCAATAGGCAAAAAGCAAAAACAAAAATCATATTTCACAGAAAATTAGTCAACAGCAACATATTATGTCAAATTTACAGTATTTACTACATCAACACTTTGCCTTTATTACAGCTTCCACTTGCATTCAGTTTTTCAGAAATCTGCAAAGTTCAGTTTTAGAAGTTGGTTGCACCTTCTGCTTCTCACCATCCATGTAATCCCAAACACACCTCAGACGTCTGGACTCTGGGGTGTCCATTCTATTTTTCTGAGAACAACCAGCAGCTTCTTTGCTTGATTTTCTTCTTTTTTGTCTGTTTTTTTATCAGTATCAGCTTCTTGACAGCTACATATCCTTTCAGACCCATGGTGTTGAGTTGTCTTCTCGCAGTGGAAGTATAGACAGGAACACCTGTAGATTTTTTCAGATCTTGAAGATCTCTCAAAGATGACAGCATTAAGTACTGTTTTTCTGATGTTGAGAGTTTTAGTACACATTTATTTTTTGAGCTCCAATTTTGCAAACTCACATTATTTTTCTTTGACATTCCCCTTTCTTATACAAGTTATCTTATATCTCATATCCTCAGAAAAATGAATAACTTGTCCTCAATGGCTGTTTTGACTAGAAATGAAAACAATTGCACAGTACTGTACACAGAGACATTCACATTCCGTATTATAATTAACATTTATACATCCTTTTGGATGTATCTACATATCATCTGGAAAGTTCTCATTCTTTCTTAATGGCAATTAATATCAAATATCTTTAACCAACCTCTGTGGAAAAATGATATCTCCATAGAAAATTGTAATGCAAATAAGACATTCAAATCCCTCTCTAATTTTGCTTTAATTTATAATATCTGATATACCTTCCTGCTAATTACTGACTGTCATTACTGTAACAAAACCTAGAGGCCTTTTTTACCTTGTTAGTTGACGTTCCTGGTCAGATGAAGCACAATTTATTGTATTATATAATTTGAAATTTGAAATTTGAAATTGTTTTACCGTAATCTTTTAGAAAAATGTACTCTTTCTTGCCTCTAAAACATCTTTTGGTTTTTGTTTATGTCATCGTGCTCCAGCTGGTGGGTGTAAGGCATACTCTCTATCATTGAGTGTAAACTCTCAGTTAGCACAGAGACACTTACTGATACTACATTTCACTCAGAAACACATCACAGTATGAAAGAAAATTGCATTTATGATTTCCATTTCACACTGACTTTAACATTCTGTACTGAATAAATATAAATAACACTATTACAATAAGTAGTGATTATGTCTGTTGGTGTGTGAATTTACCTATTTCCAACTGTTTCCTCACGGAAGCCCAGTATTTTTTTGTATTCATCATCCAATAACTGGTTTGGCTCAAATATTTCTTCATTAAAGGGGAATTCCACTGATTTTTCAAAATTTCTGTATAATTACACAGTTGAGACATAAACAAAGTCATGCAAAGTGTTTTTTATGTGAAATGTACCATTCTAGAGAAACAGAGTCAGAATTACTCACAGAGGTGGTTATGGCAACCAGACACCTGAAGCCTTTAATGTCTCTTAAAGCTACCTGACAAAAGTTATTACGTGAAATGGTTATGAATACACAGGAAAAAATAGTATCTTGTCAAATTAAATGATCTTCAATCTACTCTATAATCTGATATTTCTCATGTTGAGATATTTGTAAACTTAGGCTAAGATTATTAACTTCCTTAACCTTATATATTTCTCACTTGTTTTAAAAAATAATATTAATTAAAACTATATTATCATATAAAACTATATATCAGTTAAAACTCTCACTGTATTGACAGATAATTTTGCTTGTTTTAAGAAATACACTTGTAATAAACAAAATTATTTGCCAATATGGTGAAATAATTTTGCTGGATGCAAATTAACAATGCATAGATCACCTCATAGTATCGCCCTATAGTAGTGTGCAATGTGGAAAAAAAAGTTATATCACAATATGTAAAGATATTTTCTCGACACGATACATTTCACAATATTTTAAAAGGCAGACAAAATACACTAGTATTGTCAAAAACTATGAACATGAACTATGATTATTATTTCACATTTTGCATACTGCACTGCTCCAAATACAGTCAAGCAAGCCTAATTATGCTCACTGTAATGAAACATGCTGTTGGTTAGTGTTCTTTAAGTACTGATGATATCCATGACCTACTCAGAAATGCGTATCATTTATCGTAATACCAAAATTTATTTTGAATTGTTGTCTAATTACCCACCACTACATCATCGATCCTGAAGACTTCTGCCACAATTCATAAATGAGAATATAGCGTCGCTGTCAGAACACAACATTATATCTTCAAAAAGGTAACTTTTCAAGAAAAGGAAAAAAACATTATTGGTAGTTAATGGAGAACTCATTTATTCCAAGTCATTTTGGAACATTTCTGTTGGTCCATTCATCAAGCAGTTTTTACACAATGTAAAAGGCAGCTGGTGATTTCAAATTACATCAAAAACTGAAAAACATAAAAATGGAGTTGCAATGTTTTGTCCAGACAGCAACGACATATAGCATCCCATGCACACATACAGTGGCATGCTGCTCTCATTCATATGAAAGCACACATACTCCTTCTGTGAAAGGACAGACAACTAGGACACCACTCATCAATCACAAACCACTCAAACTCGAAACTCTGTCATGGAGATATCCGTCCTGCCTTGGATAACCATCAGTAAAGGCTATACAAGGCCTGTCATTTAGATCAGGTGGAAGGCGTCACTGTGTGGACGTGAGCTAGAGAGGAGGCTCTTAACTCATATGCCCTCAGGCCTCAAACCCTGTGGCTTTTTCCACTGGTCACTCAAGCCCAGTTGTGAAGCACAACAACACGGATATGTAAAGTCCAGCGGTCAACACCATGGCCCTATAGAAGTTCACTCAGTGCTTACGTTTCTGCCAGTGGTGTTTGTTCCTTCTCTGTTTGTTTGTGTTAACCTGTTTATTAGTTTATTTGTTTTCTCAGGAATGGACAGATGAGGCCACTGTCCAGTGTAGGATGCCACCCTGTGACCTTGTAAAAGAAAACCCATGAAAGATTGATGGCAGAAACACGAGCATGCTGTTTTGTTTTGGCCATTTGAAAGCTCTTGGGGTCATAAATTATGTTTACTCGTTCCTCTACCTCTCCTCCTCCTCCTCCTCCTCTCAGATGCGAGGATGAAGGGAACGCCATTTAAGGCTTACCGGCCAGGGCTCGGATGACTGCGCCCTGATTTATATCAGCACACAGACATCACCGGCCAGATGTCCATTCAGTTTTACAGTCCACATTAAAGCAATCTGTGACCTCATCACTGAGTTGCATCCATCAAACCCCCAAGAATCTGCGTGCACGATTTGTTGAGAGGCATGAACATCAGTAACGACCACTACACTGTTGGTTCAATGTTAATTCCCATTAAGCTTTAGAAGTGGCAGCTATGGCTGGTGATAACAAACACCTGGTGTAATTTTACATTAATTATTTCTTGATCAACCGTGACCCAGGAGGATAAGCGGTTTAGATGATGTATGTATGTATGTATTTCTTGATCATAGCTCATTAAAACACGTGAAGTAACTCTATAGAATTGTACAGACTACATGTGACAGATTACTAGTATTTGAAGTAAATATTTAGAATTCTGAAACAATCTGGTTATATATAATCCAGGTTATATATAATTTGTCAGTCTACTCAGGCTTTAGCAGAGCTCAGATTAATAACTGATTATCACACTGATTTATGCTTTAGCAGAGCTCAGTACCACTGGGCCTTATTTACTGACATCTTCTTAAGTTTTTCTTAGATTTGTTCTTGAGAAAGGTTCTAAGTCTGCATCAGATTCATGACGTGTTCTCAAACTGCAGAATGGTTTGCTCTTGAGTGTGCCTAGAGTGTGCCTAGATTGTCAGAATCATATATATATATATATATATATATATATATATATATATATAATATATATATATATATATGTATTTTTAGAAATATGATTAGTGTTTGTTTATTAACTATTTTAAAATCAGTGCACAGTGTGTGACAACACATTCCAAAGAAGAACCAAAAAATGCTGTCATTACAAGCACTGCAAGTAGAAATGTATATGGTTTGCACAATACCATTTGGCAATACCAAAAAACAACAACATTTTTGTCAACATGTCAGTGCTCCAGTAAAAAAATCAAATAGGTGAGTAAATAAGTAAGTAAATAATAAATAAATAAATAAATAATCCATCATAAAACTTTTAATGTTTTTTAAAACACCAACACCTGAACTATCAGAAAAAAACACTTTTTATGCCTTTTTTCTGTCCTATCCTTTAATGCTGTGTCAACCTCACAGTAATTTTTGTGAAGTTATTACAGGAAAGAGCCTAGGATGAGTTGAATTCACAAAAAACTGATGAATACAGTATTTTACTGTGAAATATAAGTGTTATTGTGAAATCCTTATGTAGACCCAACACTGTTGCTCTGCAAACAGTCTGTTACACAGCGGGATGTTTACACCTAGTTAACATTGTACTTAACACTGCATTAACTTTGCACCACCTATCAATTGACTGAATAATCCCTTTAATCCCTCTAAGCTCTGAAATGTATACAATGCCTGGGTCACAAAAAGCAGTAAAGAAAACCACACATTCACCTTCAGAATCAACGGTTCCATATGAAGGTGAATGAAATGTTTAATTTGACTGTTTATTTTAAATATGTTAAAAAAAAAACAAATCTAATAAAGTGACCTTAGTGCAAAACAGGAAGGAAGGCATAAAGAGTGTGCACAGGCTCAGCAGACCATAAATAATGCTAGCCTTAATGTTAGCATGTTAGCATAGACAGCGTCTAGCAATGGGTGCAAGTGTGTGTTTTTTTTTCGTGAAATCAGATTGTACAGTCCAGAAACTGACTGACTTACGTATAACTTACTGGACAAGGTAATCTTATTGTTCATTACTTTACTTCCACATTACTCTGTATCAAATTAATCTCACTTTTTGGCAGATAATTTCAAGCATATTTATTAACACCTTAAGGCCCCAGGAGACCCAAAGTTTTATTACACACTTCTATAACCTAAGAATAGCTCAACCAGTTTGCATTGAAGTCCCTGTATTTACTGAATAATAAGCCTTAGTCTGAATTAATCCTGGGACTTGAAGGATTTAATGACTTTTTAAATGAAAGAATAGTTTGATTTTTCACAGCAGTAAAGGCTCTCATTTTCCTGTGACAGCCTCTCTGAGAACGAGGACTGCACTGGCTCATTTAGTGATTAATTAATTAGACTCCTTGTTATATGAAAATGACTCTGCTTCTACATTCAGATAAAGAGAAATATACATGGTGTCACACTTTTGACTATTGCATATTTTTCTGCAATATCAGTCATTTCAATATCAAAAAAGCATGCAATGCCTTGGGAAGAAATCAGTGTCAGTCACAGTGTTCTACTGACTTTCAAATTGAAATTATTGTCTGTCAAAAACAGCTTGTCCACTTGTGACTACCAGCCCATGGGAGCTGTTCTCTCACCTTGTAATACCTTGCAATATGTTGGTTATGTTTAATTAATAAAACCTTCATTTTGGCAGGAAAAGTGACCAAAATGTAGACAGGATGGTTGTCATAAAACTCTCACAGAGGTTTGGAAAACTTGTTAAACTATCCATATGCTTTACTTTGTAGAAAGAATACAGAACTCAGTTCAGCTTTTCCTTAAAATAAAAAAAAGAAACAAACTTTGACTTCAAACATCACAAAAGTACCCTGATTTTCATGTGGTCGAGAGCTATGATCACACAAGGTTTATTGTTTTTGATGTCAGGTAAAGAGAACACAAAATTGAGATAAATGTGATAAAATACCTGCATTCAATTACACTTTTGCTTTTACATTCAGTCGGCCTTGATGTGGTTCGGCCGTTTCTGAAGCCAATCAAGCCAGCTTGAAAGCATTCGCTGAGTGCTGTGAGATTGCATCTCTTGATTAATGCCCATATTCTTTGATATTTATGTATATATTGTTTTCCTGCTTGCTGGCCTGTTAGATCTGTTTGCTTTCTTTTGGAAAATGTGATGCTAACTAGTTTAGTGGTGATTTGGCTGGGGATGTGATGGAAGGGGAGATTTATGGGGGCCAGTTGAGATCAATAATGTACACTGTTGCTTGTTTTCTCTATTGGGATTCCAATCAATGATCACTCAGACTGAGCATTTGCAATAGACCCAGGGTGTTTTGGTATTTTTTTAATATGGGCTCAATTCCACTTATCTGTAAGCCCTATAAACATATTGAATTATACATATAATTTCACTGTGGAATTAAAAGGAATGATTATCACTGGTGCAGCTTGCAATAAAAGCTTGAAAAAGCCTTGACTGAACTGTAAATGCTGTCTTCATGTACAGAGCCCCCAAAAGAAATGTGTAGAAAAAAATTATGTTTTTTTTTATAATGGGTAAAAACCCTTCTGCAGGCAAAGTGGTCTGATATGTTTTTTCTTAAGTTATATGTAAATAATTGTCTCAAGATAATTATTATTTCATGAACTTCTGGTTATTTTATTGGATTGGATGGCATCTTAGCAAGTGAAGTTATCCTAAATCTAGTCGATATATCTAATATTTCTCATTTTGAGACTGTTGTGAGCTTATTATAAGACTGTTTAACTTATTTCTATACATTTGTTTATATTTTAAGTAATTTTAGTGAGTCAAACTGTCTCACTACATTGGCATGTTTTACATGTTTTATGTCTGAAACAAGTCAAAAAGTAAAAAAAAAAAGAGTCAGAAAAAAAAATTGTGTTTACAATCAATCTATTCCTATTTAATTTAAATACAGTACAGTGCAAAAGTCAGAGACCACCCTTCATTTATTTGATTTCCAGTCAAAGTGAAGATTAAGTGCAAGTTGTTAATTTTTCAGGAGATATTCAGGACATTCAATATAAGAAATTCCACTTACATTAGGAGGGGGGAAAGTCAAAGGAAAAAAACTGAAAAAGATGTAGAGAACATGGCAGTCCAAACAACATCACAAGGCCTGGTAGCCCATCAAATCTGTCACCATCCGAGAAACAGTATTTAAAGCTTTCTTCTTTGAGAAAGAGAAGAAAACGAAGCTCCACTCTTGCAGATCTGAAAACAATCCACAAGCGTTTCTGTCCATTCTTCCACTGTGAGAAGACAACTCAACACTATAAGTCTAAAAGGATGTGTAGCTGTCAAGAAGCTGTTACTGAAAAAAAGGAAAACTTGCAAATCAAACAAAGCAGCTGCAAGGGTTCTCAGAACAATAGACTGGCCATTATTGCATGTGTTTGGGATTAACTGAATGATAAGAAACAGAAAATGCAACCAACTTCTAAAATCAAAGGTGTGGGTGAAGGTGTGGAATTATATCCCTGCAGATTTTTTTTAAATGAACTGAGAACAAGTACCCCAAAAAGAATGAAAGGCAAAGGATGGACAGAAAATGTTCTATTTAGTTATTGAGGCTTCTGTGTAAATTTCTGCTAAATTCATGTTTTCTGTTTTTTCCTGATGCTAAACATTTTTTTTTTTTTACTTAATTATGATTTTGACTGGACATTAAACAAACGAGAATGGTCTCTGACTTTTGCACAGTACTGTCTAACTATTGAAAGCATCATACTAACTTATGAGCAGCAATGATATTGTCCAGTTTGGAAAATACTTGGACTTATCTGAACTGAATGACCTTACATTAACCTCTAAACAGATGGTGATCTCTTAAACCACCAGAATGCCCTGCAAGTCTGAGATGCAGCAGCTCTCAAATTGGTAGGCTGGGCGAGCGGGGCTCTGGGACTAGGATTAAGAGTAATGTGAGAGGGGGGTATAGAGGAATTTTGGTGTGTGTAAGTGGCAGAGTGGTGGGCTATGGAATACTAGCCCTCTGTGCCACTGAAGGAGGCCTGGTGCTAATTTCGCTAGCTGCTAAATGAGAGCAGCTGTTGTTTTCACTGGTGTGCCCAAAATGGTGCCTCATTTACCACATGGATGACTGGATTAGCCATGAGAGAATGCGGCTTAGGTGCCACTCCCACACTCGTTTACAATGAAGCACTGCAAGGTTACAGCATGTCTACATTTTAGGCCCTATTAGCCTCTACTAGGCCTGTGTGCAATATCTTGTCACAGGACAAACTGCTTAAAACATCAAGTCACTCATTGTTAATCAAATTGGCTTCTAACGAACGCTCAATGTTTATTAGTACAACATAACCATCTTAAGTTAAATGTTGGAGTAACGCATAATTAGTTCAGTTAATTAGAAACCACTTGCTTAACTAAGGATCCTAAAAGTTACTTAACACAGTTTCATGAAACCACTTCACATTTCATTTTTAAGTAAATCCAACATTTAATTTGTAATACATGAACATAATCAGTCAATCAGTTGATTAGACTGTACTCAAATCACTTTAGTATCATTTACTTGAATTCATTAAGTACATATTACTCAATCAAGTATCTCAGAAGCTACATATCACAGTTATCACTTCACAGTACATTTTTTGTCAATTCAACATTAAATTTGTTTAGTGTTCCACTACATTTCAGTAAGTTTTTCCCTTCTACTGTAAAGTTATCATTTTGGAGATACAAGATCTTGTTGCAGAAGTGACAATATACTGATTTTTATTACCTCAAAATAGTGGAATTGCAATTAATATTGACACATTTTCACTTTGTACATCAAACAACCCACCTCATTCATTTTTTGGAGAGAAGGGGCATCTTTTCACTGCAGCAATTTAACCAATTTTACCAAATGGGCTTAGAAAGGGAACCATTATTCACTGTCAAATAGGTTAATAGAAGAATAACTGACAACCCATTAATAACAACCAGTGACATCACCTTCCTGCTCCCTGGATCAATTAGGCTTGGTTTACTTGCAATTGCTCTTTGTCAATAAAAACGCATGATCAATACATGTTAGCATGCAGGACCACTCTTCCCATGAAACTCTCCTAAATGTTATGTTTCTCTGTCACGCTGCTAATCATCTTATCAAGCCTTAATGTGTTTTCAAATACTACATGGTAGTGTGGATTTCAATGTATCGCAGTGGCTTACAAATCCATCAGTCATTTGGCCCTTTATAGAGATTCTGATGTATTCGTTGACCATTTCTTTAACCATGTTTTATGATGTCGGCTGGTTAAATGCACGTTTGGGGTGTAGTTAACAATCCAAAGATGATTATGTTATATTACATAAGTCAAGAATAATGGTTTGTTTGAGTCATTTAAAGCACCAGCACTGGGGGATGATCTCTTTGCCTAATGAGTGGATGGTGCTAGAAGGCTCCACCGAAGTGAATTTACTTTACATTTGTTCCTTGACTTACACCAGTGTATTATTTGCTTGCTTGCTTGCTTGTTTTGCACTAATTTGTCATTTATGAATCAGTAAATAACAATGAAAGAGTTAAACATGAATTTCACTCATTCAAAAGTCCTACATAATTTACCACTGTTTTACCATTATAAACATTACATAAAAACTCAGGAGACACATGTAACTTTACTGGTTGTTTTGGATATTAAATACAATGGCTATACCTGCATTGTTGACACTGCGACCCCTGCTCCCATCACCACCTCTGTAAAGAAATCAGAGTCAGTATATTTCTGTACAAACCACCCTGAATGACTTTGATCACAATTCAACAACTGAATCATGCGAATTTTTCAAATCAGTGGCATTCCCCTTTAACCTTGAAAACACATGAAGACACATTCACAGTATGAGGAAGACACATGCTACTCAATTAAAAGCACTAGCACTGTGGTACAATCTCTGTACATAACAAGTGTAATGATAATGCAAGGTAAACACTGCTCCATTCTTGTGGAACCTCATGTTGAAAACACATGAAGAAACATCTCACAGTATTGGTCATACCTAATACTGCACTGTAAAGGTTCAAATGCACATTAAATTAAAATACATTGTGCAATCATGACCTCCTGAATAATGCTCCCTTCATTTAATATCTGTATACATCAGATTACAGATTTTTTGTTTATTATAACACATTATAGTAATTATTTACAGCATTTTAATTGTTTGGATAACGTTGACTGTGTTTAGAAATTCTTTTTTTATTATTACATTCGTCACACATAACTGTTGCTTGTGGTTTCACGCACTGTTGTTGACAAACAGACTCGAAACCATCTAGACACTAAAAAAAGACAAAAAAAACTCTTCATATATTTTCGGCATGGCATCTGATCTCATCTTCATTTGTGAAGGTGCACGTTATTTTTACATAGAGCCTGATCATCTCTCTCACAGTGCCACCTATCGTCCATAAAATTACATTACAAGCTGATTACCTGCCGCTCAGGTCCCTCACACACGCACCTCTTGAAGGCAGTGCAGAGACAGAATCACATTTACATCCACGGCAAACTGCTTGTGTGTGTGAGTGGGGTGTGTGTCCTTCAAGCGGCTGTTGCTGAGCAAAACAGGACAATGCAGGGTGATGTAATGACACTTTCAGTAATAGTCTTGTACAGCAGCACCATGATTGTCTGGCAGAGCGTCAGAATAAACTGAATTGCTAAATGACCTCGCAGAGACAAGACGGCCATGATAAAGTAGCAAATTCAAGAAAGACAGATGAGGCAAAAGCAAAAGAGAAGACGCAATGGAGCATAGAGTGCCGCCTAGCCAGACGCACATCACTGCACAGCCCCTGTGAAGCCATTCACTTGCTCATTGTGTAAGACCACATGAGGTACAAAACCTCGTGTCTCCACCTTTAGAAGGAAAACCGTTTAAATGTTAGACAATGTAACGGAATTTTTCTCCAAGTATGTTAGAACCATTTCTTGGTCTATTCTATTTGAGGCAGCCCATCAACCCTTATATTCACTTTCGACCAACTTCGGGAAAGTGTGGAAATCATTAAGAGCTCCAGAACTTCAGTGTCTATGCTGGATAAAGGACGCCCCACTGTAATTTTTTGCAGGGAACTGAGTACAAGAGGAATTTTTGACCTGATACTATTTTCAGCTCTTAGTTTAGCTGTTTTTGGTTGGTACTTTTACTTGTACTTATCATTATTTCACTACAGTAAGAAGACTTTTGTTTAACGGTGATTGTGTGACACTCTTCCCGCCTCTTGGTAGCCTGACTGGACGGGATGGTTTGGCGCCGTTGTTGTGAGTAAGGCGCCTGTGCGGCTCCTCCCCGGTGGGTGGCGCTGTTGTTGAATGTCTCTTCACACATTGCAGGGAAGAAGTCTACATAGAACGTCAACAAGAGCAGACATGTCTATGAGTTGTTCTTGTCATATGTCAAAACATTGCTGTCAGACGGAGAATTTAATACCGACATTGCCCCTTTTTGTGCCGTAATAGGATAAGTCCTCTGCTTCAGTGAAAGTTGGCTGTGGTAAGTTACAGAGGCTCTCTGGTTGGACTGTAATTTGCTCGCCACTGACAGCGTAGCTTGCTGCTAAACAACTTAGCTTAAAAAAACGCTGTTTTATTAACTGACTAACTTATTTAGGTTAATCTGATGTCAAAACCATGGATGGGGCTTTTGCCATACAAATTGTGGTCAAGGTGAACATGACTAGCTAAATAACGAGGCACTGAGAACTTATTAAGTTAACTTAGCATTAGCTGACATAGTCATTTGCGCCATGGATGTTTGTTAGCTAATCTAACCTGGCTAGCTGCGAATATGAAATATTTCTCAGGTGAGATTTGTCAGACTTAGTTTTAGATTACAATTAAGTCTACGGCTTTGATTAAATCAGTGATAAATACCCGTAAATGCATGTTCAGTTGGTTGGTGTAGGGGGTGTGTTCGCCTAACAACCCAAACAAATGACAGGATGTGTCAGGAGATTTCAGTCCATTTTCTTTAACCTCCCACCACACCTTCGACTAAACTGTCTTTTACTTTATTGGGACTTTATTGTTTTTGTCAGCTAGTGAATAGGTTTTTATTGTCGTTGAGCCCTTTGGTTGGCATATGACAGACAAATAGAACTGCCCATATTACCATATCACAGCTTACCAGCAACCAGCAGGATGGTTAACTCCTCGTCTTTCGTTTTCTGACAGGTTGGTCAACAGCCAAGAACATTAAAACCCTAATTGATTTTGTGACATAATGTCAAATATTTCTATTACAAGGTGTTTTTTAAACATGGCACTCAAATTTGAGTCAAAAATTCGGAAGATAAACATTTCTAAATTCGTGACGATCAGAGTAGCTTTGGGTATTTTACATTATTCTTATTATTATTATCCAGCTGCGAGCGAATGTTGAGTGTGAAGGATGAACCCAGTCATATACAATATCTGTGTAACATTATGTGATTTGTCTCCAGTAAGATGAACCCCACCAGCTCTCTCTAATGAAGCTATGGAAAAGGGGTGAGGTGTTTATTAACAAAGAATTCTTGAAAAAAACTTATAATGTTTATGCAGTAGGATTATCAGTACATATCTTGCATTTAGGATCAAAGGTATGAAGTCTCTTACTGTTCATGGTCATTATTCAAAATTCTGAATTTATATGTTGAATGTTGTAGTAATGCCTGTAATGCAGTATGATTTGTATGAGCACAGATCAGATGTATACAAACTGACTGGATGTTAATCGGTACAGTATAATGCGTGTCATCATTTGTCTTTCCTGTCATTTACAGTACACAGGAGGCTCCTTAGGCCATCATTCAGACATGGCAAGCCAGCCACATTCTGTACCCCTACGGGAGTTCTGTCCCCTCTACTACCTACTCAACGGCATCCCTGCAAAAGTCCAGAAAGGCTTCCGTTCGGTTCTGGTCTATCTCACAGCTTTGGATAGCAACAGTGACTACATAGCTGTGGGAAGCAGTATTGGAATGCTTTATCTTTATTGCAGACGAGTGAGCCAGATGAACAAATACAACTTGGAGGTATGGCGGTAATTTACTCTTACTTGTCCACATGACCCCATTATAGGCCATTTAGAGGTGTTGTCTTGAATGTTTTAATCATCTCTTCCAATAGGGAAAATGTGAGGCTATCACTGTAGTGAAGCTGCTAAGCTGCTTTGATGATCTGGTGGCGGTGGGTACGGCATCTGGCAGAGTCGCTCTCTTTCAGCTGGTGTCACAGCTGCCAGGCAGGAATAAACAGGTACATATCATTGAGTAAAATTTTGAATAGGTTATTGTTTTCATTTTAAGCAGTAGTTGTTAATTTTCTTCACTGCAGCTGTGATGTTGGGAAGTGTGAAGATACTGTTCAAACTTGTGGTGGGGTAAAAAAAATAGATACAGTGGAAGCCAATAAGTATTTACACATTTGTGCTGTACTAAAAAGTGTGTTAGGTTTGTTGTTTTATGAAACAAAATGTCAAACCAAGTGGCAGTTATTTTAAACAGACTGTTCCAAGAGTGTAATTTTTTTTTGGCAAAGTGTTCTTTCCACATGCAGCTGTGTCCAAACACTTTTGTTGTCACTGTAGCATTTGGTTTGCATGTGAGCAGTTAAGCTTTCCCTTAGATTAAAAAAAAAATGTATGATTAGTCATTTACACATTTTACAAAATTTCTGTGTTGCAGCTGAGACGGTTTGATGTTGTCGGCCTGCATAAGAGCACAGTGACAGCTTTGGCATGGAGCGCAAACGGCATGAAGCTCTTCTCTGGTGATGACAAAGGGAAAGTAGTATATTCTGCTGTGGACCTGGACCAGGTGGGATGTTCTGTGTTAAACATTTTCATGGCTACAGCAGAGTATTTCTCTCAAAATAATAATCATAAACATATTTGTTAAGTCTGATGAGTGGTGAATTTGTTAGGAACAATAGATTTTAAGAGTGTCTTTTTCATAGGCTTTTATTACCTGATCATATGATTTTAAACTTGTTTTAGACTTTTGAAATCCTGTTAGGGCACCTTTCAAAACAGTGTGATCTGAAAGATGGTTTTCGGGTGTCGTTATTTATTGACATGTTCTAACATCGGCCATGTTGTTTGGAAGAATCAAAGAACAAGAAATACTGTATGAGCCAGATAAACTCTCATTCTGCTGATCTATGCCATTTACTCTGACCTTGGCCCCACCAAATGTGAGGCTGAGACTTCTCAAATATTTGTAAAGAGGAAAATCCTGTCAAAGGTTGCCTGGTTTTCTGTGAATGAGTTTAGTTGAAAGTTGTGTAAACAAGTCTAACCAGCAGTGGGCAGTGTTTGCTATTGATTTGAAAATCTAGTCCAGGATTAGAGAAGAGCCATCTGTCATGTTAAAGACTGTAGGGATCAGCATCTTAATTATTTATTTATTTGTTGTTTTGTTTTCACTACTGCTAGAACTTAGATTGATTCACATCTAAGCAACACTTGGAAATGGGGGTTTTGCAGGGATAAATAGAACACAGGCTGGCTTTTGTTACAAATTAATATTTCAGCTGTTGTCAAGGAACAGATATTTAAAATGTGCCCTTGAAATAATTTTGTACCTTGTGATGCACAGCCTTCAGGCTCTGCTGGGACATGAAATGTTATGAAAGTATATATGATAAGTATATAAGCACATTGAGTTTACAATCAAGGTTAAACCGGTGTACTATGATATTTTGTTGAAGTGTATAATCTTTCTGTGTCTGTGTGTTTCAGGGTGTGTGTAACCCTGTGGTGCTGTTGGAGGAGCCCTCAGCTATAGTTCAGCTGGAGTATAGTCAGAAAGTACTTCTGGTTTCTACCTGTCAGCGCTCTCTCCTTTTCTACACCCAAGAGCAATCTATACAGCAGCTGGGCACCAAACCCAGAAAAAGGTAAGTCATTATAGTCAAAAACTGAAATGTTCCTTTTCTTTATCTGCATGTGTTTGTGCTGTGAGACCCCACACTATATAAATATGACCAATCACGAACAATTGAAGGAGCCTTTGTACTCTTGTGATATATAACACCTTGGAAGCTGTCAGGACATTGTGAAACCCTAGAAGTAGCTTGTCATTGCTGCAGTCTTCCTAAAATAGCCAACCAAGATACCTTACTAAAGTCTCACAGCAAATTGTGACAATTCGAGACCTTATGGGATTCTAGTGGTATGTTAGCACTGAACTATCCATGATTCACATGAATATTTTTTTGTCTGTTCTAGATTTAATACAGACTTTTGAAGCTTGCAAAAGATCAAATGTGTTTTATTTGAAGCTAACAGACGTATTAACATATGTTTTACCTTGTAGCTCTTTTACAGTGACTCTTTTAATAAAGAGCCTTGGTATAGAGGTGCTGCATTGGTCAGGCTGCCACTCATTTTCACAGTCACTGGCATATCTAGGACTTCCAGAAGTCCTAGAGTGAAGGTTTTTTCCACAAAATTGGTCCTACCCATTGTCAATCAAAGCATGATTGGTTGATTCCTCTGTTGTTTGCTAACTATGTTAGTGGCTAATCTGACATCTTAGGCCCTCAGTTCAGTTCACTTGGCTGTATCTAGCAAGATACCACTTAAAAAATGGTTGATTGGACAGTTTCAGAAATGTAACTCCATTGCTTAACAATGTAATTAGATTATTACTACAACACTTAGAGATTTTAAAAAGAAAATAACATCATGACTGCATTAATTAAAATTAACAAAAATTACAGACACATATTTCCCAGAAACACCTCACTGAGTTTTAAATTGGAATCCATTGCTCCAATACTATCACATACAATAAGTATAGCGCAAAATAACGGTGCATACTAGCTCTGCATAACAAGTAGGTTATCTCACCACTTGTGATGCCCCAGTGTTTCAAGGGTTGCCAATCGCTTAATTAAAATGAAAGCAGTTAATGGACATTCACGCACACGATTCCTGCCCTGTTGAAAAGCTACTTGTTCAACACACTCTGACCCTGACAGTACGTACTAAACCCTAATGCACTCCCTGCCCTCTCTTTCCATGGCAGCAACGGCAAGTTTGGTGCTTGCTTTCAGCCCGGCCTGTGTAAGCAAAGTGACCTGCTGGTGTACGCGGCTCGGCCTGGCCTGCGCCTCTGGAGGACAGATGTGCGTGGTCGTGTACAGGAGACACATGTCCTCAAACCCCTCTTCAACCAGGACGTGCCTCAGTTTGAGCTGTTCCCCCGTTCGGGCCCCACTGGTGCCTTCCGGCCCGCAGACAGGCAGCTGGGGTTGGTCAGCTGCTTCCTAAAGGAGGGCTGGGTGCTCAGCTGGAATGAGTACAGCGTCTATATATTGGACTGCACCAATCAGGTATGGGGCAGAGAGGGAGGGTGTTCTGCTGTGTATCCATGTGCTTATTTGTTTGCCTGTTTATTTAGATCCTAAGTGCTGTTGAAAGGACAAATTCAGCAAAACACAAACTTTTTCCTGTACCCCAAGTGTAGCTGGTCAGCCATGACAGGCTTATTGTCCAGAGTTTGCTTCTGTTTTTTATAATGGAGGCTAACGTAGCTAATGACTAATAGAAACTTCGGCCGCACCAATTAGCATATCTAAATCGCACACTTGCCCCAAACCACACTGAGGTTTTAAGGAAGCCAAACTTGTAGTTCTGCAGCATAGATTTGTCTATTTATATAAGTTACAGAATGTCATAGTGTCAGAAACCACATAATCAACTCTTTTAGAGATTACTTACTACAACTCATTGCAGTTTAAGTGTGATGATTTAGGCATACTGTTTTTGCAATTGTAGCCTCGCCGCTTCAGTGCAAAACTAAAGAAGTAAACTTTAGATACCAAACGTCTTGGCTGATTGATTGCAAGGCTACTTATCTGAAAATTGTGCAAATTGAATTTTTTTACTAAATCAGAGATGTCCAGTCTTACCCACAAAGGGTCAGTGTGTCTGCAGGTTTTTATTTCAGCAAAGCAGAGCTCACATCTTCAGTTGTTTGAAGACTGAGCAATTGATAAAATGAGTGGAAACAGCTGTTTTCCTGCTTGTTTGCAATAAAAAAAAAACATGCAGCCACACCGGCCCTTTGTGGATAAGATTGGACACCCCTGTTCTAACCAGGGTGTTCTCAATCCTGATCCTGGAGTACCACTGCCCTTCAATTTTTAGAGTTTCAGTGTCTCACAACACACCTGATGCAACTAATGAACTAATTAAGAATGTCTACCTTAGGAGAATTGGGTGTGTTGGAGCATGTAGAACATTACAACATACAAGGCACTGGTACTTCAGGACAAGGATTGAGAACCACTGTTCTAAACTATTGCTGTAATATGGCAGCCAGTTGCAAACATGTCCTAGCAGTAGCAATGAGTGGGCTAAATGAATGCATTTTTTTTCTTCCATTTGCTTTCTTCAAGGTCATCATTGGTGGTCTGGAAAGCTGTGGAGACATAGTGTCTGTGTCATGCTCAGAAAATGAAATCTTCATTTTGAAAGGAGATCGAGACATTATGCGTATCTCCAACTGCCCTGAGGGACTCATCTCCAACAGTAAGACTTTCTGCGGATGCTCTGGTGTTTTAAGTGACATCACACCACTTAATTTGAAAGATTATTATGTATAAACTTTCTGCAGAAACAGCAATCCAAGATTCTGAAACCAGCTTAAAAAAGAATTATAGCAGTGTGGTAGTCAAGACCATTAGAGGCAAGTTTGAGTCAGATTTTTCCAGAACTTTATTAAGGTATCACCTAAAAACAACTGAATATAAACCAAACAATATACATTCATTTTTATTATGAAATGAAAGCACATAAACAGTAACATTTCGCCCTCAGAAAATATTTGAATTTTAGAACTGATGAACGGCAGCAAACAAATAATACCCAGTTAAGGCATCATGTAAAGGATCAATTAGACCATCAACCATTAACGAACAGATTTTATTTAAACATGTAGAGAAAGGACTATTTTAATTTTTTGATGTATTGATATTCAATAACGATAGAAAGAAGTTTAAGTTTACAGTTACTTTGAGCAAATGCTTTTCGCTCGGCTGGAGACCGAGATGCTCTCAAGTTGTTTTATGCTCTCAAGAGTGAACTTGAGACTGTATATAGGTAATGGAGCCTGCCGTACTTTATGGAATTAGTTTGAATCACTTTGAGCCTTAATATTTCCCTTCTAGGTACTTCTTGTGTGTTTCTTAACCCCTTAAACTCTAGGTAGCCTATGCGTGAGCCCATACTTCCATTCCTAACCCCCGTAACTACATAACGCGCGTATTGGTTTTATAGTAGTCACTGAAGTCTTGAAAATGAATAATTGAACAATAAGCTTAGAGTTTAAGGGGTTAAACCAGAGGTTTCCAAATATAGGCTGGATTGAAAAGTATGTAAAGTCTGACATAATTTACTCGTTCTCTCATGCACTGTCACTTATACTCAGACACTCTCCTTCCCTCTCTCTTTCATTCAGTGTCAGACCTCTCTTTCCGCCTGACCTCCCCTCTTTCCACACCCACCATCCTGCTTCCTCCAAATGGCGCTGTGGAGACAGCGCAGCCGATCAGGACCATGCCCATTATAGTGGAGCGGGAGTCTGACCCTAGCCCTGAGGAGCGGACTGAGGTGGAGGACTCGGAGGAGGTACAGGAGGAGTTCAGTCAAGCGCTGGAGGCACTGGAGGTGGCTGAGGAGGTGGAGGGCCAGCAGAGGATCTCCCTGGACATTCGGAGTCGCAGCAGCTCCGTCACCTCTTGGGAAAGCGCCCAGGGTGCCTTCACAGCCAGCACCCCAGCCACAGAGGCCTCAGCATCCGAGCTGTCTTCCAGCCGCTACAGCGCCATCACCCAGGAGGACTTTCAGCAGGAGCTGGTGGTCAAGCAAGTCAAGCTGAAAAAGAAGGGCAAGAGGAGAAGGCAAGGTGGGTGTAATGGGGTATATTAATTCATCATCTTAGCTTTTTTCAAGGCTGATACTGTGCAGTTACTGTACAGTGTTAATTGCTTTTATTCGGTTACTGCACAGCGTTTATTGCTTAGATTCAGTTACTGCACACAGTGTTTACTACTTTATCTGCTTTGACTTTGTAAATTATATTGTAAGTGTCATCCCTCTGATTAATGATTTATCCTCGTTTTTGTTTGTAATGCAGTGTCAACTATTTGCCCCTTCCTGATTTCCTCTGTTACTGCTTATTTGTCACATGCTTATAGATCTTTAAACAAAATGCAATGTTAGACCTTATTAGAGAACCTTATCAAAAACAAACAAAAACATTTTTCATGCAGTTCCTAGGATATTCATCTCGGAACCTTTTATGATTTCCTGGGTTTTTGCCTCTGTGCCCTTGTGGGGGGCGGGGGGGGGGTGGCAGCCTGGCCACTGTTTTCAATGTTCCTAGGGTTCTGAATTTGTAGATTATTGCTCTTACTGTGGTTTGGAGATGTCCAACTAGAAACTTTGAAGTTTTGTAACCCTCTCCAGGCTGATAGATTTCAAGTCCCCACCAATCTCTATATGGCTATATAACTAGGCTATATTAGCTTGTTGTGCATCCCATTCCAAACCATGGGCATTAATATGCATCCAGCTGATGCTGGGCACTGTGCATTGTGATCTTAGGCTTGTGTCCAGCTACTCCACCATGGAAACCCATTTCATGAAGCTCCCAATGCACAGTTCTTGTGCTGATGTTGCTTCCAGAGGCAGTTTGGAACTCGACACTCGACATGCTACATGCCTCAGTACTCTTGAGAGTTTGCGTGGTGTACTACTTCATGGCTGAACTGTTGTAGCTCCTAGATGCCTCAGTTTCACAATAATAGTGCTTACAGTTGGGGCAGATTTACTGGGGCACAAATTTAATGAACTGACTTGTGTCAAAGTTGGTATCCTATGACAGTACCACTTTTAGTCACTGAGCTCTTTAGTGCAACTCATTCTGCTTCCAATATTTCTTTGTGGAGATTGCATGGCTGTGTACTTGATGTTTATACACGTGTTATCAGTGGGTGTGGTTGAAACACCTGAGCTCAGTAATTAGAATGCAAAAAACATATTAGAAGGTGTAGATGAGAAAACTTGTTGAACCTTTGCTTTAATATTGCTGTTCCTCTTATATTGCATTTTATAATGCAGAGAGGAAAAATAATGTGTTGCAGTACTGCACATTTTACTTGTGTGTGTGTGTGTCTGCAGAGAGTGGTAATCGTGTGAATGAGCGCAGCAGCTGGTCAGAAGGCATGTTCAGTCAGGATGGTACAGCTAGCGATGCCCTGCAGACGCCGGTCAGCGAGCCACCCTCGGACCGCACCAGCCTCCTGTGCAGCAGCCTGGACCTCCACAGCAATGACTCACCTGACCAGGAGGGTTCAATCTGTGGAGAGCCCTTCCTGACCCAGAACTTTCCAGAACTCCTTCAGAGGCAGAATGAGAACCAAGACCAAGAGCACAGTCAGAGCCCTGTTAGCCAAGAACCAGACACTCAACCCTCTTTCCCAACATGTCTCCCTCTACAAGACATGGAGTGCCAGGCTTATGGTGACCCTGCGGATGCATTTGTAGAGAGTGAACCACAAATCTCTGCTACTCCGGATGTGGACATGCTCCTGGAGTGCACATTCTCGTATGTGCAGACAGCCGAGGAGAAGTCAGTGATCGAGGAGACTGCCGAGGACGGTCCTGAACTGCTGCATGATTTAGAGATCCAGTCCAAAGAGCATTTACACAAGGACTTTGACTTGGACTTACCTTATGACCCAATTAGGCCTCTGGCCTATTCCCCGGAACCAGAGCCTGAGCCATCGCCCTCTAGTGACGAGGAGGACATATATGCACATGGCATGCCATCCAGCACTAGTCTAGGTGATGGACTCAGCACTCTGAGCCTTCAAGGTTATGCCTCTAATCAGACAGAGCAGGACGAGACACGACTTCACAAAGCAGACCTGGTAAGAGAGAGATAGATTGTGAACTGCCAAAGAGTTGCTGTGCCTGGGCAGCAAGACAGGAGTGGGGCTGGCTAGGATGATAAAGTATATAGTTCGTAGAGCCAAAGTTTTTTTTTTTTGTTTTTTTTTTGGACTGGCATTTTTATTATATGTGATGATAAGTGAGATATGTAATGGGAAATGGGCAGTGTGTATGTTAGGGTGGGCAATATGGCAAAAATATGATATCACATTTAGTAGTGGCCATTGGCTAAAGTTAGCTTTTTATTCTGCAGTTTTTTGTTAAAACTTTACCTTCCACCGTAAATGGAGCAACATACGTTCTGATGTAAGGTGGAACTGGAATTTCAAATAAGAAGCCAGTATTATCTTTGTTAAATTTCTCAAGTCAATTCTATGCTTCCCATACACTTGTGCCTCTGACTGTGAGCCACTGCTGGAATTTGAAAAATATGACAGTCATTCGTGCTCTCAGGACCAGCTGTTCCACAGCCTGTTGCAGGCACAGGACCACAATGTCATCTGATGTAGCTGACTCAGTCAGGAAGCTTTTCAAGCGGTATGAGAGGAAGTGCAGCAGTTGGTCCATTTTAGGCTACGGCTAGATGCAAAAGACCAGCCTTTCCTTTATGTCCACAGCATAGAAAACAAAGTGGACTACTTCTGTTGCAAAAAACTAGACAGCGGGGGGTGATTAAGGATCTGCTACGTTTTCATCTTCATTTTAATCTTAAATGAAATATCCTGTCATTCAGCTAAACAGGTTAACATTAGCGTGGCTTGCATTGTTTGTATGTTGTGTTATCTGTGCTTATTTGTGGCATACCCGTGTATACCACCCACTGTTAGTCTTCAAAAGATTTTTGTGATACACAGTATTCATGGTGATATTTAGTTTTTCTGAAGTTTGAGAAGCTGGAACAGACAAAAAAGAACTATGAATGCAATGATTTATTTGTAACATTTCACAGAGTGAGCTGCACTAAATCCAATTAAGCATTAAATTATGCTGTTTTTGTAATGAAATATGCAGTTTGTTCTTTAAGTAATGTCAGTATCCACAATATGCCCAGAAAAGCATATTCTGACGTTATGTGGCAATTTATCTTTATGATAAATATTGTCATATTGTCCAGCCCCAGTTTGAAACCCTAACTTGACCCAAACCTGCTGGTTTGTGCTGAAATGGACTATTATAGACACAATTTTAGAGTACTTTTCTTTGTTGCTAAGCACTTGAGTTGATCAAGAGAAGTGTTATTCTGGGATAAACCGGTATTTTATACATCTGTATAAAAGATTATATTATGTATAACATATTTTATTAGCAGTTTATTTTTGTAGAATTGTAGTTAGCCCTGCAGCACTAAAGACCCTCTCGATATTGCTTTTACCTGCAAAAATGCTTAACAAACTTCAGACAAATGTAATAAGCAATAGGAAAGATCCATTGTGACCCTTCTATCAACCCAACACATGACTGTGTCTGATGTACTGTCAAACTTAATCCTAGTTGCGTTCAGGAGCATGTTCAACCGTTCCTCAAACTCTGGCTATTCCAAAGCAACTACAGACTATAACATTACAATGCCATACTGAAAAATCGTCCTGAACTTGGCCCAAAACACAATATTTGGTTGTGCCTGGTTGGGCTTGGGTCAGATAACGCAACCCATGCTTTGCTTTAATTTTTTGTTTTGTGCCCTCTGTGCAGCTGGCTGAGAGCTGGATGGGCTACAGCGGGCCAGGCAGTGGCATTCTCAGCCTAATGGTGACTGACCGGCATGTATGGTGCTTGGACTTCAAAGGAGGTCTGTACTGCAGCGGACTCCCCAACGGCAGCCTGAGTTGGCAGAAGTTTGAGGAGAATGTCCAGCAGGTGGCGCTGTCCCCTTCAGGTGGGTCAAGCTTTTTCTAGCCTCTGCTGTTGCTTCATCAGAGTGCTTACTGTGATATTTTCATGGAGTCTGATAGGGCTGGACAGCCTCAAACTTACCGTGCCATGGTCTTGTGATGACTATGGTATATGGTAACTACCGACATTTATTTTCATTCTTATTCAAAACTACAGTACTTTCCATGTTTTTTTAACATTAAAGAAGCATGCATAACTTGATAATTTGTCATATAATTGTGATTTCAGTAGTGTTTAAATTTGGACATGTTGATGTTGCGCTATGGAAAAAGTAACATCTTTATAATCCTATAATCATTGGAGCACAGTGTTTCTCAGGCTTAGTCTATGCAATTGAAATTATATGTATTGTGTGGTCAGAAATCAGAATCTAAATGCAGTGCTTGTGGCAGGCTCATTGCTGTGGAAGGTGGAACAGAAGACCATGACAGCCTACGCCTGCGGTAAAGTCACCATCAAAGGCAAGAGGCACTGGTACAAAGCCCTGGATGAGACAGCCTTTGTGGCACTCAGTGACGACACGGCCTGGATCATCCGCACTAGTGGAGACCTTTATCTCCAGACAGGTGAGATGGCATGGGCATTCATAGTGAATAGGACATGAATGAATGAAGCATTCAGTATATGTGTGTGCCAATTATTTACCATGTTCAATGCTTTTCAGTTCACTGGTATGGTAACTTCAACCATCATGTGAATAACAGGATTAGTTGAAGTTTGTAATGCTATTATAGGAGAGTTGTGATCTTGTTGCTCAATACTGAGGCTGAATGAAGGTGAAAGACTGGGCAGTATTTCCATCTGATACATGGTGACCACTAGATGGTGCCACATGCATTTGCTGAAAAATCCACTGCAGCACCTAAATTTAGACTAATAATATAGTCGCCTCCTCTCTAATGTCCTAGGCAATCACGTCTTTCTGACAATAGTAGTTTGCCAGAGCTGTAAACTGGAAGCAAAATGAATGTGTCAGTTGGAGAACTGCAGGCGTTTGCTGCTGCCTTGTTGTCAGGGCTCAGTGCGAGTCTTGTGTGCAGCGGTAAGCCTTACGTAACAGTGCGGAGCGTGATCAAGCGCAGCTGCTCTCACCCTGGCTGTGCCAGACGCCTCGCAGCTCTGTTTATGGAAATCCCCAGCAAAAGCCTCTCTAACTATAACCACATTATTGCTGCGAACACACTGACTTGCTATCAGATCATGCATGAATACACAGTGTAACTCTGTAGCTAGCATTTAAATTGTATGCAAATATGTATGTAGACAGTTACTTAGAGCAACTTGTGATTTTTCTGTTCCAGGGATGCAACAGCCAGTGTTGCAGTGGGCAATTTCTTGAAAAGGGGCATATTGAAAATGGCCAATTCTCTGATGGCATAGCTTGTTGTATAGTAGTACTCATTGCTTATTTACACCAGACGTTTGCATTTGACAGGGCCGAATCCCAGGTTTTACGGAAAATGTTTGATGAATGAGAGAACTGCATGAAGATCCTTAAAAATTCTCTGGTTCTAATACTTTCTTTCTCTATTACACCCTGTTTTGAGGCGTCTTAAATGGATATTATCCAGAACTTGCAACAATCAGGCAGAAGGTAAAAAGTGGTCTACTTTAACGACTCTGGCAAGTCGTGTCTGAAACGAAAGTATCACAAAACGTTCTGCTTTACCTGCTGTGCCTGCTGTTTCTACATTTAAAACTGTTACAAAAGAAAGGAGCAGCTACTGCACCATGTTAGAGCAATTTGAGCCCCATTCTCAATTGATGTGAGTGTGTTAACACAGGGAGAACACCAAAGTGTGCAAGGCAGTGTGCATCCAGGAACAAGACTGGCCTAAAGATCTGGAAGTTTGTACCTAAGTTTGTGTGTACATTCCTTATTTAACTCTAGTTAGTTTCAAACAGTCGTTTTACTACATTTGCTGGCATCACAAATCTATCAACCATTATCTCTACTAATAACAACCAACTAATGTGTATATTTAACATTACAGTTACATGTTCAACCTATAACCTGCTACTGTGGAAACATGACGGCAACTTGTGACTTTTTTCCCATGGAAAAAATATCTAGTATGGAAGAGAGCATTGTGTACAGGTTAAACTGAATACAACTGAGTACTTCTGGCCATTGTCTCTTTGTTCATTGTCTGTTAGTTCATGTTTATTGATGTTCCTCGAGAAGCCAAATATGTAGCTTTTGTAAACAGCAGTTTTGAGCTAACCAACACAACAAGTATCAGTTTAGACCTTTCAGCAGCTGCTGAGTCCCACTGAACTGGAGCTATTGATGTTAGCTTCATGTTTGTAGTTAAAACCAGGGTGACAATTAGAGTGGTAAGTAAAATCACAGCATATTGCATTTAGTGTTTTGAGCTTAGTTAACCAAAAGTCATGTCTTTGGTCTTTTTTGTTCCATCTAAATGTTTTCTGTTGATTTCCCCAATACTTACACCTGCTTAGGCGACAGGGCTAGAAATCAGGCCAGAAACTTGATAGAGGATTTCTGATCTGAGTAGTAAACATGGTTTGTTTAGAAAGTTGATGACAAAACAGAGTTTTTTTTTAAATAAATGAACAGAGAACTCTCCTCGTTTCAGGTTCAAATCGGACGTGTCTCATCTATTTAGAAAAGTTATGTGCCACTGCTTTACAGAAGTCGCTGGGAATCACTACCAACAAAATCCAGTTCAAATGACAAATAAAGTAAACCCAAAACTCAGCTTTACCAAAGTGCCAGTCCATTCCCTGACAAAGTGAATGTGAAATGCTCATTAAGAATAACCTTTTTTGGAAGTTTATTTTATTTTATTTTCATTTTAGATTCAGTTAATTTCTTTTAAAGACAGGAATTTTGTCTTCTGTGGAAGACCTTTTACAGACACTAGACAATGGCCATACAATTTTAAATGCTCAGTAGATTATAAAAATATGTTCAAAATAAAAGTTTATCGAAATATGTTCATGTGTCCTATTCTATTTTATTAGCTGCTTGAAGTAATCATTAGTGGTTAAGCATTTAAAGAGAGCCACTGTGGCCATTCACTTACGTAAGTTTGTTTATCCAGACCTTTGTAAGCAAGAAATTTGATGTATCTTGACATTTCCAAATTTTAGTTGAATGGCCCTAGAGGTTGGCAGAGCTCATGAAGGCAAACAAAAAACTGTGCAAGGGTTGTGCAGTCACAAAGCATAAATCCATGTCTGTGTTCTCATGCAGTGAAAATTGTATTATTTGTGCTCAGTTGAGGCCTTAAAAGGTATTACAAATATTGAATTAAATTTTTTAAATGATGCAGAAACACTGTTAAACAAGTAGTTCAACGGAAAATCTAATTTACATATTTTAGTTGAATCTAGTCAACAGCTAAGACTTATTTGGTGTCCAAAGCTTACATCTAGTTTTATATTACAAGTTTGCTGTGGCTGATAAATAACTGAAGCTTGTACCGCACCAATTAGCACTGTGATACCTGCATACCTAAATTGTCACACACTCGCCTCAAACCATGGTGAATTGTTAAGTAATCTCTAAAAGACTTGTTTAGGGGTTTCTGACACTGTGTGATGTATTGTTGTCTATTAATAAAGGACAAAAGTTCATTGCATAGGTAATAACACTACCTTCAAGCCTGAATTCTGTCTGTAATTTTGTTTAAATGTAATTTCTACTGTCGAAACATTATAAATACTTTTATCTGTGTATGTGTCAGGGCTCAGCGTGGACAGACCATGTGCGCGGGCAGTAAAAGTGGACTGCCCCTGCCCCATGGCTCAGATGGTGGCACGGGGTAGCGTTGTGTGGGCACTCAGTGAGCAGAGGGCTTTGTTCTACAGAGAGGGCCTCAGCAGCTACTGCGCAGAAGGGGAGCAGTGGAAGTACGACAAAGTCAGGTAAACATGTCTCCAGCCTTTTACAAGGAATACTTTACCCTTAAACTTTAGCCTAAAAGTTTCACTGCCCCAGTTAAATTAATTTTCTATGTGAAAAGGAGTTAATACATCCTCTACAGAGAACACGTCTGCACGTTTAATGTTACTTTAATGTTAATTACTGTTAATTAATGTTTTCTTGTTGATAATACTAAAAGACATAGAGAGCGGTGTGTGCAAAAGTTGTGGCGCATTTTACATATTATGTTTACATTTTCCCCAAACAAAAATTTCTGAGCAAACACATAGAAGGTTTGCAATAAAATTTGCAGAAAAATTCCTTGTTTAAGCTTGTTGACTGTCGAGGATGTTTTAACTTATTTTTACTTAGAAAATGTAATTTGACCGGCGGTCTTCAAACTTTTGCATGTGAATGTATGTTTCACAGTGTTGAAGAAATTGTTTGACAAATCTAAATGCCTGAAGGTTTCTTCTTTCCTTAGGTGTTGTTGATCAGCTAAGAAACATTTGGTGGCCAAATTTTGCTTCTGTAGTTTAGTGCAGGAGCAACAAGGCTAACTTTACTAACATACACTAGAAGTCAATAGACACTCAAACGTCTTTGAAAACTATATCCCAAAAACAACTCTCAACCTGCTCAAACTGAAGTAAAAGTCATAAGAAAGTAGTAATGTCTCCTTTGCTTACCAAAGATGACTCAGAGCTGTTTGTAGTACATTATCATAGTTCATAATGTACAGGGTGCCCCAAAAAAATTGACATAATTTGAGATATGAATATCTGAGTAACTACATGTCCTAGGCAAACAAAATTAAATAGGCTTCATGTTGAGCAATACAAGATTTAATTATCAAAATTCGAGCAAGAAATTCAGAGGGATGTAGATTTTATAACCGATTTCACAAAGCTTCACAAATGTAATATCTTCCAATACTGGTGGTCATCCAGATCCCTTTGCCCAGCACAGACAGCCTTCCTTTGAGAATTTTTTGTGCCATGTCCAAATCTGCTTTCCAGTTTCCATTTTTATTGAATTTTCTTGAAAATGCACGCTGCACACTCTTGTTTGACTGTTCGAGCATATTCTAACACACAAAATGCCTTTTCATTTCTAGCGAACGCCATTCTTCAACCTGAAAAAAACATTAAAAATTAAACTTGGTTAGTTTTTACACATTTTGTTAAAATTTGAGATCATTTGAGGGAGAATTGGCTATGTTACTAGACTACAAAATGATGTCAATTTGTTTGAGACACCCTGTACTTTGCTGATGATTGTATGTTTCCAAAATGACAGTACCGATCTGTATGCCTTATCATCTTATGACGCTTTATGGTTTCTAATGTAGAGACATAATAAATCAGATTACAGCATGTAACTGTCCCTTCAGTATTTCATATAAACCATATAATCATGATTTTTGAGTCTTCTTTGTTTATGAAAGCCTCTAAGGTCATGATGTTTCAGTTTTTCATCTGCATGTCTCTATGTGCATGTACGTGTGTCCATGCAGTGAGAATCAGGGTCTGGAGCCCATCTGCATTGCTTTGGGTGAGAACAACACACTATGGGCCTTGGACACCAGCGGCAGCCTGTGGTTCAGAACCGGGATCACAGCTAAGAAGCCTCAGGGCGAGGATGAGCACTGGTGGCAGGTGCGCACACACATAGCTGCGCTAAGGCTTTTAAAGAGAATGCATTAAAAACACTGTGAAATTTATAAGTGGCTAATGTTTTATAAAACTATATATTTATAAAACTAATGTTGTTATGTTTGCCTCACATAACAACATTAGTTTATTAAAAGGCTGGTAGATTCTTTGGGTGTGTGCGTGAATGGTCATGTCCAGTGTAACAACACTTTGCGCATTTTTGTTTGTCTTAGTTTTTGTGCTATGTTTGTGATGTTTTGTTTTGAACTTTCCCCGCTGGCCCGGGAGTTGTCCATCGTCCACTGGAATACAGCCAAAAGACTTTGCATTGCAGTGGCACTTTTCCCTGCAGAACGGGAGTTTGACTATGCCACAAGGTGGGGACCTCGCACCCTGACATCGGAGTTTGACAAAGCCGCAAGACGGGGACTTTGAACCGTGACAAGAGTTTGACTGGGCTGTGACTTTGCGCCGTGACACTGGAGTTTGACTGGGCCGTGATCCGGGGCACTTTTCACCTCAGTAGTGAAATTTGACTGGGCCTCAAGCCGAGGCACTGCGGTAGCCGAGTTTGATTAGGTTGCGAGCCTTTGTAACAGTGGAGTTTGACTAGGTCACAAGCACGGGAACGATACATTGATATTGGGAGCGTTTTTTCCCTGCCGGCTAGTGGACTGTGTGTGTGAGTGCATGCGTGTGTTCATGTGTATCTTTTGTTTGCCGTTGATTTGGAATTGTAAAGTGTCCTTAGGTTTGAAATGATGATAATGATGATGATGATGATGATTTTTCTAACAATATTTTTATTAATATTTTCAAAACAAAAATAACAGACAAATGAAAAAAAAAAAAAAATTATTATTATTATTATTGTTGTTGTTGTTGTTGTTGTTGTTATTATTATTAATATTATTATTATTATTATTATTTCTCTTAGCATGGAGTTTTGATTAACACTATGTGGTGGCCTGATGCTAATCACAGTATATGCTTGCATACTAGTATACTGATATTTCTCTCTTTTATTGATCATTCCTTTTCATTGACCATTCTGTATCCCATGTCTCTTATAGGTGAACATCACAGACTATGTGGTGTTCGAACAGGGTGGCCTATTCCAGACACTGATCCAGGCTACACAAAGCGTTGCTACAGCCACCAAGGCCCCTGTGGAGCGGGTGGCGGAGCGGCTGCGTGTGGCCTTCCTCTCGCAGCATTCCCAGTGCCAGCCCAGCCTGGTCAGTGCCAACAGCAGCGGGGTGTGGATCGCCTCGGGACGCAATGACTTCCATGTAGCCAAGGGCAGCCTTGTCGGTACAGCACTTTTTCATCTGAGAACCACTCCCTGCATAGTTCAGTATTTGCCAGCTTTAACACACTCAGTACAACACACTCAAGCCTTCTTCGGCTGAATAAGGAGTTTTAGAGTAGGTTCCCTACTGAACACAGCTTATTTTGCTTTCATTATATGTATTTAATTTTGATTTTAAATGTTCCCTCAGGGACATATTGGAGCGCTGTCGTACCCAGAGGAACAGCTTCTGCTACTAAATGGGCCTTTGTGTTTTCCTCAGCAGTTCCAAGCAAAGAGGGTATGTGCATATCTGATTGTATTTTCTCTGTAGCTCCCTTTGCCTCAGAGAATTCCATGAAATTGGATTTCTGCTCAGTTTAAGAGGTTGAATGTTTCAGACGAAGACTACCATAAAGTAGCTCACTATCAAATAAATTTACTTTGGTTGTATATCCCCTGCTTTTATATCAAGAGTATAAGCCAAACAATATGTATTATTACTTAAATTTATTATTTATCAGAGTTTCATTATTTTAAAATGAAGCTACCTTATGTACCAGTGGTAAACCAAACACACATGCACTAGATAAAGTAACTTAATATGGGATATTTTTCACTTTGATTTCTTTAAATGTTGAAGTCTTATAGGTAAGCTTGCAGACAACCTTTTACAAATATTACAATATATAATATAATATTAAATGTTAATTATTAATTAAATATTTAAAACACATGTATACACACACACAAATGTGTGTTTGTGTGTGTGTGTGTGATGCCAAAACATGACCAATCACAGATGAAGCAAATAATGTTGATCATACATTGTATATTAAACAATTGTTTATTGTATATTATACAACATATGTCAAGTTCTGGTATATATTAGATGGTAAGTGAACAGTCAGTTCTCGTAGTTGATGTGTTGTATGTGAGGTGAAATGGGCAGGTGTGAAGATCTGAGTAGCTTTGACAAGGGCCAAATTGTGTGATGGCCAGATGACTGGATCAGAGCATCTCCGAAACGGCAAAGCATGTCTGGTGCTCCCAGTCAGCAGTGGTGAGTACCTACTGACAGTGGTTTGAGGGGTGACAAACCATGAACCAGAGATAGGATGTTGGGTGACCAGGGCATCAAAGGCTATCCCGACTGGTCCAAACCAAAAGGAAGGCAAAGGTCACAGAAACTTTTAATGATGTTTACTGGAGGAATGTATCACAACACACAGTGCCACGCATCTTGCTGTGTGTGGCTGCTTAGCTGCAAACCGATGAGAGTGCTCAGGCAAACCCCTATCTACTGTCAAAAGAGGCTACAAATGGGTGTGCGAGTGTTGGAGCTGGACCTTGGAGCAATGTAAGAAAGTCGCCTGGTCTGATGAGGCCCATTTTATTTCACATCATGTAGATGGCCAGGTACATGTGTGCTGTCTATCTGGGGAAGTGGTGGCAGCAGGATGCACTGTGGGAAGAAGACAAGTGAATGGAGGGAGTGTGCTGCTCTGGGCAATGTTCTGCTGGAAGCTCTGGGTCGGGATATTCATGTGACTCTTTCAACAGGATAATGTTCCCTTCTGCACTGCACACATTGTTCGGGAAAGGCTTGAGGAACATGACAAAGAATACAAGATGTTGCTCTGACCTCCAAATTCCTCAGATCTTAACACAATCGAGCATGTGTGGGATGTGCTGGAACAACAAATCCAATCAATGGATTACAGAACCTGCTGCTAACGTCTTGGTCTTGATGTGTGTGTATGTTTGTGTGCGCATGTGCATGCACGAGAGTGTGTGTGTTCGCGTGTCTGCTTGCGTGTGTGTGTGTACATATATGTGATTACACTGACCGGCACTTCGTTGTTTGTCCATTTTATCATGTCCACTTACCTCATAGGTGCACTTTGAATTTCCACTATTGCAGACTGTAGTCCATCTGTTTCTCTGCATACTTTGTTAGACCCCATTCACCCTGTTCTTCAGTGGTCAGGACCACAGGACCACCACAGCACAGGTATTATTTGGGTGGTGGATCATTCTCAGCACTGCAGTGACACTGACGTGGTGTTGGCATGATACTGCGTGTTGTGCTGGTATGCGGGATCAGGTATAGCAGTGCTGCTGGAGGTTTTAAACACTGTGTCCACTCAGTGTCCACTTACTGTGTTAAACACACCTACCTTGTTGGTCCACCTTGTAGATGTAAAGGTGCTGCACAGTTTTGTGTTAGTCATCCTCTAGTCCTTGATCAGTGGTCTGAGCACACTACCCACAGAGCACTGTTTGCTGGGTGATTTTGATTAGTGGACCAACCAAAAAGGCATGCTCAGTCCAGCAGTAAAAAAAAACTCCAACAAGACTCACTGCTGTGTTTGATCCATTCATGCTAGTGTGTTAGCATAGGTCTAACATAGTAGCTTGTAGCTAGAGCATTAGATCAGGGCACCATAAATCACATCTTTCGTTTGGAAAAATATACTTTTAGAGTGTGGAATGCTAATAAACTAAAAATGAAACTTAACATAGTAACATAAGGCACATTTTCAGCCAATCCTTATTTTCGCAGCATTCTAAAATGTATCGAATCAAGACAGCATTGTGTAAATTCTGAATTTTGTGTATCGTGACACCCATAACACAGGCTGTGCAATAGTCTTAGGCAGCCATGGAAATTGTTTAAAAATTGTTTCTTGGCAAGATAAAACTACAATATAATGTTATGTAATAAACTTAAATGTGTATTGTGGTGTTTATCATGTCTCTCTCTGTGTCTCTGCAGGAAGTTTACTGTGGCTGGGTCAGAGCAGGAAAGACCTGTTCTGCATTTGGGACCAAGACCTCCAGATGCGGCCCCTCACTGTCCAGCTCCCCCCAGACGTGGAGATGATCCAGCTCTCTGCCTGCCGGGACGCTCTGTGGGGCCTGGATCATCATGGCCGTGTCCATATCCGCACGCTCTCAGCCAGCTGCCCCACTGGCATGCACTGGACACCCCTGGACCTCAGCCAGCTTGGTATGTAGACACCTCTCAGTACAAAAGATCTGCGTCAATGGATCATGCGTATGCCAAATTTAGACTAGCATAGCACCAGACTACATGCTCTTTACAAGGGTAATTAGCTTGTTGGAATGTTCAGGTTTGAGTTCGGTGTCAAGAAGCATGGTGGTAGTTGAGGATGGTGCCTCAAGACATTGTTGAGATGTGGATTAACTGCAGTAAAATGAAAACACCCTGAGAAGAAAATGTGTTGCTTTCCATTGTACATTGTAAGGGTTGAGGGTGTCAGCAGCCATGTCTTTTTATTTTTGCTCTTAAACACAAACAAAATCTCACCAAATCAAAAATCTGTCCACTTTTTGATGGCCTCTGAACAGACTTTTCAGTCCTTTTCTCAAAATGAAACTTTTCAGCTCCTCAGCCTTTTTCTGCTGCTTGTCCCTCTCCTCTCCATTCCCCATCAGCATGAGCTGGCTCTCATTAAGGGCAGCGTGAGCTCCTGAGCCGAGAAAATGGAAAAGAGAGCTTGTTGCTCCGTCTCCTTGTCACCGCCCCCGCTCCGTGAACGTGAGGCATAGGCTAGTGGCCTCACTGCAGAACAGGAGGAGGGGCCCAGGAGGCTGAGTTTGGGACTCGTGCACTGTCTTCATGCTTCTCTTGGCTGTCATCATTCTCCCGCCTTCTCTTGTGGCTGACGTCCGCCTCCCACTGTCAGTCACAGCTTTCATCGGCGTGCATGACTTGGGCACTGCCTTCTGGCGCTCTCTCGCGGCCATCGTCGGTGCCTGTGGGTCGGACGACTAGTACAGGTTTACATTCGACTAAAATAAGCCAGATCCAATTGTAATTCTTTGTTTCGTTTTTGCGCTCTGTTTACTTCACTGTTGTAGAAGCGTAATCAATGTTCATTATCCACAACTTGCAGAAGTAAGCAGTCCCCACTCCCACAATAGAGTCTGGCTGCAGACATGCACTCTCAGCCAGATGCACTCTCAGCCCCAGTGACGTCATGTGCACATGCACTCGCTGCCACAATGGCAGCCCAATGGCACGTGAACTTTTGGCTGCTGCTTAGCAATATCACTTAATCCATTTTTCGTCCAATAACACGGCTAGAGAGTTACATTTAATGTACTTCCCTGTTGAAAAAAATCATAGAACCCATTAAAAGTGTCTGTTGGTTCCTGGTGGTTTTCAGTAGTCACTAATGGTATTCTTTGTTTTCCTGATAGGTTGATATCACAGTGTAAAAGATTCTGATCGTTTAATCAGGTGTTTTGGGACTGATTCCACATACATTTGATCGTTTCCTAATGGCCTCTAACGGCAACCATCAAGTCAGTTCCTGTTATGAAGCAAAACCATCAGGTTTTATTCCTAATGGTCCTGCAAACACAGTTACGTTGTGATAAAGTACTGTTTTGGTGCCCACAATGTTGTCTGCTTGGTGCTCTTTATATTGTCCTTATGTTGAAATGTAATTACTCAGAAAGTTTTGACAGTGTTGTCTGACATCTTTCTAGGAGGTTGTGACAACGTTGATGAGACAGCAAAAGTAATATGTACCATGTTGACTGTACGTTGTCACAACCTCCTAGAATCCTTGATGAGTTCTTTTTTTAATCAATATTACAGTTTTTGATAACCAGCTCTGATCGTCTTCAGCATGGATTTCATGAGTTTCAGAGGTAGCCTTTTTGTTTTTTCTGTGAATAAACCCGACATTCATGTCTTATCATCGTGGTAGGTTTTATTTTGAACGTTTGCATATGTATTTACCTTATTGACATCTTTAATATATGTTAAGTGTAACTCTTGTTGCCCAGCAGTTCGTAGTTCGCTGTTTTTCCTCATAAAACCGACAAAACACTGTCGTGGCAGAGCATGCACTGCAGCATCAAAAGGCTGGCGGTGCATGTCAGGCTGAGAGTGCATGTCTACAGCCAGACCCTTCTCGTGGCAGGAATGTATTTTGTACGTGGTTTTGGCTGCATGTCACTCGCTACAAACGGCAAGCAACAGACTAAAACAGTCTTGCATTCACTTTCATGTAGGGTGTTTAGAAAGGCAGCAAGTTCCAACACAGGCACTGCAGATACTAAAAGTTTACACATGTTATACCTGCATGACTGTTTTAGTCTGTTGCTTGCCATTTGTAGCGAGTGACATGCTGCCAAAACCATGTACAAAATACAATCCTGGCACGTTTTTCTCTTGCATTGAAAACCAAATTATCACAGAAATGATCTGATTTACCAGCCCTGCCGCACTGTTCGTAGTTTTAAATCGTTAGTAGCAGAAATAGCACATTTCTGAGAGAAAAAGGAGCGGCTGCTGCACACGCATTGCAGCAGTGTGTAATCAGAAGCAAGCAGGTTTGCGCTACCTCTAGGCACCAGTGTTACTAGACCACTGCTCATGCAGACATTAAACAATCATGGTTACATCTTAGTATCTGCTGTATACAATAATGCTTTTTTTTATCTTTTACAGCAATAAAAAGTATTTTCTTCTCAGGATACTTGAATAATATTTGTTTAAAATGTTGATATTTGAATAGCAAATGTGGTTAAAGTGCCCATCTCTAGTCACCACTTCAATGCCTAAAATCAGTACCTTTAACAATCACTGAGTGGCATGTTTTGACATGATGTTTGAATAGGTTTGTCATATGTTAGGAGTCTTCAGGGTGAGACCCGCGTGATGGAACATACGTTGCCTCATGGACCCTCTCCAGTTTCAACCCATCTAAGGTTGCCTGTTGACTGTGGTCCACTGCTGACCTACTTCTGTTGTCGTTTACATTATCAGCCCCTTACAGTACTACTTTTCCAAACAGCAGTCACATTTCTTGAGAACATATTCTGCCCTTAAGCATATTTTGATTTGTGGTTAGGGTTAAATCTCAGAATGGGTGTGTTTTGATTTTGTGCAGTGATGGGTGGGATTTCAGGCCAGTTAAATGCTCAGACAGCTCGGGAGGGTTTCATATATCGACAGTGTCTATCATTGAGGGACTTGTTTATATTTTTATATGAGCAGGTGGTTCTTGCATAACACCAAGGCGAAGGGTCAGGGTTCGAGGCAGAGAAAGAGCAAAGCACTTCTGAAGTTGCTGATCTACTGAATATTGGATTGACTGGATACTAACGATTGGACTAAAAGAATGCACAAAATAGGCATTTCATGAACATGTTTGCTATCAGAAACCTAGATATTCAGCATGTTTCATTTGTAGTACCTTTTTGCATCTCTTTGACTTTTTTAATATTGCATTTAAATTGTGTTAAATGCTGACAGTAGACTGGCCTTTCAAGCTTGAAGGAAAGTTTCACCAATTAAAATTAACTGTCATATGTACACTACTGTGCAAAAGTCAGAGACAACCCTTCATTTATTTAATTTCTTGGCAAAGTGTCCATTAAATACAAGCTATTTATTTTTCAGTGTCAGAAAACAAAGCACAAAACTACACAGAAGCCCCAACAAGTAAATATCATCACATTTTTCAGTACTTATTGTTACCGTTTTGCCTTATTTCCTTTTCTCAGTTTTTAGACAGCTACACATCCCTTCAGACCCATAGTGTTGAGTTGTCCTCTCACAGTGGAAAGATGGACTGAACCACTTGCAGACTTTTTTAGATCTGAAGCAAGAGTGGAGCTTGATTTTCTCTGAAAGATGAAAGCTTTAAGTACTGCTTATTTGATGGTGATAGTTTTGGTGGTCTTCCAGGTTGTGCATGTTGTTAGAAGGCCCATGTTGATTTTTAAAGCTTTTGGAAGCTCCTGTTCTTCCCTTATTTCCTCTTGATTTTCCCCTTCTTCATGCAAGTGGATTGTCTTATATCTAATCCTCTCAGAAATATCTCTGTGCTTAATAGCCGCTTTGACTGGAAATGAATAAACAGAAGACGTTTGCACAGTACTGTGTTTAACTAAGAGACTAAGATGGGTCTAAGAACAATCCTGGAGCTGTTTTCTCTGTTTTGCCTTTTAACCTGCTAAAGTAGCAGACATACACTCTAAATTTTGGCCAGTTTGTGCTAATTGTAAGGGAAGGAAGGCAGCAATCTCTGGAGATAAAGAACTTTAATGAATTTTGATTCCACCAGTGACAAGGGTCTTCACTTAAGTAGAGAACACATTGGTGAAATTCTGAAAAAATGGCTGAAGCCCTTTAACAGC
The DNA here is from genome assembly GCF_904425465.1 of Colossoma macropomum. NCBI lineage: Eukaryota > Metazoa > Chordata > Actinopteri > Characiformes > Serrasalmidae > Colossoma > Colossoma macropomum. Next base: position 16,729,293 of record NW_023494803.1, on the reverse strand, counting down.
AGAACTAAGACCAGTTCTCACACATGGATTGATTCAGATTTGATGACAATCATTCCCAGCAGCTCTAATAAACTCTGCATGACAAGATTTAAACTCCCCAGTTACATAAGAGTAAGAACATCCTGCAGTTCAGTGTTTGTTTATGGTGTATGTGTGAGTGTGTGGTGCTGTGAAAGGGGTGGGGGTACAGATACACAGAGTCATATGATGGGGGCAGCTGTAGCCTTGCCTGTTTTGGATGGTGTGGATGTGTAGCGGGGTGAAAGATGAGCTCGGGACAGTTTGAGCTTGCAGGCTCATTTTTAGAATGCACACAGACGTCAGAGTACACAGTGTTTGCTATGGTCTTAAAAATGTAGCCCAAGACCTGTTCTACAGTTTTGGAGGATTTAAAATGACACATTACTCCATATGAATTGTATGTCATCGAGGTTGATGTTAATATTTTGTGTGCAAGGTTAGAGCAGAATAGAGTGGCGGTGATATAATAAATGTTATACGTGAGTTAACTTGTTCTCCAACAGCTAAGCAGCACTGTGTACCTAGAAAGCTTTCAAAGGTCAAAGGCCCAAGACCAGAAGTGTGATAACATCTATTGTTCCTTTCTGCTTATTCATGAAGTATTCAAGCTCCTAACACAAGCTAGATTGCTTTACAGCCATTGATTGGGTATATAGCATTTAAATTATGGTTTGATTGAAGTCTGCCCATCATGTTGAAAGGCACTAGATCAGAACGTGATGGCACGGTAGATTCAGAAAGTATTGATGTATTAACTGTCAGCTCACTTGAACAAGAAAGTAGTTGTGGACGATATGGCAAAAACATTATATCATGGTACTTAAGGACATTTTCATGATATGAGACGTAACAATATGTTGACACACCAGTACAACCCACCAACAGTGCTGCATTTAAAAACCGCTGTTAAAACCTGAGTGCAATGATTTTTTTTTTCAGCATTCCACATACTTTGCTGCACTAAATCCTATTTAACTTGGTAATTATACTCTCTTAATACACAGTTCTTTAGTGTTCTCTAAGTCCATGATATGCTAAGAAAAGCACATGTAAATTATCACAGTAATGCTGAAACGGTGTCATGTTGCCCGCCCACCGAGTTAAAAAAAAAAACAAATACAGCACAAATGCACTTACCTGCCTCATGTTATTTATGTCATAAAATTGCAACACAGATTAACCAAAATCAAAATAATACACTTGTCAATCCTGCATTTGAAGCAAAAATTATCAGATTCTGATGCTACTAATTAATTGTCTTTTTTTATTATTGTCAATATCTACAATATACTCAAAGTTTACTGTAATTCTTAAAGATAACAGTACAATGTAATTTTGCCCAACCCATCAAAAAAGTATGCTGTCCCTACTAGGGGTAGGCAATATTGCAAAAATGTCATATCATGATACGAGAAGTTTTCACAAAACACAATATAGATCCTAGTGTTTTGACCCACAGGCAAAATACACCAGTAGTGCCACATTTATCAAAGAAAACTGCCATCAGAAACTTTTTGTTCATCGTACATTGCACATACTGTACTACACTAAATCCAATTAAACATGCCTAATTGTGTTCTCTTTATAATGAAACATTCAGTTGGTCAGTGTTTAAGTACAGACAATATCCACAATAAGCTCATAAAAGCATTTTGTTTATTACAAACACACACTGATCACAATAATGATAAAATATCATATTGCCCACGTGTAGTCCGAATCAAGCCTTCCATTGTCATTACTTTTCAGGAACGTAATTTCCAATTCACAGATTATAAGGCAGGTTCCTTAACGTACCATGGATGCAGTCAGTGCTGATTACAGATTATCAATTGAACAGAAAGTACAAGGCATCATATCACAGTATGACAAAAGCCACTATCATTTTCTGTATAAGACTCTCTAACACTGCGTCATTAAGTTATCCAAGGTTATCCAAACACATCAAACCAAACCAACTTGCTCCTCAAGGCCCCAAATCCTATTGTATATACCCCTATTGTTGTGAAATACGAGATCTAGAAACTTGGCTGGGAAACCATTAAATGAAGATTTAAGAGGATACTGGACAATGATGGTGCTCCAGTCTCATTGCTGTGTTGGTCTTAGTGCTGATTTGTTAGCAATGCAAGCCTGTGTAAAATTATTGTCAGAAGCTTGAATCACTTTAGACTTTCTGTAATCATGCATGTTTACTGCTCTTTTGTTTACAAACATGCAAAATATCTAAATTCACCAAGCGAGGGTGCATGTTTTGGGCTTGCCTGAAATGGCTTTACCAGCCAAAGGCTATTAGTAAAACAAGAGACAAATGTGCTATGTTAACATTTCAAGGCCTGGAAAGGGGGCAGTCTACAAAAGGAGGGGTCAGCATCCCTGCTGCCAATCACTTAAGGTTAAAAAAATCCTTTGCTTTCCATTTTTGGGTATTAGGTCTGTATATAGAATCATTTCAGGGACAAACAAACGTTGGTTTGAGATGGTGAACATACTACGGTAGTTTTGTGGCGGACTAGTGCTTTAGATATGGAGCCTGTATCTTCCTCACTTGATTAATTGTTTCATTCTGTCTCTCTTTTTTTTTTCCCCCCTCTCCTTTCTTTCTCTCTCCCTCGCTTATGCACACATGCGCAGGGCACGTGAGGCTTCTGAGTTTTTCCTGCGGCAGTCAGAACGTATGGGCGTGTGATGCCAATGGCTTGGTGTATTTCCGAGTGGGAACGCAACCTCTGAACCCCAGCATGATGCTCCCAGCCTGGATCTGCATTGAGCCCCCTGAGCAGGTATACAGTCTTTATGACTTAAGTTTAAACACATTTAGATTTATCCTGTCACATACTAGGGCTGCACAGTATAACCTTTGTTAATTTTCAGTACAGCATCAGCTTTTGTGATACTGATGCAATATGCAACTGAGCCTCTAAACTGTCACTGAATGGTTATTGTGTGCTATGAGCATCATGGCCAATCACCTATGTTCTTTGGATGAATCAAGTTGTGAAAGGCATAATAAATAAATAAATGTAAGCCTCACCACAAGGATTTACTAATCTATTTTTGGAACTGGACTGAAAGGAGTCGCAGAATATAGCAGTCTAACTGCAGTATAGTATTTTGTCCATAACTAACACCCCACCTGGTTGCTTAATGCGCCTTGAGTATCTTATATTTATTTACTTATATTCATTTTATATGAATAGATATTAGCCACACAAAAATGCAGTTGTAAATGCACCCACATCAAATCCGTTTGGGAGGAGGTCTGTCCGAGACGCATTTTAGCCAGACATCATACAAGTGTAAATTCATCTGTCTTGCCACGTCACATCTGACGGCCAAAACCCCTCCCAATACTGTGACAGCACATCCTACTGTTGATCTGAATATGGAGAAGAACTCGCCCACTGTACTGCTGCCATGTAATCGAAGCATCGCTGCTCTCTGTTCAACTCTTGACTTCACCTCATTGTTTTTCATCATCTTGCAACAATGCATTACATTTTAATATGCGTGGTCCATCACTGTGATGACTAGTACAGGAGGCAAATTACTCTAAACGGACATCTGGCATAAGGAAATGAACAGCAGTATGCAAAATTGTGATTTTCAAGGCAGCAGCCATATTCTGAATGGAACAGGGAAAACAAGGAGTAACACAAGGACGTTGTCATTTTATATGGCTTATTTGCATAATACACAGCTGTAGCACTTAATATTGTAATAATTTCCCAGTGATGTATAATTCTAGAAATGTGACCAAATTTGGGACATAACTCAAAATTGTAATAAAACCTAATAATGTAATAAATTGCCTAATAATGTAAAAGAATGTAATTGTAATAACATTTTTACCAAGAATGTAATATCTTATTACATCATTGGGAATTTATTACATTTTCAGGTTAATCATATGTAATACCGTATTACATTATTGGGAATTTATTATATGGGTGACACTTATTTTGAGGGGTCCCTTTTAGTTTAAATAAACAATCAACAGACTCTCAGTAACAGGTCAGACAGGACAGCCAGAAGTCATTACATTTCAATGAGAGGCAGCAATGCTAATATGAATGCTTTCTGAGAAAGATGTAGGTCAGTCGTGATCAAGTGTTAACAAAGTGAGTTTAATCCTTTAGCCTGTTAAATATTTCTGGTCAGCTAGAGTATTGAAATAAAAAGTTAAACTTATACACCCCATTTCTGGAAAAGTTGGGACATTTTGTAAAATGCAATAAAAAGAAGAATCTCTGATTTGTTCATTCTCTTGAACCTTTAGTAAACTGACAAAAGGACATAGAAATTACTTTTAATGTTTTGGCTGACCAACTTAATTGTATTTTGTAAATATAAGCAAATTTTAAGTTTGATGCCTGCAACACACTCAAAAAAATGTTGGGACAGGGCAAAATAAGGGTGAAAAGTTTATAGAATATTCAAGTTACACCATTTTGAAATAGGTGAATAGGTAGGTCTTTCACCATCTACCATACATAATATTGTGAAAAGATTCAGGGAATCTGAAGAAATCTTAGTCCGTGTAGGGCAAGGCTGGAAACCACTGTTGAATGTTGTGACCTTTGAGCCCAACATGGAGAAACAGTCATGCTGCTGTGTTAAATATAACCACATGGGCTCAGGAGTACTTTGGAAAACCATTGTCACTTATCACAGTCTGCTGCTGCATCAACAAATTGCAACTTGAAACTATTACGCAAGGAGAAAACCATACATCAGTTTTATGCAGAAATGCTGCCAAGTTCTCTGGGCCAAGCACATCTCACATGGTCGAAAGACAGTGGAAATGTGTGCTGTGGTCAGATGAGTCTGTGTTTCAGGTTGTTTTTAGGAAAAATGGATATTAAGTTCTCCATGCCAAAGGTGAAAGGGACCACCCAGACTTCTATCAGCGAAAGGTGCGAAAGCCAACATCTGTCATGGTATGGGGGTGCATCACTGCTCACAGCATGGCTGACTTGCATATGTGTGAAGTTTCGATTTACGTGGAGGCATTTATTGGGATTTTAGAGAGACGTGCTGCCATCAAGAGGACATGGTTATTTCAGAAAGACAAGCTAGGCCTCATTATGCACGTGCTACAACAGCGTGGCTTCGTAGACACAGAGCACGTGCTTGACTGGCCTGCCTGCAGTTCAGATCTGTATCCTAATGGAAATGGACGGCGCATCATGAAGAGGAGAATCAGACAATGACAACCACTTTTTTGAGCAAAGATGCCCCTGTAAACAAGTCTCTGTCTCCACTTTTTTGAGTGTGTTGCAGGTATCCAAGTCCAAAATTGTTTATATTTACAAAACACAATTAAGTTGGTCAGTGAAAACATTGGAAATCTATTATTTATACTTTTGTCAGTCAAGAAAAGGTTCAAATTAGAAATTCAAATTAGATTCTTGTTTTTATTGCATTATACGAAATGTCCCAACTTTTCCAGAAATGGGGTTTTGTAAGTAAAATATGTTATAAGTATTTTCAACCATTCTCATAGAGATGTTGTGTCAAGTACCAGTGCAGAATTGAAGAGTGCTACACGTGCCATACATGCATACAATTGCGTTTTGATCTGACTAAACAGAGGCACATTTGATCACAAAGTGTAAATGCATGTGGTTAAAATTTTATGTGGTTACAGTCCAGATAATGGTCTCCTGACGTGACTAGGTGAATACATGGTCTAAACGCACCCCTTCCATTATTAGAATGATAGTTTATCAGGATGAATGCTTAATGCTTATTTTTGTGTTTTTTCTTAAATATCAGTGTGTTATTATTTTACACAGTATTGTTCAGCACTAATTTGAATTGTGATTCAAGACCTTTGTTAAAATCCAGGACATTGCCAGCAGACACTTTTCTCCATTACAGGGAGATTCACTCGAAAGAGGCCCTGAATATTCTGTTGTAACTTTCGTTAGGATGAAGCAATCTGAACCAAAATACGCTACATACCTTGACGTATGTGTAATCAATTGCATGCAATGCTGGAAGTGATCTCTGTCAGACACATGAAGGGGTATGGGGGTACGCACCTGGAATTTGCAAACGGAGGTTGAACGTCGCAACGGCTGTCCAGCGCCTACCTCATCATTTCGACACAGGGGCATCCCAGCTTGTTCAAAGCTCCATATACTGAGGAGCACATTGCACGTTGTTTCGTTCAGATTGCTTCGTCCTAGCGAGAGTTATTACAGAATATTTGGGGCCTCTTTCGAGTGAATCTCTCTGTGCTTAAGAGATGTTGCCTTAATCTGTAACTGAATTGTCTGCCTAAAACCAAAACCTACGCAAATGCAATGGTTTATTATTGTCATAGTAGTTTATCCTAGTTTGGAATAAAATACCCTTATTTTGTATATTAAGATATACATTGAAACAAGTTTTCTGAAACCGAGGCTTAAATGAATGTTCCTCCTGTGTTGTGTTCTCTTGAGCAGCCTGTTGGTGTGCACTTGGTGAGGGTTCAGACCAGTCCTAATGACCGCATGCTGTGGGCTCTAGACAGCCGGGGTAACGTACACGTGCGCACTGGCATCACTGATGAGATGCCAGTAGGGACAGCCTGGGAGCACATTCCTGGTATACCATCACTACACCCTCTTACTGCCTTTCCTTTCCTTTTTTCCCTTCAAAAAATCCTGTACTGTCTGTAATTTATGACACTCATGACAAATGCTTTGCTGTCTACACTGAGAATGTTCTGAATAGTTGCTTCAGAGCTGGATTGCTATATTGTGATTCAACAGTTTCATAGTGGGATTTGAAAGAGAGTTGAGCTTGGCTAAAGTATCCCTTTTTACCTCCATGCTGCAGGTCTCCAGGCCAGTCAGCTGGTGCTAAGCACCAGAACTGCCTGGGTGCGCTGTCCTAATGGCGAGGTGGCCAGGCGATATGGAATTTCAGAAAAGAACCCAGCTGGGGACTACTGGAAAAAGGTACCAGGTCTGGTCAACTGGCTAGCCGGTAAGTGCTAACATGAATATTCTGCTGAAACTATAAACAGTAAAATAAAGACATTGAGAGGTAGCATACACACTTATATACATAATGCTGGTTAGCATTTACCAGCTGTCATTCATTTTTAATGATGTTAGCATTGTTGAGTATTCCTTTAAGGTGGGGTGCCCAGTTTTATCCACAAAAGGGGAAGCACGTATGTCTAATCAATTGAAGTTGAAGAATAACTCATTAAACAGGTAAAATCAGGTGTGCTCCACTTGGTTGGAATGAAAACCTGTTGTCACACTGGCCCTTTGTGGACAGGACAAGATTGGGCACCCCTGCTTTAAGGCAGTGGTTCTTAAACCTGGTCCTAAATGCAGTAAAAAAAAAGGTAAAACGTATTTCGCACCGTATTTGCATGTGTCCACTTCAGAGATCAGGTTTGTCTTAAAATTAATAGAATGGATTTTATTACTATTATTTTTTTGTCACTACTGCATCTTCTGATACTTCAAAGAATATCACTGGTGATGTGTCCAGAAGCTTCAGCAGATGTACTCAGAGACTACTTACTACCATTACTGCTACTAATAACAATAGCAACACTTTTTCTTCTGGTAATTTTGAGACAGATATCTACACTGAAGCAGAAATTGGGGCAAGCATAGTGATAGAGTGTGAGTGGAAGCTTAATCCTTGTTGAATAAAAGAACATAACAAAATTCTGTAAAAGTTGTGGTTGTATTATATTTTCTCCTTGAAATTGGACACAAAATTGTAATTAATGCAGTAAGGAAGAATGTAATTGTGAATGCCACATGAAATTTACCGTCCAGTGCCACGATAGCTGATTAGGTACATATTTCTCAAATATGTTTTGAATTCGAGTGCACAATTCCACTTTTGATCCTGAATTTCCCCCTGCTTTAGTTTTACCCCTTACTTTGGTCTTCACTATTTTTCATTACCTTAAATTGTTTTTTAATCTGGCATGCTGGAATCACCAATTTAGGTTCATTTCAGCATCAGAACAGCACAGTATGAAAAGTTTATTCACATTAAAAAAGTTGAAGATGCTGTTGAAAAGCGTTATTTGACAAATAAATTTGTTAAAGCAAATTTAAATGTTATTTTGAGCTACTGTTTATAACGTTATTTTATATTGTTTTATCTTTTATCTATTTACGTTTTAATGATGGTTGTTATTCTCAATACATGGTAACCAGGACTGTCCTGCAAGGTTTTATTCTGCACTTTGGGTGATGGATGGGTTCAGTTTCAGGTCATTTTCGGACAGAATTTTGTTATTGCCGGGTTATAGTCAGACTCAAAACATGATGATGTGGTTCAGGTTGTGATCAGACAGAATTTTGTCAGACTCTAGTCACGTTTGGCATCTACAGAGTGCTAAAATTGATGATGCCTCTTTCTTACAGTGACTCCCATGGATGAGCTATGGGCTGTTACCCCAGCTGGTGTTCTTACACAGCGGCTCACAAAGACCCTGCTGCACAACGCTGGCAAAAACCATGGCAACACAGGCTCTCTCAGCGGGGAGGAGCTTGAAGAGGAGTGGGAGGTGATTTAGACACTTTGATTGAAACAATTCAGTATTAGCTGTTCTTGTAAAAAACGGTTCTGTTTTGTTTGCTAGCGGGCACTTTACTGTTTTTGTTTTTAACCTGTGTACAGAAGCAAAGGGATCGAGTGCACTGAGTTGTACAATGCTGTATTAAAACTTTGGAAAGTTGAATTTAGCAAGACAGGCTCAACAGGGTCAGTTGTTTTACTGTCTCAGTGCACCTTGTGACCAGAATTTTTGTTTCATTAGCTTGTTTTCACCAAACCCCTATTTATTTTTTTAATGTAAACTAGCAAGATTCATTATTTTATGGTTTTCAAGATGCTGAAAAGGCCTGGTTGGTACCCCAGTGCACTTAGTGAAAAGTTTAATGTGAGTTGTTATCTACTGAATTTTATCTGTCACAACCAGAATCCATGTTTACTAAATGTGTCAAAGTAAGGTTGCATATCTAGAATCAGATTCGCTTGCCAACAAAAATGCATTTGTTATAAGGTCAGAGACAAAAATGATTCAACATGCTGGTAAATATGGCTCCTGGTTTACATTAGAGGATATTTGCAAAGCAAGGCTGTTTAAGGGTTCAGACTAAAATCTGGCCTTTAACGAAGGTAAGGGAAGTCGGATTGTTTGTAAATAACACTATTTAAATACTTGACGTGAGTGAAGTCATGTTAGTGTTTGGCACATATCTGCACTTGTGTCAAATAGAGAGCATGGTCTTTTACCTCCATGTTCACCAAGATAGCATTATGTATTGGAGTTCGTAAGGTAGTATGAAATTGACAAGAATGGTTCAACTCTTAACTCATATATTGTAAAAAGTTAAGTTTGCTATCATATGATTTTTGAAAAATGAAAACAGTTACAATATATCAGCAGCTATCAGAGAATGCGCTTAGGCGAAACAGTTACAGCACATGAGGCCTTGTTCACGTCCCAGAACATGCCATCCTGAATTCAGTGAATTGATGATCCACAGCCTGCATAGCAACCGGAGACGTCACCATGGTGCTCAGAGGACCGCCTAGCTAAATATGTTTACAATAGCAAGTAAGACGAACTAACCCATCCACTGACTACAGCCTCTCCTGTGGATACAAAGCCAAAACAGAAACAGGATCGGCTTTGGAATCAGGCTTAAGCTAAAGCCATGTTAACACAGGAGTAAAATTACTGGGGTCTTTGGTCATTTGTACTAATTTGATCATCTTTGGTGTGCCATTCTTTGACTGGATATGTCTATTTCTATCATTTGCACTCCTGCAAATTCCTGATGCTGCAGCTTAACATATGGAATTTCAAACACTCACCTGCCACGAGAAACCTTCCACCTTGCTGGTGTACAGAGACTGTGGCCCATCTGCTATCCCGCATAATCTTTGTCAGCTTCTAGCCCTTTATCAGTGACTACAGAACCACTGTTGGTTGGATATTTTTGGATGATGGACAGTTTAATAACAATAATAATAATAATAATATCTGTTCAGCATTGGTCATGTGGTAAGAAACTAGGTTGTGTTTGGCAACAGATGTGCGACAGTCTGTAACTGTATTACTATATTGTGGACCTGTAACATAGGTGGACCAAATAAGTGTCAAGTAAGTGGAAGTACACTGGGTTTCTGATGAAGTACAGGGTGAGTTTGTAAGTGAAGTTTACCGTAATGTTCATACATGATTATAATGTCGGAATTTTGGAAAGTCTTTTTTGTTGTTGTTCTTTCAATATTATTACCACTGACGTCTATAAATATTCACACAAGAAATGTCCACACAAGACTGTTCACATAGGACTGATGTCTGAAAATGATCAACATTGGTAATAATAACAGAGAACCCCAGTCGGTTTAATCCTATATGAATAGGACTTAAAAGGAAATTCCACTGAAGTTTTTGCATAATTTAATTGTTGACATGTTAACAATGTTGTTCAGAGTGGTTTGAGAAACTTTGAGAAACTTGCCAAGTAATGTTTTCTTTACAGTGGTGGTGACTGTGGTGAAATGTTCACACAAATATAGTGATTTTATTTGATATCTGAAACAAGTTTTATTCTGTGATGTTGATGCTGGTGAAATAGTGTAAATGTGAAAATGATAGTTTCCTTGAAGGGCCCATATCCTACATTTTTCTTGAATTTTTTCCAACTGAATTTCATTTATGATGTTTGTGTGTTTTTATTTACCACCACAGTCATGACCATGACCATTTTCCAACATCTCTTCAACATATTTTTAACCATGTTTATGTAATAACTTTCTGTGAGGAAGCTTTTAGAGGCATAAATTGCCTTGGATGTCTGGTTCCTATCAACACCACTGTGAGCAAATTTGACTCCATGTTTCTCTACAATCAAATCACTGTCAATGACTGTCCACATCTCAACCATTTAATTATGCAAAGCTTGGTGATATTTCCTTTTAAGACACGCTTACGTAGATATTCATGTACCTGCTGTTTGTCAGTTTAAACAACATCCGTGCAGGACAGTAGAAAGGGGATGGATAGGTGCGTTTTTCAGCTCTTTTGTTCATATATTCTGTTCAGTAATTTGGTTCATTTTTTTGCAGTAGACGTATTAGTGCTATTGAAAATCTTATTCGACTCCACACTTTTAAGCTGCTTGGTTGACAGAAGCTATCATAGTCTGTTTTCAGTGAACTGTATTTTAATGCTATAATGCATTTTTCATGTAACTCGGTATAGAGAATGCATCTTATTAATGAATGAATAAGTGTATCATAGCTAATTTAATATGAGGCCAAAATAACGGTCTGACATTTGATAATCTTTGTCCTTTTCTTCCAAGCCTCTGACTTTGACTCATCTGTAAAACTCCCCTTTATGTTTTTGACTACAGACGCCTCAGAAATGTCATTATGCAATTAGCAAGTAGGAATTATCATACCAGTGTACTGATAGTTTCTTTTGTTCACTGTTGTTTTTCCTTTTACATATGAAACTTTGCCTTTAATTCAGTAATTCAGGGGGTTACCCTGCTCCTCTTCTCCTCTGACCACAATACTGTTGCTGACAGTAAAACGGTAAGCTCTTTCGGACTCGCCTCAGAGCAGTGACACTACGTCTGTGTGATTTGCCTGATATCATTAACCATGCTTTTACCTCGCTGTATTTACTTCACGCATAGTCTATACAAACCTCCAAAATTAAAGAAGTTTACAACAAAGATGGCTAAGCCTCATTATTACTGCCGCAGGTGGGTACAGGCACTGAAAGAGACAGAGGCTCAAAATTCCAGAAAGGTGTTTTTTCTTAGTTATTTTTGAGTTTTTGTTTTTGTTTTTTGTTTTTTCCAGAAAAAAACATGGTTTTGTTGTTGATGCTGTTGTTTTTGTTTGAGTTTTTGTTTGTTTTTAACAGAAAAACGTGGTTTTGTTGTTTTTTGGGGGGCTTCTTTAACACACGGTTTGTGTGCACTGTAGCTGACTGATGGAAAAACCTCTGCGGTCTCACTGAACTTTCAAAAATGAACAGTTCTTGCAAAAATAAACGTTTAATATTTTCACCACGACTTTCACACATTTCACTGCATCAGATATACATACACACGCATCTTTATACAGATAGAACTATTCACATATGTACAGTGTCTCTCCTCCTGCTTCACTCCACCACCCCCCACTGCTGCAGCCTGAACTCTGGTGGTCTGAGGAAGCGCGGCAGTGACTCCAGCTGCTCGGCGCGCGCCGACAGCAGCGTGCGCGTGCACAGCAGGAGCAGTGTGGGGGGCGCGCGCCCGGACAACCATCCGTACGCGCGCTCCCCGAGCAGGCGCGTCCACTGCGCGGCGTCCTCGAGCAGCTGTAACCTCTTGCGGAAGCGCATCGCGGGCATGAAGAGCAGGAGGTAGCCGAGGCACGCGCGTCTAGCGCGCGCGTCCCTGTCATCCGTGTCCCCGCTGCGCTCTATCTGCTCTAGCAGGCAGTCCAGAGGTGTGTTTCCCGCGCCGTCCGTCACGTAAGGGCACGCGCCATTCGCCAGCAGCGCCAGCAGACACTCGGCGCGCGCCAGCTCGCACGCCACGTGCAACGCGCTCTTTCCGCCGCTGTGCGTGCAGCCACGGCCATCCAGGAAAGCGCGCCGTTCGTCCTCGCTGAAGTCCGCCGCGGCCTCCAGCATCACGCCGAGGATGGCTACGCGCTCGTGGCGCACGGCGAGCGCCAAGTGCGGCGCGGCGGCGTCCGTGCACGCGCAACAGCGGAAGCTCGGGCTAGGCGCTTCCAGGGCGCGCGACGGGTAGGAGCGCAGAAGGTGGCGTGCGTACGCCTGGTGGTCGTGCACGAGCGCGTAGAGCAGCGCCTCGCAGGGCGCGAAGGCGCGCGCGCGCCCGTCCTCCTCCCAGTGTAAGGCCTCGGTGGCGCGCATCTCCTCCAGCAGCCAAACGGGCAGAAGGTCGCGCACGGCGCGGTAGAAAGCGAAGGAGCTCCGCTTGCACTGGGACTCGGATTTATAGTCCTCGCGCGCGCGCCATGCCACATCCAACGGCATCGTCACTGTGCCTCTGTCAGCTTCTCCAAAACACTTCTCAGTTCACTTATGCCCTCTTATTTTTCTTTTGTCTCTTTTGTTTTATACACAATGTTTTTTTCGTTTGTTTTGACTTTCTGGGTGACACCGAGAACCTGTGCAGTCTTTCTCTCTACTGACTGCAGGTCGTCTAGGTTTCTCTGTTGTGGTTCTCGAAGCTCCGGCGCGCTCTGGAAGTGTCTCCCTTAGCCAGAACGGCTCCTCTCCTCCTCCAAACCCCCTCCAAACGCTGGGCGCACGGTTTTTATACTCTCATGTCCCTCCTCCCCCTCCACCTGCCCTCAGGGGCGGCGTCATATTGGCCCCGGCGCTGTGGCGTCACGCGGCGGCAGACCGCCCCGGTCTTTTCCATTTTAGCTGAGAGCTGCAGAGTGTCCCGCATAGAGCACATTCACTACGTGCCTCCTTATCTAATAGTGCACAGCGCTGAATGCTGGAGCAGAACGAACGAACAGACTGCTGGGGCTTCTCACTTTACTGCTATCAGTCACTCCATTATATAAACTAATCAACAGTGTCTCTGAAAGTGTTCAGAATGTCCTTTTGGCCACATAAAGCACTGCTAAAATATTAAGAACGTTCTGTGTAAAATATGTAATCTGATACAGGTCTGTATTAGGCTATGTATTATATATAGGCTATTACATTAACATGTACATTAATAATGAAATTAGACGTGGTAGCCTCTCCAGACATAAAGGTAACCAGTTGATCTTACTTTCCACTTTTTCTTCAAAAGCTTTCAATTACAAAGTCATTCTATTATTTATGCTAAATGTTTTTTTGTAATATAATGTGCCTATATACAGTATGTCATATGGATCATTTAGAAATAATACACTAGTAACTATCAGCTAAAAGTGGAATAAACAGCAGTTGCCTAAAGTGTCTACTGTGTGGGTACATATTAGCTCTGTTGGTGAACAGTGCAGCTGCAGGAGGTGAAGGCGTGTGCTCAGGAATCAAAGGCTAACTATGTCACCTAGTGGATGAACACCGAATAACATTTAGTTTTCAGTTTGTAAGGGACAAGTTTTTCAACGTTTTTAAACAGTGGTTTTTCCAAGTGTCCTTGTCTATTCAGGATCCTCTTGGTCTAAAATTAGTTTTAGTCAGAGATGTGATCAGTCACAAAGCAGTACAGATGCTGTCACAAACATAATCTAATGAAATTCAACACAAAAAGATTTAGAGACTAAATGTTAATAAGGAAAAATCCAGATTCTTTTCTTCACAAAGATACTTAATAGTAAATGTATTGTGGTTTGGAAATACAAATATAGTTAAATACACGTAACTGAGTAAATGCAAATACTACACACCTCTGCTACATGTTTTTCTTTGATTAAGAATGCCAGGATACATGCAAAAGAAAAAAGGTACAACAGTGGTCAGTTCCCCTGGAGCAATCAATTGGTCTCAAGTGAATAATCTCCTGAGAAATACATATTAACTGCTGAGCTACCAGCACCACTAATTTTAATTTGGCTAGCTTTTAAAATGTCTTAGCCCAGTCTTGTCTCAATCCAATTCACAGTCAACCAGAAAGTGAGTCTGTGTTTTAAAAACACACATGAAACTTCTCCCTCCTAGCTAATACATTGCTTATTCTTCCCTGTATTATCTTTTTTATCTTCTCCCTGTTAATCCACTACATTCACATTACCCACCTGAAGTGGCACAAATCTGATCTTTTCAAATCAGATCTGAGCCACTTTCAGCCATTTACATTAACATGCATCCTGGGTGATCCAATCAGAAGTGGACAGTGCTAAGTACAGGTGTGAACTGGGTACAGTACGTCTTGGAGGCACATTGTGATCCAATCACTCAAACCACCTTCAGAGGTGGTCAGAGATGCATATGACCACATAACATTTACAGGGTGAACGCTAAAGCACAGAGGTTTAGAAGACATTCAGCTACAGCTCACTCAGCCAATCGAAAGACTACAACGAGACATAAAGCTTGACAAGTGAGCTCTTTGGATGCATTAGCCTCGCATGTGATTCCTGCTGTCACTGTGCTACAGAGACTTGGTGAGGCAGATGAGGAGCACTGATCAAAACTATGAACTGTTTGTTCACAAGTTGCATTAGCGTCATGCGGTCTGAAGGTTTGTAACAGCCCTTTTATTTACATGGATTCAGGGTACATTTGTGTCTGACAACTAACACAGCGAGAGACTGATGTAGTGAATGTGAGCTGTACCTTTCCTCCTGTCACTAAATCCAATCACTGGAGATGCTTTCGAGACATTTAGGCTGTGTTCAGACCGCAGACAAATTGGATTTGTTTCTCAAATCAGATCTTTTGAGACAACTGTCCACGGTGTTATTTGCAAGTGATCAGATCAGATTTGTGTGTCCAGACATCACCAACCTGTCTATGCTGTGGTAATGACATACGCGTTAATAACTACGTAGCTATGGTGATGCAGATTTCAGACAAGGATTCAGGAGAGATGGAGGTACATCATCTCGCCCTCCAAACTCTTCAAAATTCTCTGGCATAAGCATGAATCTTTGGCACTTTTCTTGATTCCTCACAACTTCTGCCACTCTGGATTTGACATCTTCGTTTTTGGTGCGTTGTGAGTGAAGCAAAAAATCTGATCGAAATTGCGTGCCAAACCACCCCTAAATGCGGTTTGGATCCAATTTGTAATGTGTTTTTTTTGTTGTTGTTTTTTTTTTTTGGCTGTCCAGAGTATCAAAAATCAATGTGGATACAATCTAGATATGCCAAAAATCAGATTTGGGCTGGCAGTTTGAACAAGGCATTAAAAATGGCAGGTGTGAACGGCTGCATGTCTTGCTGTCCACTTATGATCAGATCACTCATGATGGATGTTAATATCGAGTGTGAACAGGGCCTGTGGTCCCAGATCGGATACATATCCAATTCATAGTCATGCGACCTTAATGAGAATTGTCAGATCAGAATTCATGTGGGGGTTTTGTGAACCATCAAGTTGGGAAGATTGAAGCTGAGCAAAAAATCAGTTATTCAGTAAGGCTTGTATTGTGAATGTAACATAGATCTTTGCTAAAGTGGGTTCAACTGTCTTGCTAAGAGCAGAAGAAAGATTCCTCTTTCAGTTTTTCATTTATTCTTTCTAACAGTTGATTAACTGAAGGGATTAACTCTTGTGGGTGGGGCCACAGGGGCACTGGCCCTAGTAAAAAGCTGATTGAACCCTTAGTGCCCCTTTCCTGTCACTCACCACCCACAAGCATATTACTGGTTGACATGCAAACTTGACGCCTTTCAGCAAAATTCACCATTTTATTCCCCTCATGTGAATCGTGTAGCTTGGTAGAGGTTTTAATTTTGATCTCTGCTGTCAACAAGGCCAGTTCAGAAGAAGAATCCCCCCTTCCCCAGCAGAAGATCATAGTCATTTATATACACATATAGTAGTTTTAGATACGTGACACGTGAAAAAGTTTTGAGAGTAGTTTTCATATATAGCCTAAGATTACACTCTTCAATAGCTTTTAAATTGTGTTGTAAAAATGTTAATATGTGTAGTCTACATTAACATATTTTAGCAACCAAGACAAGCAGCCACTACTTTATTTTTGCCTGAAATTGATGTAGATTTATGTGGACTGTCTGCTGAGAGCTAAACAACTGTCTACATATTACATTACAAGTGGCAATCTTCAGGGTCCAAGCACAGCATGCCTAATGGACTCAGTCAGCCTGTTAGCAGATCAAGCACTGATGATGGGTGGATTTTTTAGAATGGCCTCTGTGTATAATAACTCTTGAGTAGAACGTAAAAGCAGATGTCTGCCAAAGCCTCGTGTTTAGATATTTTTACCATGTCTGCTACTTGTAAAACACACTGAATAATGCATGGAATGAGCTATATCAGTAGTGTGTTTGGTGCTTATAAGTGTTATATATTGAGAATAAATGTATTTAGAGATATTATGAGATAATTATAGAGCTCTTTGAACTTGAAAGCATTCATTTGGCCCCTGAACAAAAACTATGGCCGCATTATGGCCCCACCAAAAAAAAAAAATGCTGTTGAAGGCGTTGTCTGCACAAACAAAAACATTCTGTTGTCCCATTGTAGCCAACTGACATTATGCCATTAGCCCCAACCTGTTGAACCTGCACAATCTGCAAATACTGTGCAAATATTTTACTGCTAGGAACTGCTCTGACTCACATTGTAGCAAACCATATACTTGGTACCCAGCTTATGTCTTGTCTGACAGAAAGGCTACGTCACCATTGGTAGCTAGGGGCTTTTTCCTTCAGCGTAAAAGCTTACGTTTCTCCATCCTCCGCCATGGCTGTCACACAAAGAGACAGACACAGCATACAAGCATCATTTGACTGCCTTCTTAAAAATATTTCTGTTTTTTTTTTTTTAATAAAATTATGTAACTTTTCTACTTACTGCAAAGCTCTTTGTACATAGCTACACTTTACTTTTGGTTCAGCTAAAATTTTGATGACATGATCAATACAATAAACAAAATGCTCAAAATTATAGATATTTAGATTTCCTATGCTGCTTCTTAACCATACAGCTTTAAGCAAAACAGTGGACACTCATTCACACCAAAGACAAAAGTAAGCAGTGGTGGACGAAGTACACAAATCATGCACTTGAGTTAAAGTAGAGATACCCAAGGTAAAATATTACTCCAGTAAACGTAAAAGTCCTCCCTTTAGACCTCCACTTGAGTAAAAGTACAAAAGTATTTGCCTTCAAGTGTACTTAAGTATCGAAAGTAAAAGTACTAAAAGATTAATTATGACTCTAATGTCCTATTACCGATTTTGTAACAAGACTCTTGCTTCATTAACTTGTTTTGGGTGAAAATACGCTAGTGTCACTCTTGGTAAACCAATATTAAAAATAGAATGTCATTAATGAGTCTGTCACTGATGTCTTTTAAAATTATCATAAGTACAAAACACTGAAAGCAAACAATTTCCATTAGGTAGAACCAAGTGGCTGTGAAATAACTTTTTGCAAACAAGCGAAGTTTCAAATTAAGATTTATTTGCATCTTAGTTACAAGTTTAAGTTCAATAAAAACTTGCTTTAAACACAGGTTGACAAATTAGTTTTCCTTTACTATATTGCATCTGTAGGTCTCTGTTTATAAACATAAACTAGCAAAAACAAATTTACTATAAAATGAAAGTGTTTGTATAGATAAAAAAAGAAACATGCCAGTCACAACTGCATATGTTTCTATATTGTGGTCTATTTACACAAAGTTAGCTTTGTTCCATCGTGTATGTAGGTATAGGCACTCCCAAACTTTTACGCTGCTGCACTGACGTTGAACCATATGCTTGCACTGGGTATGTATGTCCAACAGGTCAAAACAAGCTCAAAACTAAGTGCGCGCTGTACCCTGATTTGTGTGGTTGCTTTGTGCTTCCTTCGTTTTGACGTTACGTTTTTATAAACACATAAGCCAAAAGGAACGACAGGTTTCGCATAATGTAGTGGAGTAAAAAGTAAGATATTTGACTTTGAAATGTAGTGGAGTGAAAGTAAAAAGTCACCCAAAAATGGAAATACTTCAATAAAGTACAGATACACGAAACAAGTACTTAAGTACAGTAATGAATTACATTTACTTAGTTACTGTCCACCACTGAAAGTAAGTAAAGTAAGGATGCATTGATACCATTTTTGTCAGACCAAGTACAGGTTTTTTAATTACTTGCTGATACCGATAACATAATGAGTAACCTACTTAGAATTAAGCAGTTGTTAGTGTAAATGGATACAATGTACCTTAACAGTTAAAGCATTAAAATCTAGCTGTTGTAAATGACAAGCTAGCTATGCTACATTAGTTAATGTTAGCTTGGATCAAGTTCTGCATCAAGTTGCGCATCAAGTACTGAGTAGAAATGCTGAGAAACTGTGCTGCAGCAGCTTTGCTAACTTGTGCCACACTGTGCACTTAAAGTAAAATCAGACTCTCCTTCACTGTCAGCTTGAGTCATTTGTTCATTTGCGCAGCAGCACACACTGGCTTACACTCATGGTATCGAGTGGTGTATGATGTTGGTATCGGTGCATTTTTATGAGTTTGAGTAAATGAGCATGGTATCAGGCTGATGCTCTATACTAGAATTGGTATCAGTGCATCCCTAGTTTAAAGTAGAATATTCCTCATACAGTCCTGTACAATAGTTTACAAAATTGCAGCCATGAGAGTTTAAGACTGTTTACCCATAGCAGTAAGTCTGTTTTTGTACAAACACTATACAATGTTCAAATAAATACAAATAAACAAATATACTGTAAAACCTTTAAGTTAATATGTTGGTTAGAAGAATACTGTTGGAAAAAAACAAGGTTGTTTCCTGATTTCTCTCTGCACTGTAGCCATTGTATCATTTTGCTGAATTCCACCAGCTACACACCTGTTTTAATTTAATAAAAGATTGGTTAGCTGAAGTAGGTTTTGGATGGTAACTGTAAATTCTTCCTTGAGGAATGCTTTGGAGATGGTTATGCAAACACACTCACACATCAAATCACAATATATTGTTTGTTTGTTGTACTAAGTCTTACATATTTTTTTTTTTTTTTTACAATTCCTAAGAAAAATTTTTAGTTCTCTTTTTCAAAACTCTTCACATAGATATCACGACAACACTGTTGATTACAGTATGCATTCTGTGGCCTAGTATGGGATGGGTAATAGTACTCAAATACTTGGTTAACAGTTCAGTGTTCATGAAACCAGTTTCAGACAACTTTTGCTTTGTGCCTTAGCGCATTACCATGTTAGATATAGCCATTAGAAGGTTTTAAATTATGGCTATGAAGAGATGCGCATGGTCAGCAACAATACTCAAATAGGCAGAGGCATTCAAGCAATGATTTTTGGGATTAACGGGCCCATAGAATCTATGGATTCATGCTGCTGGTGCCAAATTCTGACCCTCGAAATCGAAATTCATCACACTCTCAGAAAAAAAGGTACTAAACTGTCACTGGGGTGGTTCCCTCAAGGGCACATCTCAGTACTTCTAGTTAGGGAACAGAATTGTGCCATAATCCATTGAAATGATGTTTTCTAAATTGTATTGACTCCACACACCAGGCTTTTTATTTTATTGTTTTGTTTTGAAACACTGGGTTATGAAAGGGTACAAATATATACTTTTCCACTAGGAAAAACATATTTAAGGTATACAAAAGAACCTTAAAACCACTGTTGTACCTTCGAGTTACATTGTTTGTACCTTGATGAACAAAAAATGTACCTACACAGTACCTTTATTTCTAATAGTGCAGACCAGGCTACGTTTTTCCAGTCTTCAGCTCATCTTGCAAATGCTAATGTCAATAGGCTGAACTAAATTTCAATACACTGATTGATTTAGCACTTTATAATGCACCATACATTTTCAGTAGGAGATAAACAGGCTGGTCTTTAATAACAGGCTGGTTTTAAATGCGGTGCTATCTGAGGGATCGAAGGTCACGTTTGCTGATGCACTTTTTGGCAAAGTGGCATGCCTCAACCCATCCTCGTTCATAAAGGACTTGGCCATTTTTGGATATTTCCCTTCATACCCAAGCATGATTACATCACCTCTTTTAAAATATTTTCTTAACAATTAACAATGTTTCTAGTCTTAAATTGACCTTGTGTCAGCTTTTTAGAATGTGTTGTAGGCACCAATTTCAGAATAAGCATATATTTACTAAAAACAATGAAGTTGATAAGGTAAAATATGAATTGCTTTGTTTTTGTACTGCTTTTGTTTAAATTTTATCTACTTTGTGTTTCTGTAAAAAAAAAAAAAGTTCTGAAAAAGTTAACATGCTTGTCAACAAACAGATAAACATATCTTAATTACTTTAATGACTTCCAGACTGTTACTGATAATTCCAATAACAGATCTTTCTCTGCGTGCTATATAATGCAAGACTGATTCAAAATATACATACACAGTTGCACCACCTTGCCTTCAAAATGCTAATCCAGCACAAAACAAAAGCAAAATATTTTGTATCTTATAAAACAATAATGTGGTTTGACATACGTGAAAGATTAAAGTAATGTGTCACTGCATTTACAGGAAATAGGGCTTTCTATGGCATGCAAAATATTTTTGCATGAAACTGAATCTCTCTGTGGAACACCCACATCAATGATGTGACAGAAGCCAGTGTGTGCCATGATGACGCATCAGTTATCTGGAGGGTGAGAGAAGGATCAAGCAATTAAACTGGGCTGGGTACTCTTAGCACGCCATGTTGCAACAACAGGTTTAGTCACTGCTCTAGTTATTTTTTTGAGATATTAAGTCAATATTTCAAGAACATAGTCACTATTTCAATATATTAAGTCAATATTTTGAGAAAATAAGTCTAAAATATTTATAAAATATTTTCAAGATACTAAGTCCAGAGAGGCCATGAGGTAGGTTGTTATTTTGTGACTTAATTATCTGATGATCTCGAGATAACAAAGTGGTGATCTCAAGAAAAGTTGTTATCTTAAGATCATGACTTAATTATCTTGAGATCTCAAGATAACAATCCAGAAAATTATAGCCACCTCATGGCCTCTCCAAACTCCAAAAGAAACAGAGAAAAAAATATATATACAGTGGTTTGCATAAGTGTGGCTGCTCCTAGTCAAATGACATTTATGTTGAGTTTCTAAGTGAAAATAAGTAACACATCCTTTACAGACAACAAACATAAATATGGCTTTTCTGCAAATTTAATTGAGTTAAATATATTGGAACAAAAACAAAGCATAACATAATAAATGTGCTATAACCTTTCCATATGTAACATTTCATGGTATATTTTTTCCAAAATGTTACATTCAGCAAAAAACAGTAACTGTGCATTACAATGTGCAGAAGTTGTCATTTGACAAGGGGTGCCCAAACTTTTCCATATGACTTCATATATAGGCATTTCTTTCTTCATTCCTGGCAGGAATGTGTTTCCATAGTTTTTACTGGAAAGACCCTTACTGCTGAGATAAACAGTTTTAAACAATTTTAATAACTGCCTTAGATTTTTGCCCCATACTGTAAGTCAGTTTAGGTCTCATAAGTTCTCATAAGACAAACTGATGTTTTTTTTTTCACCTAGTCAATTTTTAGTACTACAAACATTCAAATTATTTACAGTAGTCTTAAAATAAGTTTATCTTGTTGTCCCTTTGACAGCAATATTTAGTTAACTAGCAAAATATTACTGTCAAATGGATGTTTGAAAGCAATAAACCATGAGATGCCATGTGTTGCAGTGATTTTACCACCGTTAAGGGGTGTTCTGAAGCATGATAATAAAATACATCAATTTTCAATAATCATTACATTTATTGTTAATAATTCTAGTGAAGGGAAATCTTAATGATACAATATACAATGACATTCTAGACAATTATCTGCTTCTAATTTTTTGGAAATAGTGTGGGGAATGCCCTTTCCTGTTTTAGCATCACAATGTCCACTTTCACAAAATGAGATAAAAAAAAAAGTTTGCCAAGTTTAGTGGAGGAAATTGACTGGCCTTCAGAGAGCCTTGACCTCAAGCCCAACATTTGGGATGAACTGGAACACCAACTGCGAGCCAAGCCCTATTGGCCAACATCCGTGCCCGACCTCATTAATGCTCGTGGCTGAATGGGAGCGAACCCCTTTAGTCATGTTCCAAAACCTTTCCAAAAGACTGTTAGAGCAGCAAGGGGTGGGGGGGGGGCAACTCTGTATTAATGCCCATGATGTTGGAATGAGATGTTCAGCAAGCTTGTATGGATGTGATGTTTAAGTGTCTACGTACTTTTGGCTGTCTATTGTAGATATTTTCATACAGTGGTGGTTGAGGACAAATTTGGGTAATACGCTCTTAAAAAAGCTTGGGAGTGGTACCATATGATAGAACTGCTTTCAGTTCCATAGAAGACCTTTCCATGGAACCATTTTTGTAATGAGATGTGCAAATGTAAGGAACATTTTAAGTTTTTAAGAATGTCCACATTATGTAAAGATTCTACACTGTTTAAAGTTTTATGCTAGACCCACATATCCAAGCCAAAAATACATTTTGGAATCATTGTTTTTTCAAGAGCATAAAATAGCAAAATACACTGGACACTGTGTACACATAATAAATAGACATGTTACAGTTTTATATGTACATACAGTGCAAAGGCATCAGTGCAAAAAATCTACATGAAGTGCAGATGACAGTAGCCTTATACCCAAAACCCTTTAGGTGGAAATCTTCCTTGATAACTTTCAGTTGTTTACAGCTAGGAACATTCATAAGAGAGGGAACAATGACAAGGTCAGAAAGAGATGGACAGAAAGGCGGTGCTAAACATATGGTATGACCATCGGACTGTGGTCATGGGTTCTGGCTTTGAAAGAAGATGAAGTCAAGAAGTGGATTCAGAAGGAGGGATTTTCTGTGAAGATCAAGCATATATTGTGTGAAGTTAGGCCATGGATATGGTGGACAAGCTGAATCAGCTGATTGGCGGGACTGACATCAGAAAATGACCACTTATGATGACTGCAAATATCTTTGATCCAGCTGGCTTGAGCGCTGAAGAGAAAAGACCGTTGGGACACTCCTCACCACTACACAAAGGATCTCTTGCATTCCAAGAGGAAGACAAAGCTTGACACGAAATACACCTCTCCAACATGACACCACTCCTGATGCTGAACGACAGTCAGCTGGAGATATGTGGTCAGAAAACCCTATAGGATATATGATTCTAAACATATTTCAGGACCAATCCAACAGGAATCTTATTTGGAATCCTAAGTTGTCACCAAAGGGGTGAATTATTCTTAAACTGACTAAATATGTCATTAAGGCTTGTGTACCACAAAAGAAATGCGTTCTGTCTTCATAGCATAATTTTTACCAACATCTCCCATTTAAAAATTTATACACATGATCACTTGCATTTCAAGATGAAATCCTTAAGTGCAGAACAAAGTGGAAGATGAAGCTTGACATGAAATCCACCTCTCCAAAATGAACCACTCTGGAGAACTGCTGTTGAACAACAGTCAATTAAAGAGGTCTGTTTTGACACAATGGACCACATGCCAAATTACAACAATCATAAAGAGGCAACCATAGGAAGAACAAATAAACAAACAAGTGTAATATGACCAAGTAAATCATTCTAAATGGTTACCCCTATAAAATGTAATTAGAAAAATCATATAAGAATGTTATAGCTAGGATTTCTATCATATTTTTGAACCAATCCTATAGGGGTCCTACTGAACATCCTATGGGAATCTTATTGGACATTCCATATCCTTTTGAAATTTATATTGGATTGAATTGGAAATCCACAGTAAATATGAAAAAAATTGTCTGTTCAGCAGGTCTACTTTTTAAAGGTTCTCATAAAAGGGGCGAAATATACTTGAAACAGACTATAAATAATCTGCCTTCATAGCACAATTTTACAAGTTACCTGCTTAAAATAGTTTTAAACATATATTAAACATTAAATAGATATACACGATGTCAAACTTTATGAACATACATTACATGTTCATATATAATAAATTCCTCTTTTAGGTTTTTTTTTTTCAAATATTTTCCCTCTGGAGCATTATTCGGGTCAGAAGGTCTTGTGCTGTTGTCAGTCACTGCTCATATCTGCTTGTTTTGTTATTTTAAGGTTTATTTTTTAGCGTTATGTTGTAAGGCATTTTTGCTCAGTAGTGCTTTGGCGTTTACTTTCTACTTTGCAGTTAGCTTGTCCATGGAATGCTGCTTTTAGTCATGACCTTTCTTTTTTCCTTTTTGTCGTGTAGAAGTTATTCCTAAATCTAATACGGGGAGTCCGAGGTTATTATCGTCCTCTCTCTCTCTCCCTCTCCATCCCCCCTCACGTTGCCCTCTCAGATTAACATCAGCGGGCCGACTCTCTGAGTAAACGTGTTCTTTCAGCCCATTCACAGTGGTGTGTGTCCAGGCCTGGCTGAAGTACCGTGTGTGGAAGTGGAGAGAAGTTCCCTCCGCATCTCATCAACACTTCTATAGAGTTGCGTTTGAGGTTAAACCGTTTCTTTCCTCAGGTTTGACTTGCACGCCCGGGCGGACGGAGAGCAGTCGTTTCTCGATACTGTCTGGAAATGTTCGAATTCATTTTTTGGACGATATGAGAAACTAATGCCAGCTAATGCTATTTTTGCTAGCTAGCAGGCTATCGATGCAGCTTGGGTGTATGTGTGATGTTACGGGGAGCTAACAGTTAGCCGGCTAGCTAATCCGTTTACTTCCATCCGAGTGTTACGTCCGAGTATCCTGCTCACTCAGCTAGCTAGCGTGCTCGGTTCAGCTAACAACCCTGCAGACTCCATCTTTCCTCAGCAGTTGTAGCTCGCGTCCGGCTGGTTTAAGTCCACTTTGAGGAAACTTGTACGCTAAGTTCATATTCATATTCGGAGTTTTACAGCGGAGGCCCTTAGCCGCAAATTAGCCATCAGAGCATCTGTGGCCGGCTGCGCTAGCAGCTAGCAAGCAGGACTGCGTGATTCCGCCGCCGCTAAAGTTCCTCGGCTCTCTTTTTCGAGATGCCCGCGATGTTAGAAAAGGGCACCACCGAGATATCTGGCAAGAGGAGAGGCCGAAACTCGGTGAATAACCCGACCAAAAGTTTTACTTCAAACGGGAACAGTAACAATTCTTGGGAGGAAGGAAGTTCGGGCTCCTCAAGTGATGACGAGCATGGTAAGTGGCGGTGGTAGCCTCGGTCATTCGCGATAACTTCTCACACTTCTGTTGGTTTTAATATGTGTGCCTCTTCTTCTTTTTGGCTTGTTAAAAGGTGCAGGCGGGATGCGAGTGGGTCCGCAGTACCAGGCAGTCGTGCCGGATTATGACCCCGGTGCGTGGAAATTCAGTTTTCTGAGCTCTAATGATAGAACAGGTTCCTCATCGTAATAGCCTCAAACACAGCCCGTTGTTTAAATAGTTTCTGCAGTTAGATCAGCATCAAAAGACACAAGATCCTGGTTGTTTCTTAATTCCATTCGTTTAATGTGCTCTGATATGGACCTAAATCGTCCTGAATATGTGTGTGTATTACTGCAACAGTGAATTAGTGATTAAAACAAAAAGGAGAAGTTTTGCCTTCAGTGAGTCACTAGCATATTTTGACGTACCTAATTTGGGCAGTTGAAGTTCGACCTAGAGATGTTCATATTTAGAAGTGGATATTTAGATGGTTAAGGTCTCAGCGTAACTTCCAAGGCTTCTACGACGAGGGAGTTCATTAGAAATGATTGTATGTCAGTTACATTTTTGTTACTTAGTGAAGAAGTACTCGTTTAATGTAGGTTGAAACCCATTCAAATCACTAAAAAAGCCAAGGGCTTTTGATCCCCTAGCAACTGCATGGTGTAGCATACTTGTCCTTCCTCTGAGTGCTGCTGTGCCTTGGAAAATAAGCACCACTAATCTGATATAGTGACCTTAGCGTGCATAATGTTGTAGAAAATTATGGATTACTTTGGGTTTGTCGAGTAATCATTGTGCCTGTTTCTTTATCAGAAGTAGCAAAAGCAAGCCAGGAGAGGGAGAACCTGGGAATGTTGGTGTGGATTCCTAACCAGAACTTGGCAGAGGCAAAATGTGGGTTACTTATGAGAATGTATATGTTGAATTTGAGATGGAACTTTCTTCTTTTTCAGTACTAAGACTGAAACCTTGTGTATCATCCGATACCGAAACTAAGCCTTAAAATGAACACTTTTCCAATACTGATATTTGTTATATTTTGTTTTATATTTGTTTTTTAAAGCTTCAAAATGAGCTATTTTTATTATGTGAATGTGTCTTTATATTAAAGGCTGTAATCCTTTGTAGAGAATAGTATGAAGAGCTATTAATCAGTGATCAAAACTGGCACTGGTTTAAAGTAAACACTATTGCTAATAAATTGTCACCTGTTTCATGTAGGACTGATGTTTTGGTGTTTTTACTGATTGTTTTTGAATCTTGTTTTTCTTTCAGTGGACGAGTATATTGCAATAGCCAAAGAGAAACATGGGTACAATATGGAGCAGGTAAAATTAATATGGCTTTTTTTATCTAGTATATTGGGCTATTCTGATTGGGATTAATGACACGCTTTGCTTCAGATTTGATTACCTAATGAATATTTTATGCACTCACCAGGCACTTTATTTGAAACGCCTACTTGCTGGTGCACAGTTAGAGATCTGTTGATGCACAGTTTATTAGTTGTCTCTCAGACCTTCATAAGTGGTCAGTTACTGACCACCCATACAGTCAGTGTCTGCTGTCCCTGATACACTCCAGCATCCCACACACTACCATGACACTACCAGGTCGGTGTCTCTGATATGTGTCTTTGTTATGAATGATCCACCACCCCAATAAAACAAAGCCAATTCCAAAAAAGTTGGAACGGTATGTAAAATGCGAATAAAAATAGAAAGCAGTGATAAGTAAATCCTGTTTGACTTGTATTCAATTGAAAACACAAAAACATAGTATTTGATATTTTACCTTATGAAGTTTTTTTTTAATATATGCTCATTCCAAATTTGCAACACATGTCACACACTTGTCACATCACCTCCCTTTTGATGGCACTTATTAATCATTTGGGGACAGATGGCATCAATTAATTCAGCTTTAAAAGCGTATTTTTTGCCTTTTGTTAGTTATACAAGCCTGCAGCTGTACAGGGCCTTTGTTGTTGTATTTTGAGCTTAATAATAGGAGACAGTTCTGGATTGCAGCCAGGCCAGTCTAGCACCGGCACTCGCTGATTACGCAGTCATGCTGTTGTAACACGTGCAGAAAGAGGCTTGGCGTCATGTTGCAATATGCATGAACATTCCTGAAAAAGACATCATCTAGAAGGCATATATCTTGCTCCAAAATGTGTTCTGTGTTAATGGTTATTTCACAGATGTACTGGTTACAGTGAAGTTAAGATAAAAATAAAATAAACATGAGGATAAACTTTTAAGTGTCTTTGTACTGTTTTTGTTCAAATATAGGTCAAAGTAGATTTATAAATCATTGTTTTCTGTGCTGAGCTGCAGTCTATTATTGTACATCTGTGTAGCGCACCTGTAAGGTAGGTAGGCAGGCCTTATAAAGTGGCCACTTTGTGGTACATGATTTTTAATAAAGTGGATGGTAAGTGTGTATATATACTGTTTTCTTGTAACAGACTGTAATAATGTATAAATATAGCTATACTCATATTATGATGCTGTTTCTCTTTTACAGGCATTGGGCATGCTCTTCTGGCACAAGCACAACATAGAAAAGTCTTTGGCAGACCTGCCCAACTTCACCCCTTTCCCAGATGAGTGGACAGTGGAGGACAAAGTGCTATTTGAACAGGGTTTCAGCTTTCATGGCAAGACTTTCCACCGCATACAACAGATGGTGAGCCACGAGGCACTGATATAGCATTACACATTTTGGAAAAAAGGAAGTTTCCTGGATGTCCTTACATGGCTGTCCAGCCAGGGGATCTGTTAAAATTCAAATCACTGACATATTGAAAATGACCATAGAACTGACTTCAAAGGAAAATTTTGCATAAAAATGCTATCATGAATGAAACGCAGTAGAAGCCAGTTGGCATCATGCAGATGAAATTACACTAGTACACACTGTTTTACCATTGTAAACCAAGTTAGCAAATCTAGGTGAAGGATAAACTAACATTTACCATTAATGACTTATTTTATTCAGTACAGTGTTGATTCAAATTTAAACTATATAAAATATATAAACATCAGGAGGTCAATATTTCTTTATCCCTTAGAATTAAACAAGCTGTTTTATTACTGTGCCTATAATAATACTGATATATGTAAATGACTTGTGTTTTGATTAGCTGCCCTGTATTGTGCCTTATTATAAAAAGCAACCCAGGCTGAAACATACCTTATATTGTCAGTGTGAATGGGTGGGGCTAAACTGCTATAGGTTCAGTAGACAGGTATGTTTAAATGTGCTGATTTTCATGACATCACAGAAAGAATGAATTCAAAAGGCTTCAGGCTGTTTTAGCACTATAGTTGTCATAGATGGACTGTAAGGACTGTGGAGTAAATGGTGTGTTTTGAAACTTTAACAATGATCAAACTGTATTATTTAAAGTGAGTGAAATTAGTTTTTCCAAGATATGAGCCCTTATACTGTAATTTCTATTAGTCTGTTTATAGTTGTTTAACAAAAGGTAAGTAAACAACCTTGAGATTTGGTCACTTTTCCAATGGGAGGCATTCTGGATGTTAATTTTATCATAACTTCATTCTAGATGTTATACATGTTTAATTTAAAGCTACATAATACACAGCAATTGCCTACACCTCTCCAACATTGTGGACGCATCAGGAAAGTTTATTTATTATTTGAATCTTGTATGGTACTATTTTCATATTAGAATGAGTTTATGCATGCATCTGCAACGTACCATAAAAACCGTGCATAACGTTGGCATGTTCGGTGGTCCTATAGCACTTGAATGTGTAAATGTTTTTTTTTTCTCTTTGACCAGCTTCCAGACAAATCTATTGCAAGCCTGGTTAGATTCTATTACTCATGGAAGAAAACACGCAGTAAAACCAGTGTCATGGACCGGCACGCACGCAAACAAAAGAGAGATCGTGAGGAGAGGTTAGCCATTCATAACCATTCATATAAACCCATTATCCAGGCAGGGCATCTTATTGATTGATAGATGTGTTAATATTATGTTTTGATTATTTGTCAGTTTTCAGTCTTACACCTGTTTTTGTCGGGTTTTAGTTTTTCTTTAAATAAATGTATTTTGAGAGCATGGTGACATTTCATAGAACATTTTACAATGTTTAAAAAAAACAAAAAGAAACTTTTTTTGGTTGTAGTGACGATGAGGCTGATGAGACAAGCTGCACCTCCCCAGGTGATGCGGAATTGGAGCTGAACAAGGAGGAGAAAAAAGAGGTAAATTTGAGTTTACTTCATTTCTTCTTATCCCCTCAAGCCCTGAGGGTCCTTATATGGGCCCACACTAGTTTTGCACTCTCATAACTACATAATGTACATAAAGTGTACTGTTTGTCTGTAGGAGTCATAAACACGTAGTGTGCTGCATGGTTTGATCATCTGGTTAATTGGGCTTTTTTTCTTTAGCTGTATTTTGGGTTGTTTTTCTATTGAAAGGGAGAAAATAAACTGGAACCATTTATCATTTACTTCTTGTTCTTTGACTTCTTTTTTCTGGGAATTGAATTTGAGACTCTGTACACATTTCTCTGTTTCTTCTACCTCTGATCCTGCCTGTGAGTCTTTGGACAGATATGTGTTTATTGCCAAAGTGAGCATAGTGGTAAACCTTATTTTTCCCAGTGTCTCCTGGATATAAAACATGATTGCTGTTTAAAACCTGTAGTTGTTGCTAAGCTATCAGTACCAATTTTAATGAATCCATGGCTTAGATACCTTGCCTGTTGGACATGAAAATTCACATTATTTCCTTTATATTACAAACAATAGATGCGTTTCTACTCTGAAACGCAGCAGTACAGATACTTACGAAACAAAAAAGACAGCAGCTATCACCCATGTTTTTAAAGATCAGCACTGGCTACCTGTATCTTTTATGATGGATTGTAACATTTTTATTGTTTTTTAAGGCTCCTAATGGCCTAGCACCTGTGTACCTCACCTAATGTCCATCTGTTTATGTGAAAACACGTCATCTTAGATTGGCACATTTTAGCTGTCTCCAAACATCCTGTATAAATCACAGAAAGCGTGGAGAGGCCACATTTTGTTTTTATGCTTTTAAACTGGGAAACTTTGGGAATATGAAATTGGCAATCAATTTTAGTACATTTTCTAAGCTTAAGATTTAAAACCATACCTTTTAAATTTACCTTTTTTTAAAAACGATTATTGTAATTCATTTTTTTGCGTTTCGTTTCATCATTTTATTTTCTTTTTCCCTTTTATTTTTCTGTTGTGTGTTTCTGCTTTTATTTCTCCGTTTTACTTTTGAGCTGCTTTGTGTATGTAAAATGCTCTATAAATACAGTTTTGTTGTTGCTGCTGTTGTCATTATTGTTATCGTTGTTGTTGTTATTATTGTTGTTGATAATAATAATAATAATAATGTTATTGTTATTATTATCATCACAGTCATATAAGCATGGTTACTAAATTATAAAGATTTCACAACTGCTTCTATCCATCACAGAAAAACTGGCTGTAGGAAGGTGCATAGAAAGGTTGATGTATTGCTGTGGCTTTAGAAAGCCATCATGTAGTGTTGTCTTTTTTCATAAGCCAATTTTCAAGACCTTTTTTCACACCTCCAGTAGGCTTTTTTTTCCCCAATGATAGGCAAAATCACAGTGGGGTGTCTTTTTAGCCAAGATGCGTACAAACTAGCAGCTTATTGATATTGACATTATTCAAACCCCTTTTTAGCCAACAGGTCTTACAGAAAAGCCGGCACATGTGAAGAAAGAGGCACAGGGTCTGATTGGACGGAACCTCCACAGGGCAAAAAGGAAGCCACCCAAAGGCATGCACCTAAACCAGAGTGACGTGACTGCAATGTCGAGCAGCGGCTCTGCCGCAACCAGCATACTGAGGCAGCTGGACATGGAGCTCGTCGCTACTAAACGACAGGTTAGAACTGTCTCATTAGTTTTGGTTGAGGATTATCTCCCTGGTTCTGACCTCCTAATGATGATGGGTTTTGATAATAAGTATTTTAGTTTGGAAGTTATTGTATAAAAATGACAGTGTGCTAAGTGTTGAAATATGAAACTTGCAGATCCAGAGCATTAAACAAAGCAACAGTGCACTGAGAGAGATGCTGGATACAGGAGTGGAGGAGTTCCGGCCTCCTGAGGTAATCACGCTGGCCTGTTTTTAGATTTCTCTTATTGAAGATTTTCTAAGTGAATTTAAAGATCGTGTTTCTTTGCTCCTTGAAGTCAAAAAGTAATAGTTGTACACAAGATGCTGGAGCATAGAGAAGGGGCACAATGCGGCACAAATATTATATCACAGTACTTAAAGACATTTTTATGATACACAATACATATCACAATATTTTGACACGGACACAATGTGCCAGTAGAGCTTAATTTAAAAATTTGATTACAGTCATTTTTATTCACTATTGCACATACTGCGCTGCACTAAACAGGGCTAATTATGCTCTCTTTGTAATGAAATATGCAGCTGATTGTTTTTCTTTAAGAATGCTCAGAACAGTGTTATTGTTTATCACAGTAACAAAATTTATCACAATGACAAAATATTTTCGTATTGCCCACTTCATACAATAATTCAGTGCAATTTTTTGTTCAGGTTTTTTGCTAGCACTTCTGTGTACTGAGCAGATGTTCCGTCTAATACGAGCATGCTGTTTTTCTAGGTCAGTCAGAAGTTTAATACACGTTGGACTACAGAGGAGCAACTTCTTGCGGTACAAGGTAATTTTTAAACCAGTATTGAGTGTAGTAGCAGGAGGACGTCAGTTGTTTAAAATGGCTTAAGCTGTGCCTACACTACACAATTTTTAGCCCGGTTTTAACCTGATTTTTCCCTACCGACAAATTTTCACAATCTGAATCAATGTTGGGAGCTCAGTCGGAAGCGATTGACGGCACGAATGATTTGGTAACGTGAGAGAAGAAAGTCAATCCTTAGCTTTCCGATAGAGCTCTGAAGTGATCGGAGACCCTCTGATTTTTTCATATGTTTGTTTGTTGTTGTTTTACAACTCAAACCTTTCACAAGACCTGTATGAGATTGTCAGTGATGTAACAGAACTAGTCAGAGAGCTAGCAGAGAAGCAAAGGTGAAGAGAGAGAAGAGGAGCTGCTTTTTGAGTTCAGGCTAATAATCACTGTCAGCAACCAGTTTGCAGTAAAAAATTTTCTCCAGTTCTGACTGTGATATCTGCATTTCATCCTCATATTCATCCCTAATTTCCGTTTTTCCTACAGTTCTTACATAAAAGCTTCAGGTCCAGTTTAATTTTATTTGTATCATGTAATAACAGTGAGATCTGGGATTTTGAGTGCCACAGTTGCAGCTGTTTTTTACAGACTTTACCTGTTAGGATTTTAAAAGACGTTAAGTACTTATAGCTTTAACGCAAATCAAACTCAACAGCTCTATAGGAGATTATTTACACACTTTGAGAGAAAAAATATTTTAATGAGGGTTCTGTTGTAATTATTCCAAGTTAGGGGCAACATGGTCAAATAAGCATTATGTCAACTATTTTCATCAAGTGCCAGTTATAATACTGTTTATAGCAATTTTAGCATTTTTTGGATTAAATATTTTTCTTTTTTTTCATCCCTTTCTCAGCTATAAGGAAATATGGGCGAGATTTCCAGGCTATTTCTGATGTCATTGGCAACAAGTCAGTGGTCCAGGTGAAAAACTTTTTTGTGAACTACCGGCGACGCTTTAACCTGGACGAGGTACTGCAAGAGTGGGAGGCTGAACACGGCGTGGAAGGCTCGAAAAGCTCTGAGGAGGAGAAGATGGAGGTGTCGTCTGAGGAGGGCACCACCACTCCTGTACCACCAGAGGACCAGAAGGAGGTCTGAAGGTCTTATATCAAGGCTCCAGATTACATGTTGCTAAAAGTTTCTAGGATTACATGCTGACAGTCAAAATGATTTTCATCCATTCATGAGTTGCAGCTGTTTTTGATGTGTTTGAAGGGAACTATCCCTTCTCTTTATTTAAAGGAAGAAAACCACAAAATAATGCCTGTATATTGTAAGACAATGGTATAATGGGTAAGACAATGACATACCACTTGCCAAGTGAGGGAGTGGTTTGAGGAGGAGGAAGTTGAGGTGATGACACAACTAGCAAAATCACCATATTTAAATTCTATTGAGAACTTTTGGGAAATGTGTATAGAAAAAAATTCCAAGAATTACAGGTAATCTGTGGACAGCTGTGAAGAACTCAGGACAGGCATTTAATTTAATCTTTGAAAAACACTTTGATAGTGAGGTACAGATAAATAGTCTTTAAACAGTCTTAGGTGTCTGTTATCTGTTTTTGCAGTGATGTGTGTGTGTGTGTGTGTGTGTGTGTGTGTGTGTGTATATATATATATATATATATATATATATATATATATATATATACACACACACACTCATATATATTTATATATAAACAGTATCGTGCAAAGGTCACCACACTTCATTTATATTATTCTCAGTCAAAACGGCCATTAAGTACACATTATTTGTCATTAGATATTTCTGAGGAGGTTCTAATCCACTCACATAAGGAAGGGAATATGAAAGGAAAATAACTGAAAAATGTTAAAAAGTAAAAAAAAAATATATATATATATATATATATTATTAAAGTTTCTGTCCATCCTTCCACTGTGATAAGACAAGCCAGTGCTGTGGGGTCAGAAAGGATGTGTAGATATTACTGAGAAAGATATTACTGCGAAAATAAAATAGATTAAAAATGAAGAAAATGTGCAAACTCAAAGAAAGAAGCTGGCAGTGTTCCCAGAACAGTGGACTGGCTACCCCAAAGTCCAGAACTCAATATCACTGAATGTGTTTGGGATTGTTGTAACATATTAAATACTGAAAAAAGTATATTTAGTTGTTGAGGCTTCTGCATAGTTTTCTGTGTTTATGCTTTATGCTTACTTGTTTTGACTAGAAATGAACTAAATGGAGTGGTCTCTGACTTGCACACTACTGTACTTTAATATTTGTGCAGTTCTTTTTGACTAAAAAGAAACGCACAAAAAAATTTCATTAGGTGATGTTAGAGGAAATAGAAGTCATTGGAATAACAGTATGTTCTTTTGTTCAGGAACCTACGCCTACAGAAACACAAACCCCCTCAGCTTCTTGAATGCCCACACCAGACCAAATGACCTGAATGCAATCCAGTTGATTTTACTGCTGTGCTGAAGAGACACCAGGGCTTCCATGGCTCCCAGCGTAGCTGCTTCATAGCAACCATTCCCACTCCTCTGTCCTTGTCCCCGCTCCTTCCACCCCGCTGAGCCCCAGGACTCTGGCACGTCCTGCCAAACGGAAGTGTAAACCTCCCCAGGTCTGACCAAGGAATAAGGATCATCTTTACATGGTCTGTGCCAACACAGATAGGCAGTGGTGCTCCAAGCACCAAGTTCACATAACCTTCGGAAACATTGAGGATGATGGATGGATTTTATGATCTCGTCAAAAAAGGAAAAAAGAAAAAAGCTTGACTGTCCCAGCTTCACTAAACTGAATGGCCTGTATGAGAAGGTGCTTATTGAAATTGCCTGATTATTCTCACCTGTTTTAACTCCCCACAAGTGGACTTTCTCTGACCAGTTTCCCTCATACTCTTTTCCCCTCACAAATTACTTTAGTGTACCAAAAACAAGTTTTTTGTTCATCAGTTTATAAAGCAATCAGATTTAATGTCTTGTGATTTTAAGTGACTTCTATCAGCAATTCTATCATGAGCTAAGCTATGAATCTATTTATTGCTTAAAAAGTGGTTTCAGGAGAATGATAATCTTTCCAGTAATGAAAGGGTTTATATTGAAGAGTTCAGAATTTTGACAACCGAACCTGTTTTCCAGCTTACTTGAAAATTGGATGAACAGTCTTGGTTATCACTCAGTTTTTTGGTGGAACATCCAGCGTTGCCACATTACTCTGCAAACAGCCTTGATTTTAAGATATTATCGTCTGTGAACTGGCAGAGCTGTGGAAATGGAATCAGCCCTCTGGTTTCGCAAAGTGAAGTGTGTTTCAAATGCAATCAAGTGATTTTCCTCTAGTGAACCAAATAACCGCAGAGCCGTGAAGAGGAAGAATTTACTGCCTTCTTCCTTCCCTACACTTTTTCAGTCTGTCTTGCTCTGCTCAGTTCCTCAGCGACATTGTACTGTAATTCAGACATCATTGTGGAGCTCATGACAGCTGGGGCTTGTCAAAATTACCCTGCAAATGCAAGCTTCTCTTACGCTCCAGCACTTCGTGTGTGATGGATTTCAGAACAACAACAGTTGAATCATGTAAAAGAGAAAACAGATGTAGGTGTCAGAACTGTTCCTTTTATCCTTGCAAGATTTTAAATTGATTTTTGTTGTGCCCATTTATAAATATAGTGGTCCGGGTCTCCCTTAAGAAGGATTTAAGTGAATGGGTTAAGTGATGCCTTAAAGGAATACTTCAGAGTTTTACAATGTAATCCAGTGAAACTGTCTAGTAGTATGAGTTTAACCTAATCTCTTTCATACCTACTTTGCTCGGTATGGACAAATGGAACAAATGATAGCAAAGCATTTGATTTTGTCACATGGAGTGTGGAAAGTATAGGTTGAATAGGTTGGGCCAGATATCAGAGACGTGGTTGAATACAAACTGACAGATAATTAAGCCAATCGATTATATAGAGGCTTTATTTTTATTACTCTAATTGCCATACATGTAGACATCAAACATCTCAATTTTCATACATGCTTATGGGGATTATAATATATTTTATCAAGAATATAACCGAGGGATAGATCTGGATCTTGTACTTTGATAAGCCAGTGAAGGTTACATAGTTTAATGAATGCAAGTGTGAAAGTAACAGCTTGTAAGCCAAATATCTGATTAATCCAACAATCCCACATGTATTATTTGATCCACTTTAATCATTGTAATGTGAAACCAAAAGAAAAGATGCAAACCTAAACTCTGGTGCAGACTTCAGTAAACAAACTAGGTGTGAAAATAGCTTTAGAAAAAGGTTGACAGCACACCCAAAATGGAAGCCTATAAGCAACTGTCCAGTGACATTCACTGTAAGTGTGTTTTGAGCCAACAGAATTTTTGTTTTTTTTTTAAAGTACAAGTATAAAGAAATATTGAAATTATTTTCCGTGGTATTCAACTGTGTGCTACAGATGGAGCTATATGCTGCGATTAGGTTAAAAAACGCTGGAGTATTCCTTAAAGATGCTTAATGGACCATTCAAGAATTTTTCCTCCGTAAATGGTAAGAGTTATATATGATTATAGCAAAAGAAATATATATTATGTCTGCGAAGGGAGATTTCTTAACTGGGGCTGACTGCTCATGTATTGAGGTGATTTTGGATGTTTTTCCCTTGGGTTTTTAACGATATACTAAGCTTTGTCTTTAATGCAAGGGCAATAATTTGGCAGACAAGGCCCAAATTTGAAGGTGTAGACTCAGATAAAAAGAGAGATCAGAGGGCAACAGTGAATGAAAGTTGTTTCATATTGTCTTATAGGCACTGCAGATATAATACTCAAGCTACTGATATTGGGACAAAAGCAGGAAAGTAGGTCCTGAAATCGTTCATTTCCTCCTTTCACCATTCTCCTTTTATTTTCTTACTGTACCAGTACCTCCTCCAAAGGGTAGACCATTTTGAGACTTTTTTCTAAATGAATGCACATGCATGCATGCGTGTGTGTGTGTGTGTGTGTGTGTGTGTGTGTATGCGTATGCGTGTGTGCTATTGCCATTACATATTTTGCCCATATATAATCAGTTTGTCACATTAGCCACCTAATAAACCAATGAAATTTATTCAGTCTATGAGGTTTTTTTTTTAATGTACCACAATATTCAGCATGTACACTATTATCATGTACACTCTTAAATACGTCACTGCCTTTTAATCTAACAAGATTCAGTTTGAGTTGTTTTTCTTTTTTAAAGATTCGCAGAGCTGCTTTGATTTCACTGTGCTGTCACATTGTGATCCCTTGCTTTATTTGATGTTTGTACAGCTTTTTCATGGTGTTATTGGTCTGAGCACCTTCACATTTTTTGGTAAAGGTCACAGTGCTGTTTTTTTTTGTTTTTTTTCATATTCATTGTGCTAGCCAGAATACCAATAGTTTACCACCTGGTCAACACCAAAACTGGGGGATGCGAATCCTGACTTCGTAACAGTGGTGATAGGAACCAGGGGTTGCGATGTCTGTAAAGCAAATACAGCCATTTTTTGGGCTATTCGAAATGACCAGTGACGTGTCATGAGTTTTTTTTAAACGTGTGATTTCTGAGTGTATTAAAATATGTTCTAGGCCAAAACCTTATCTAAAAACTTACAAAACAAAGTCAGACATCAAGCAAAGTATTCGTAACCATTTAATGTTATCTTTTTGTGAGGTAGCTTTAGTAGCGTTAAAGTCTTCAGATGTCTGGTTCCTATCACCACAGTTGTGGACAATTTCACATCAAACCTGTCTGTATGGCCTTGTTTACATTTTTACCGATTTAATTATTAAGAATAATTGGCGAAATTCTCCTTTATGTATTTATTTATTAATGTGTTTAATAATAAGTGAGAACAGGGTTGCATTTTATTTATTTATTTATAAAAGTATTTTAAAAATACATTTTTTTTATTTTAATTGTAAATGGGTTCCAAACCAGTCTCATCCGAAAAGTCCAGCCAGTCGTTTAAAGTAGGGAGCTGTGAGCACAGTACACTCTGATCTGGAAATGAAAGTAGCCTTAAACTTGGTTACGTGAACGAGCATGCAAATATAAGTTTCATGATCCTGAGTCAGATCAGTAAAAGGTTTCTTCATATATGTAAAAGTTTTACTAAGTATTATTATTACTTGTAAAAGGTACTGTGCCGCATACAAGTATTATTCGGAAAGTGGGTCAGTGAGGTCCAGTTAACTGTTTGAAACTGAAATACGCGTGGATAAACTGCTTTGTACAGCAGAAGTGTCGTTCGGCTGTATGAGTGTCTTTATGCAGTGTTCAGGGCTGGATTTACAACTTTCAGTGGAGCTGCAGAGGGTAAAGCCTCACTGAGTAACTGCTGGAAAAGCGAGTCCACGTCGTCATTTGTTTTCCCAAAGTCTGTTAGAAACTGGTCTGACAGGTGCTGTGATTCTCCATAATCACTTTCAGTTTTATCATAAAGCCATGCCTGTTTTTATGACCTCTACATTTCAAAATAAATTCTTACGGAATTTACTAGATTACCAAAAAGTAAACTGACGAGATTAAAACAATTACATTTTTAAAGCTAAAATTAAGTTACTAAACAGAAATGGCATGTACCCTGGACTGAAAAAGCGTTCCCTTAATACTTCTGATTCTGAAATTTGGGGTATTACAGCCAGTTCTGTCATTATTTTGATATTGTTATGAACATTTAGGGTCGCCTCGCATGCAGTTAAACTAACCGAGGTTATACATGTAGACGATCTGGGAAACATTCATCAGTAGGGCTGGGGGTCGATCCCAGAAAGAGTCGATACTCCGATTCCAGGAATTTAGGAATCGGGAGTCGAATCCAAAGCTTCGGACTCGATTCGTCACAGAGACGGTAACGTTTGCTCGCACAGTTCAGTGAGATATTCTACCGACGCTGTTTCTACACAGCCTAAAAACACCCTTCAACAAAACAAAGTAAAATGTACAATTTGTAAAAAAAAAATAATAATAAAATAAACAAACAACGTTCTCCTTGCCCATGTCTTTATTTTTGAATCGAGAATCGAAAAAAATATTGTGTGGATTTAATTCCTGGAATCGACTACAACGATTCGCACCACTTGGAACTGGATTCAGAGTCGACTCCAAAATTTCTGGAATCGAGCAGCTAGAATTTTATTTTTGAGTTATTCCACCAGACCGGTGCGAAATGCACGTGCTAATTAATATTTTTAATGTCACACTTATTCACCATAGTTTTAGTTGTACGTGACTCTTGCTTTTTTCTTCTCAGTGCAACATAACACAGAGAAGTACAGTCCCATCATTCTGAAATTGTGACTATGTGGGTGGCATAGTTCAGGCTAGGCTGGCTGCTGCACTCCAAGGTAAGACCACCTCACGTCAGTTTTTAACAGTAAACATGACATTTCTCTAAAATCATGAAAATCATGAAAAGCTGTTTTCTTTATGTTCCCTGATTACAAAACACCACAGACCAGCATGAAGTCCATGCTGGTTAAAGCTGGTCTGTGCAGGTTTGGTGTTAGTTTATCTGGTCACCCGATATGGCCATGCTGGTTGACCAGCATACAAGCATCCAAATTACAAACATACGCTGACTTTGCTGGGGTCTGACTAATAACTTACACATTTGCTGATAAGCACACCAGCACCCTAAACACAACATCATGCTGGATTTGCTGGTGACCAGCATAGCATTTTTCTTGCAGGATTGTGTGACGGGGTGGACATGTTTTATGCGTGTCAGACCTTGTCAAAGATGGGGGGAAAACAACAAATTATTAATGTTGAATAAAAAACGAAATTTACCAGCTTTTGGATTTAGCTCCCCCAAAAACCTTAAATTATGTCACTGACACTTCATTACGTGGCTTTATGTGACCGTACATTATTTTTTTATAAGTTCCGTCCCATATTTGAACGTTGAATTAATATATGTAAATTCTCAAAAAACACTTATTGACACTTTTTCTTGTTTCTTATACATACCATCAAATGCTGTGGACTCAAAGGCACTCTTTTCAGGGAATGACTCATGATTGTGGGCCTTTTTTAAACACGGTGTCTATACCACGTGCTGGACTCCGCCACCTAGCGGCCACGGACACGGCGTCCATTTACTACGTTTTTTTTTTTTCATGACGGGGATTTCCTGAGGAAGTCGGAGCAAGGGGGCTTTCCAGTTACTAGAATTGACATCAACAAGCACACGGTACACTGGTGTTTCTCTTTTACCTTTTTCTTTCCACAGGCGATCTGCGCAAAATTTTCAACGACATCGGACGCTCGACAATGAAAAGGTTTGATGGCTTAGCCGCTGCTGCCCGAGTGAAAGCCAGCGAGGAGGAGGAGGACTGCTTTCTCCGCGCAAATTAGACGCCCGTGTGCTCTGGACTGCTATTACATTGTTCACAGAAACATTGGACGACGTGTCTAACTGATTCATGTGAGTACTACAAATCCCATGTTTGGAGGTTTGAGCAGCCCTGCTTTCATACATGTAGCCTGTGTGTCAGTTGGAGGTAGGGTTAGCAGCAACCTGTGTCAAGACGAGCCAGGTCTGTGAGCTTCTTCACCACAAAAGCTGTGTAGCTAGCACCTAAAGTTCCCTCTTTAGGTAAACTAGCCGAGCTAAATACTGTTTGAACAGCACTGGCTACGTCGCTCAGCTAGTGGGTTTAAAAAAACCCTCCAAAATTGCTAGCCCTAAACCTAAACCTGCTATCTCAACTCTGTGTGTGCTATCTTGGTGGCTCTGTTAATGTCTTACCTCAGCAAATCCCATCTTTTGACTAGCTGTCTGTCCTGGCTTATGGATGAGAAGTTTACCCACCAGGAAAATATAACTTGCTAATAGCAGCCGCTATTGAAAACACTACTGACTGGATACTTCTACAGTTTTACACTTTTTACACTGCTCACCAGCTGACCACAGTTACTAGTGATTTGTACAGTTATAACCACATCACATCTCCTCTACCTTTACCAACTGCATTGTGTTTTTCTTTTTCTTAGAGCTGTAGCCTACCTAACCTAGGAAATTCGGTTTTAGGCCTGTAGGCTACTGATGGAAAAAACCATGATGACACACTACAGTGTTAAGTTTAAGTCTTTGTTGAATTCAGAGATCCTGCTGAGGCATCAGCACTAGTTTTCAAGGGTGATATGGGGTCGTTTCGAAAGATCGCAGGGTACTGTTTTGCAGATTCACTTCAGAACCCAGACTATTTGAATCCAACATCTGTTTCGCTCTCAGAATAACATGGTAAGGTCCCTTGATACGCTACAGTGCACATACAATACTCTGGCACTGAGCACCAGCAAAGGGAGAGCAGACATGCCTTCATTCTTTTCACCACAGTGTTAGGTGCTGCATTTTGCTGTCACTTCATCATATTTACAGTCACATCTTCATCATTTGTCAACATTTGAGCTGCTCTTTTTCTTCCCGTTAACCATCTGTGTCAGTCACTCAATCTCTTCCTCTGTCGAAAGGTCAGATGAGAATAGGCCAATATTCCCCTTTTGTTTCATTTTTGCTATGATTTCTCAGGCAGCACAACTGCGTTCAAAGAAACCTCCTTACCTGGACGCCATTCAGCCCTGAGCTTACAATCTTGGTGTATTGAGTTACACTCTTTGCCCGCCAGCTCTTTCTGGTATTGAGTTCTGTAGGAGTCGGATGCAGAGCTTTTTGTGCGAAGGAACGCAGATTGTTTTGCTGCATCCAAAGGTTTGCTCTTGCCCTCTTTCTTGTTTTGAGCCAAGTTTTACTGTTTCTGTGTGTGTCCCCTTTTTCTATCTTTTATACATGTACTGGTCAGTTAAAGGAATTTGCAACTTCCCACTGGCTTTTATTATTAGCATGTTTTTAAGTTAGTGGATTGTCTGTCCCTTTAGTAAGTAAAGGGAAACGGGTCAAAATTATTGTCTGTGGTAATCGACCATTTTATACAAATGTGTCCAGTAGAGGTTAGGCTGAAAACCCCTGGAGTAAAACTTTAAATGTACGTTTAGTAGTTTTTTTGTAGGGTTCTTCAAGTACATATAAACAGGCCCAAATGAAAATATATTCTAGCGAGTATTGGGGTCTTTAACCTTTGTTGACTGATGTTATTTCATGGTAAGATTGTAAATTAAGAGTTTATGTTGTAGACAGAAATATGAACAACAGAATAGCAGTATTTATTTTAGTAAGTTCTACATTATGTATATTAATGATGAACACTTTAGCAGTTTGTGTAGTAGAATTATAAGTATGCTGAACTAAGTGAACTGCCCAATTTTAAGCACAAACTGCTTACTGAACGCTTTTTCTAGTGTGTGTGTGTGTGTGTGTGTGTGTGTGTGTGTGTGTTGTCAGCAGTGATGGTGAGGGATGAGGCAGCAAATGGAAAAGCCCCTTAAATATTCCTGGAAGCTCCTAAAGAACTACACATATTGGTCAGCCACCAGTGAACCGCTCTCCCTGGGATGGGTTCTATTGTTGTTTTGCCTTTGTTTTAAGGGAACAGTGTTTCATGTGGTGAAGCGGTCTTGCTTGAGTGTCCTCGTTCGGGGCAGTACGCACTAACTCGATACTTGGGCCCCAGTAAAAAGTGCACTGCGAGAATGACTGTAGAAAGAAAGATGCAAATATTTCAAGACAAACAGAAGCGAAATCAAAAGCAAGCCTGGTGAAACATTGTCAGAAAAACATGGACACTTGAATGCAGATTGACTGCTGTAACACATTTCTAGCCTGTGTGAGGCTGGTTATTATTACATTAGCTTGGCTGCTTGATTGACTTTATGTAGCCCACGTTTGTCTGCAGGACCCTGTGGTCACCCAAATAATGATGAGGCATATTTTCATGAGATGGCATGCACTTTTGTAGACTTGTGTCAAACCACAGTTGTGTGTGAGTGCGCGCGCAATTGTGGGATATCACATGTATCATCTGCCCATTACAGTTCTTTTGTTCATTCAGCTCTCATTTGGGAAAAAAAAAAAGTAATTAAATAAAAAAAAGTCTGACACTGACATTACAAAGACATCCTAGCTTTAGTTGAAGCTTAGAAAGTTACCGTCAAGAAGATCCCCTCATCTTTAATAACTTCAGCTTACATGACTGTCTGTATATTACTTTCAGGTTTAGCTAGACGTTCTCTTTATGACTTGAGAACTTCCCGAGATATCAGCAGCGTTGGAGTGCTGCATCTTGCGTCATTTAAAGAAGCCTGTCTGGTTTTACATTTAAACAGTCATTGTAACTCGTTTTGGGATTACTGCACAGATGCTGTAAAACTTGCGGTGGTTATTTGTTGATGTCACTCTAAAAGAAGTACTTCTGAACTCATAAGCATTCATAAAAATGCTGAACAGTCTTCTGTCACACTTTACTTTTGATGGTTTCCTATAGTTTATCTACAAAATGTTCAAATTGGTGACATTATTAGGTGGAAGTTAAGTAGGAACAGCTTTAGAGTTAAGGTTACGATTTGGCCCAGGGTTAGGTTTTAGGGTAGGTCAAGATTAGGTTTACAGAGAAGTTGGGGAAAAGTTAAGATACATTTAGTAGTTACTTAGTAGAATGTCAGCTTTAAATTGTGAGGGCCTATATGTGGTCCCACACTGTCATAAGTAGTATATAAATGTACATACTGTTTTAATACAGTAGTATTACTAATTAAAAAGACTTAAGATCAGTAACTGAGTAATAAGCTAGCAGTTCGGAGTAAAGTTCGGAGTAAAGTTTGGTGAAAAATCAAATTTACACATGCAGTAAAATGAGTAAAATAGACATTTTAGCACAGTATTCCAATGTCACCTAAACGTTCTGCTCTTCTGGAGTATGATAAGTAAATCATTGAATATAGATTTAAAACACTGAAAATCTGTCCAGTGTCAGCATTCGCTTAAGCGAATATCTGCTGATACTGATGTGCTTTTGACTATGAGAAACTATGAGTACCGTGTTGCGAACAATCGGTAAAAATACATGAATAAAAAATATTGGCCTACAGAGTTTACCCCGAACTCATCATGACCTGATGCATTTCCCTTTTCAAACCTGAAATTAATGGCAGACAAAGCTGCTTTTTAAGGAATGGCAGTAAACTGA
Organism: Colossoma macropomum; assembly: GCF_904425465.1. Lineage (NCBI taxonomy): Eukaryota > Metazoa > Chordata > Actinopteri > Characiformes > Serrasalmidae > Colossoma > Colossoma macropomum. The sequence continues at coordinate 16,684,553 of NW_023494803.1, read as the reverse complement.
TTTAAAATGCTTAACATAATGACATTATGCGGTGACATCCAAAGAGCTGCTTGTTACTGTGCATGTTTTCCGGGCTATAATTGGCCTTAATCTGTCCTTTTTATATATATATATATATATATATATATAATATATATATATATATATATATATATATATATATATATATATTATATATAAACCTAATCTTCATATTGCTGACCTCCACTGTAACCCCTTAAGAGAGCACTTATTCATAGACAGACAGAGAACATAGCATCATGATGATCTTCAGTACTGAGATGAAATCCAATCTTAGTCTGAGCCTATCCTGGGCAAGAAACGCAAACAGACAGAAGACAGAAACGCAAACTTCCGAGTGCTTTTGCCCACACTGACCGACATGCTGGGCTATTTTCTTTCTCTCAAACATTCCCCGCAATGTTCTGTGCGCGCCCGTAAGAACTGGCCGTCTAACGCTGTAATTGTGGTTGGCTTTGTGTCGAGAACGCGCCATACTGGAAAAGAGGGTGCTGTGGTGGAACTCCACTGGCATAGCTGTGGTAGTGTCTGCTGAAAGTAATCTGAGCTGGCCTTCGTGGCATTGCCGGGACCTTCCTGCATGCGCGGTTAGTGTTGTGCTTTGGCTAGGAGGAAAAGATATTATTAGTGCCAAAGAGCTATGCCTATTATGAAGGGGTTTCCCAGCCTGCAAGCTGCCGGTCAGGAGCTGTTGATGTGGCAACACAAGACCAGAGTTTAAAGCAGAGGCACCACAGGACTGTGCATTTCCATATGAAAATGCAGCATGAGATGACTATAACCTCTGTCTGTCTGTTGAAATATAACAGGGTTGGGGGTAGATGTGTGACATAGAGTGACAGAGGTAGGCATAACTTGAAGTCACACAGATATGAAACTTGAGTTTCAGCTTGTCCTATTTTATATTTTCATATTTGTGTTTGGTATAGGCCTGTGTCATCATGATATTTAAGGTGACCATCAGTTGCCTTTAAGGATGTTAATGATTATCCAGTTTACTGTGAACCAACAAAGACATAAATGGTTGACCAATGCCTTCAGTTAAAAAGTTTAATTTCCCATAGACAACTGATATTTGAATAGAAGGCTTTTCATTCAGCTTGAGGACTGTTCTTGAATTGTACACGTGAGGACACAAAAGCGCAACTTCTTCCGGTAGCCCTACTTAATGACACACAACTCTGGCCACCCATTTCAGTCCTGGTTTTAACATGCCCTCGTCCACTTGGCCTTGTGGGAAACCTCTGGGGAATCCCCAGCACTGTCTGAAGGGCTGTTCCATTACTTTTTATTAGCCGAAGTGAAGTGTGTTAGATGTTCCCTCAGAGGGGTTAGGGATTAAGTGAACATAAGCGCTGACTTTGATAGCAGAACTTGCTCATGTGTCAATGTGTCCTGAGACATTTTCTTTGTTTTACCCCTGAAAATAATGGCAGACAAAGCTGTTTATAAGTCATAACTGTAAACTATTTAAAATGCTTAACATTTCAGACTAGGATATTTAACCACATGACAGAGTGCTAAGGTATCTTTACAGCTGAATGTCATGTTGCTCTTTTTTAGTGTAGCCTCAGGTTATAGCCTATAAATGTGTTTTAGTTAACGGTTAGCTTATTTAGTTAACTTGCTTGTCCCATGACAGAAAAGCTTAAAAGCTATGAGCTACCAACTAAATGTTGATTGTTGTTTAAACTATGCATATAAACTTCAGGCTAACCTCGATAAGGTTATATATTTGGGTTAACAATAGGTGGTTGTGTATAAGTAGGCTTCATTACATTACTGTCATATATGTTACACTAGGCAGCGTTTTTTCCCATTCAATAATGCCTAAAGCCTTGCTTAAAATTTTTATTTATATATTTTATATCTGTATGCACATACATATGCACATATAAGCGCAGTGCTGTACTTAATATTTTCGTAGACCGTGTCTGTGATTGTAGGTTTATTTGTTAATGGTTAGTTGCTGAAAAATCACAATCTGTTATCATTCAAAAGAATTTGCTAAAATCCACATCCTTAATGTGACTATTATGGAAAAAAATTGTGACAGGTTTACCACTTCACTGACATGTTAGACGTTGGAACCTGGAAGACCACAGCAGTTGGCTTTTTAGTGTTTTTTACCTCTTTAGGACAGAATTTGACTCACTAGCTATTTTTCAAGGCCTTTCTGAGTTGAATCCACAGCGGTTAACATATAATTTGGCTCTCCTATGGATTTACCTGTTTGTTTCAGTACCTCTCAACGTGAAACAAAACAACTGAGACTGACATTTTGGCACCAGAGCTTGGTTCTTTTGAGCTGACTGCTGATCTGAGCCAAATGTTACACGTTTGAGCACGCTGACATGTCATGACGAGCAAATAATTAGGCCAAGTAAGAAAAGCACTGATATGAAATGGAATACTGTGATGATGAAAATGTAGAACAGTTGTGTTTTAATTCACGCACTATAACTAGAATACAGCTGTATTTTTAAGTAGATTTTGATGGAGTAACACGCTTTGGATTCACATCATTCTAATTGTGCTAAAACAGGGAAAATGGTGCAATGCAGTATTGAGGTTCACCTGGAATGCAGTTTGAGGCCTTGACTTTCAGCATGTTGTGGGTGTAATGCAATGCTGTTTTATGTCTAAGTGACATTAACTTTTGTAAGTGACTAGTGATTTTTCAATCAGTTCGAAACAATCGCTCACCAAATAGTTGCAGCCTTATTAGTGAGTGACTTTCTAAACTTTCTAGACCGCATCCAATGGCGTTATCATTCTCAGAGCAACGGTTTATAATTCTGGAAAGTTTCCTTTAAATAAGAGCCTCACCTAGCAATCCTAACGGCCTTAACTATGGATGAAAGCTACTAGCATTCATTTGCGGTGTTAGTGTTGTGGGTCTCACATATTGTAGCAGTCATTAAAAAAAAATAAAAAATCTTGTAACTCTGTAAACTGTTTGAAATGTCACCTGTCATTTACATAGTGTGAAGATTTTATGACAAGTGGAACAAAGTGAACTTTTTAAGTTAGGTTTTTAAGTTACATCAACAGATGTAAAGATCTTTTCTGTCCTCTCCTCCTTTACTGTTTTTTTGAGATACAAGGTTTATTTACAACAGTGGTGATGTTCTTTGCCTGTTAATAATGTAATACTTTATTTATTGAGGTCACACCCATGTGGCACAGGAGTGTGGGTGTCTGAGACTTCCAGCGTTTGAGAGTGTAATCCAAACGCTCGTGTTTTTTTTGGCAGGTCATGTCAGCGGGGCGCAGTGTGGACGGGCGGGAGCAGCAGGTGGTGCTGCAGCAGTGCTTCCACCCTCTGCACGGAGGCTTCAGAGACCACTTCGTCATGCGGCCCGAGTCCAAGTACTGCTGTGAGCTTTGCCACGAGGTGCTGTGCAAACCGCGCCAGACTGAATGTGGCCACCGTTTCTGCGAAAGTTGCATCAATGAGCTGCTCAGGTACGTTTTGATCTCCATAATGACATAATTACAGTCATCATTTCCGTTTCGTATCACTGTGACATGAGGACACCTGAGCGTGTCACTGTTTGGGTGATCTCATGAATTTTTGGGACTAACTGAAGGGGATTGTTGAATTTTTCACCAAAAATACCCAGGGAAAAACATGCTTCTGTCTCTTGCACCTGCTAGGTATAGCCCTTTCATAGTATGGAGGTGGGGGGATTAGAATAGTATTTTTCAAGCAAAAACTTGGAATGTTATAGCAAGTGACAGGAACAGGCACATTTGTTAGCTTTAAGACACTGATATTTATAATAGCTATCATATTAAAGCCCTGAGGAGCACAACATTTAGACCAAGCAGTAGAAGACAGTAATGATATATAATGAGTTGTCTTTTACTTTGTTTTCTATTTCTAGATGGCCTGTCTTGAGAGAGCCAAAGAAAGCATTATTTGCCCACATTGCCATCGCCATATTGTTCGCTGTAATCTGGGGCTTCTTTAGTTTGAAGTATTGTTGTTTTTTTCACCCGGAAATTGTTTGAGCATGTATAATGGCACTTCAGAAAGGCTTTATAGACAAAAGACAATGGAGTTTATTTCTTAAGCATGTGTTTTAGTTTCTGTTCTTATCCCTTGTAGGAGTCTTAAGTTGACTACTCTGGAGTGTCGATTTTAATAGGAAGAACATAGCATGTCATAGAATGACAATAGTTTGCCCTAAAACTGTAAAATTGATACAAGTTAAATTAGTACAGGCACTATAACGTCACAACAATTAATTTACCAAGGAAGCATCTCAGTGCTAATACTAAAGTCAGAAAATAAATAATCGACAATAAATCAATTATAAGTCAGTTTCACATAACACGTTGTGTTGACATGTACAGTGACTATAGAACTCATTTGGACGTGTGCCTTACTTAATGTCAAACCAAGTAGCATTTATTTTAAACAGACCATTCAGGGACTACAGTTTTCTTTATGGGGAAGTATTGTTAGTTGTCTTCAAGTTTCAGATCATTATCGTTTTGCAGGCTTCTACAGGCACAGTCTTTAATGAGTTCATGATCCCATAAGTTAACACAAGCTCACCAACAACATTGTAAGAACAGCAACCCCAGACTTTGACATTTCCTCCTCTATGCTTTACAGAACGTTTAGTGCAGAATTTTTCTTCAGGCTTTCTCCAAACAGGGTCTACCATCAGTCTGATACTGTGTTTTTCTCTAAAACAAATATCATTTTGTTCAACATTTTATGAAGAAATCTAAAGAATGTCATTAGAGTTTACCAATGGTTATATGGTTAAAGTGTCCAAATACTTTTTAGGGCCACTGTATGCACATGTGAACATTCATATGTAGCAGCACATGAATGAGTAGTAAATAATGTATTCCTGTACTACCCATGTACGTCTCGGAACACACCTCAGAGCCTTTTCTTGTGAGTTCTGTTTTTGTTACCATACTAGGTAAGGGAAAGTTATGATAATTTGTTCTTCTTTCACTACGACACAGTGAACCTAATCCAGTGTGTCCAGCTGACTTGGAACCACTATTTGAAGATAAGGTAAGCCCCGCCCCCTTTTACAGCCACTAATAAAGCCATCTGACTGAAAGCACTATGCACTGCATAGCAGGTTGTGGGTGACAGTACTGTTCAGCTGTTTGGTTCTTCTTTGTCAGATATTCCGGGATGTCTGCTGCCATAGAGAGATTATGACTTTGAAGGTCTACTGCAGGAGTGCTAAGAACGGCTGTAAAGAACAAATGAGTCTACAGCAGCTTATGGTAAGTTACTTTATAGTTTGATAGTTTGTATAATGCATTATATATTGCATGTAATACATTTTATTACACTGTATACATTTCTAATGTTTTGTGTGTGTGATTTTGTGTGTGTGTGTGTGATTGTGTATCTCTATGTGAATAGATATATTAAATAGATTTAATTAAATAATTGTAATTAGTTTTAACAATTAATTAATTGTTCTTAATTTTGCAAAAGTATTCATTTATAGTAGGGAGTGGACTAATAGTTTTCCAGCACTGGTCATTCAGACCTCTATCTCTCTCTCTGTGTAATTCTCTGTATCTCTGTATCTCTCTGTCTGTCTGTCTCATTGGACTTGCAGGAACACTTGAACGTGTGTGAGTACTTTGAAGTGCCCTGCCCCTTGGGGAAGTGTAAAGAGAAGATCATGAGGAAGGACATGGCTGAGCACTTGAGCCGCAAATGCAAACACCGGGAGACCACCTGTGAATTCTGCAAACACAAAATGGCCCTCACGGAGCTACAGGTACCTTCCATCAGCCACGTGAACTCTGTCTCAAGTGACCATGCAAGAAATGGAAAGTACTTTCATAGCTTCACTTTTTTAATGTGGATGCGTGAATTGAATGAGGGAAGAGTTGGGTGTCTCTTTTAATCTTCAGTAGTGATTAATGAACTACTCGCTTCCTCTATGTTAAGTATTTCCCTTCCTTGGTGCCAAAAATGTCCCATGACCTTTTAGTTTCACATTTGTGCTGGGAACTTTAGGGGAATCTCCTGCAACAGAGTACCATTTTGAGAATGCATGTGATTATGGAAATAGTTTCTGTACCTGACAGGGTTGGTGGGAATTTCTAGGCCTTTTATATGCATTATCTGCGCTTTATCTCATTGTCCTAAAGATTACACTGACTGTATAGGGATATGGTGGTATGTTTTTATAGGTTTTTTTCTTTTCAGTTTCACTTTCCCTCACAGCTGGTTGTCTCTCTGTTGACAGAAACACAAGGAAACAGTGTGTCCTGCATATCCAGTAGCGTGCCCTAATCACTGTTCGTTTTCATCCATATTAAGAAGTGAGGTAAGTGTGAAATACATTACACTTTGTAATGTCTTTTCTTAATGTCTGTACTCTGACTACTGCCATTTTTTAAAGTCAACTTGACATGAAAATTTATAATCCTAGTTCATGTTCCTGGTCATATTAAACACAATTCATTATACTATACCATTATACTATACCACTTTATTGATAATTCTTGTTTTCCTCTAAACTTTGATTTGAAGTGTAGGGACTTTTGCCTGTCTCAAAATTTTTGATTATGTTTTTGATTATGTTACAATGCACCAGCAGGTGGGAGAAAAATAACATTTATTAATATTAAGTGAATCTTGTTTCACCTCCCACCACCCTCACCTATCATCAAGTGAAATGATAAATTAGAATTAGAAACCCTCCCTTATACGGTATGTCATTTGGAAATACAGCATGTTATGAAAAGAAAATGTGTTAGAATTTCTGAATCATGTTGACTTTAAAAAAAAAAATGTGATGCTACAGTTGTGTACATAAGCATGCAGGTAGAAACTTAATGTATTTTTCTTCCTGTGTAGCTGTCCAGTCACCAGCACGACTGTCCAAAGGCTCAAGTCACATGCTCCTTTTTTCGTTTTGGTTGCTCCTACAAGGTAAATCTAATGATTTATGTTGCACTGTATATTGTTCTGAAGTGTTCTGAATGTTGTATATTGTTGGAGTGCTTTAAGTATTTTAAATTTTGATAATGACTAGTATTGAATATTGTTAAAGCTTTTAGACTTGAATGGGTTGTCAGTCATAATGTTAGTCATATCCATGATAAACTATCCATAACAACTGACAGAATAGAACAGCGTAAGAACAAAATGTAAGCAATAAGACAAAAAGAGACAATGAGCTTTGGTTGTACGACGATGTGTTACTAAATGTAAATGAACATGAATACAATCTAAATTACATACCTGTATAAATGTATGATGTGATTAACTTTTTATTGTTTTTAAGGGTTTGAACCAGGACATGAGGGAGCACGAGTCAAGCTTTGCCTCAGAACACCTACGAATGATGGTGGCCAGAAACAACACGTTAGAAGCCAAGGTATGGCTGCCATGTCAGACTGCAGCTCACCCTGTGTATGTCCATGTTTATATCCATATTAAAGGGTCAAGGAGTGTGATTTTTATATAACAATAACTGCAGCTTGATTAGTCCTGACAAAACAAAATTTTGACTGATCTAAATGAACACATTAAGGCCAAGTTGACCATGATTACCTGGTTTTGTGTCATGACTCGTCTTGCTGTTTCTGTGATGTGTGGCAATAACAACAACAACTAACAAATGATACTAAAAGCTGGAGGTGGTAGTGTTTCACCTGATCTTATCGTACATCTGAATTCTTTTATGATTTTCATAGATAGCTGACAGAGTGGAGCTGAACTCAAATGTGTGTCTCTGTGTGTAGGTGGATGATGTCAAGAGTGAGCTGTTGGAACGCTACAAGGTCCTCCCCAGTCTGAGCAGTCGTCTTACAGAAGTGGATGTGCAGTATGAAGAGATGAGAGAGAAGTATCGGATGCTGGATCAGAAGCTAGCCTCCATGCAGGTAAGCTCTATTTCTTACATCCCCATAACAGACAGATACTTCTCTACTTGTGTAGATTTTACTTCTTAAATGGGACCTTGCCCCATAGAGATACAAAGCTACAGACCATATGTTCACCAGAATTGGAACTAAAACACTGTAAAGCTTTTGCAGAAAGCAGTCCTGTTAGAAAGTGTTTTGCCACTTAGTTACTGCAGAGGGTGCTAATGCACGAACACACTGTGATCACATAACCAATTCAGTCATCCTTCATGAGTTAAGACTTAATGATCAGGAACCATAAATTATTGTTAATTACTTTGAAACTAATAGTGAACTATTAGGCATAAATAGATGTATAAATCTCTGACATTAAAATAGGTTCATCTGAATCGCGTGAACATTTTTTGAAAAATAAGCACATAATGCTTTTCTCTAATGTTAAAAAGGAAACCATCACAGAAGAGTTCTGCTTTACTGGCAGTCACGCTGATTCTTTTTTTTTTTATTTTTTTTTTATCTAGCATTGACAGAAATAGCGCATTCAAAACCAAGAAAAAAGCGTGCCTGCTGTGCGCATTGCAGCAATATGAAATCATAGTGGATTCATGACACTGAGTAGTCTACAAAAAACTATACATATATAATTTCAAAGTGTGCCACCATGCACATATCAAAGATTTTCTTGCACATTAAAGTATCTGGTAGTAGTCATGGAGATCAGTAACACAGCAAAGAGTAAGCTACAAATTAAGGCAAGACAGTAATGATATCAGTCCAGAATGTCATATTATGCGCATACTAAAAGCAAAGTAACAGTTACTGTAGTATTTATTGTCAGCCTAGCAAATTTTACATGTGCTGGTGTTAATAGATTTTATATTGTCGATGAACAAACAAAGATTGGATTGCACTATCAACTGATCCTCTGCATTAAAGGACTGTGCTCATGACTGTACTCATGAGAGCTCATTGTATATATGAAGGACTAGAGGATAGCAAACCTGATAACAAAGTTAAACACACTGAGAAGACTGTACAAGGACCATGCAATCTCAAAGCATATATCCAGGCTTTTAGAACCAAAACCAATAACATGGACATTAATATATTCCATGTAGTGTGATGATATTATTTCTGCTTTGTTGAAGTCTTTAAAAGGTATTAAAAGATTGAATTCGATTTTAAAAATTGTGTACAGCAATCCTGTTCAGTATCATGAAGCTTTTGGTACATGGGATGAGATTGTGATGTGGTGGGTGTGTCTGTATTCGTGTAGAAGCTGATGAGTGGTCACTCAGAGAAGCTGCTGGAGTTTGAGATTGAGCTGAGGGATTTGCGGCCGCTGCGGGCTATGCGGGATGAAGTGGAAGCTTTGAGGGGTGCTGTGGAGAGCATGCGCTCTGTGGTAGCTTCACTCGATTCCACCCGTACCGGTGCTGGTACACATACCCTGGGTGAGTGCAGATTTGGGATGTGCACGGCTACTTCTTGGTTAACTGTTTGAGGTGTCAAGATTCAAATGCTGAAATTACTATTTGGGGATTCGTTATCATGAGAAGACAAAGTACTTTGCCAGTCCGCAACAAGAGTATGTGAACCTGAGGTAGAAATGGCAAGATTGCATAGTTAACCGGGCTAATATTTCAGCTGATGTTAGTGAGGTCCAGAAAGAAAATACACTTCTCTGAAAAGTAACATACTGGCACATCATCCACTGAGGAGAAAATACCTCATGTAGAAGACAGTGAGTCCTTATCAACTTTCAATGTGACACTTGTTATTTCTGTTAGCTCATTAGCTTATCTGAAGTGGCAGCCTTGGTTATCCATCCAAAACGAAAACCTGCCAATGTCCTGTGTCTGTTTTTTGAATAATAAAACATGTTCCTCCTATATTTTTGTGAAACACAAGGCTAGGCAAGGCAAGACTAGTACCATAGAATTTAGGTACAGCTCTAATCTAACATCTTCAGGATGTTCTGCAGCTTGCAATTACAATTATAAGTATGGTATTATAATTAATTATTATATTTTTGGGCCTTTCTAAAGTAAGAGCAGTTTAGCCTCGCCTATTTGCAGTTGAAGTTATGAGGTGTCTTCCACAGTTACAAAAACAACCTGTTTGATTCTAAGCAGTAAATAGAGGTTTGTAAAATCATGTAAACATGAATTATGACTCTGTTTGGTACATAAACCCAGACCAACATTGTCAGTGGATTTCAGGGTAGTACATACATACAAGTAAAATCTAGGCTATGGGCCTTTTAAATTAAGTTTGTAACTAAACACTATAAAAAACTAAACACTGGTAACTGGAACAGTATGTGCCATAGATAAATGTCTTTAAATCAACTTGCATTTATGAATGTCTTGTGTTGCATTATTCCTTCTCCAGCCTCCTTAGAAACGCAGCTGTCGCGGCACGATGAGATGCTCAGTGTACACGACATCCGGCTGGCAGACATGGACCTGAAGCTGCAGGTGCTGGAGACGGCCAGCTTCAACGGCACACTTATCTGGAAGATAAGGGACTACAAGAGGCGGAAAGCAGAGGCAGTGGCCTCCAAGACGCTCTCACTCTACAGCCAGCCCTTCTACACGGGCTACTTCGGCTACAAGATGTGCGCCCGTGTCTACCTGAACGGTGATGGCATGGGCAAAGGCACACACCTGTCACTCTTTTTCGTGGTGATGCGCGGTGAGTACGACGCACTGCTGCCATGGCCTTTTAAGCAGAAGGTGACACTTATGCTGATGGACCAGGGCACGGCACGAAAGCACCTGGGTGATGCATTCAAGCCTGACCCCAACAGCAGTAGCTTCCGCCGGCCCACCGGAGAGATGAACATTGCCTCGGGCTGCCCACTCTTCGTGGCCCAGACTGTGCTGGAAAATGGCACCTATATCAAGGACGACACCATCTTCATCAAGGTCACAGTGGATACCTCGGACTTGCCTGACCCGTGACTGTCACGTTAGCCCTATGGTTCTAGTCCCAAGGGCCTGGTGCCCGATGAGGACATTGTTAGGCCACAGGGGAGGGGAAAAAGAGCTGGATCTGGTGAGATGAATAAGGAGAAACACATGAGTATCCTGAGAGTCCTTAGTCTCAGGTTTCTGCTCCTGAGGATGGCGTGTTCTTTTTTTAAGGTCACGATTTGTTTAGGGATGGATGGCTGGCGGCCTCTGACTGGATTGTATTTGTCACGTTAACCAGGGTAGTGCAGGTCTCAGATGGCTACAGTTCAAGAATGGAGCATAAAGAGCAAAAGCTTTTGCAACTCTAATTAAGCATAATTTAGTGGCTGTGCTGTTGTTGACTGAGAGAAACGGTATGAGACAGTAGGTAACTGACAACATGATGAGCCTGACCAACTGTCAACAAATAAACAAAAAAAAGAAAAAGGGAGATATCCATGTATCTGTTTGACATCAACAGATGGGTTAATCAATTTTTAACATTGAGATGTAATAAAACATCAATATTGACAGATAAGCCTTCATATTTGGTGAAAATGAGAACATGAGATGCATTGTATTCGATTGTATCCATTGAAAATTGGTGGTTTTGTAAAACACCTTTAAGTGTCGTGTTCGGAGGAGTTCGTATAGAGCTGACTTTTGTGACTAGGATGTGTTCTGTGTGTGTGTGTGGCTGGTGGTAGAACGTATCTTTTTGGTGTACTGGTTTTGTTGCACCAGTGCTACAAAGCATGAAGATATAAGTTGGGCACTAATACCTGTGCTAGTGCTCCTTCATTATGGAGCTGTCTTTTTTATGCATGTAAACCTACAATACTTACATGACTTAACCTGCCAACTGTGTTTACTATTTTGACACATTATTTTTTGTAATGTTAAACATTGATGGATGATGCTGTGCATCGGAATATATTGTTTTTTTTTGTTTTTTGTTTTTTGTTTTTTTTTTAACACCATTTGAAATACTAGCCTCTATAAGTCTGTAACAATGCAGACTAAGACATTTATAGTTATCCGGATCACTTTTAAGGAGGAGAATGATATTTGCACAAGTATTGTTTTTGAATGTGTAATACAAATGTATAAGTATATGAATATAAAATGATGGGAAAAACGTGCGTGTCTTGTAATCTTTTATTGGTGATGCATGAATCAAGGTTAAGTTCTGATAACTCACTTTGTGCTGTCCTCATGCTAATCTAAAACCTATTTTTGCAAAATTACAATATGACAGACACCTTAAATCGCTCAAGGTAAAAGTGAGATGTAATGTATGTTATATGGCCGTCAATATAAATATTTTATGTTTTAAAGCTGCAGCAAATTAAAGTTGTAGGTGGTATTTTAGCATAGCCTCCGGGCTAGTTTGGTTTGCCAGTCTATCTTAATTCTTACTGGCCACACGGTGGCGCGGACGGACAGTTTAAAAAAAAAAGCTTGAAGCCACCAGAAGAAGCAGCAAAGCCAGTCAAGAGTTTATAAAACCATTACCCTTGTTTAGAATTACTGACAAGAATCCCCAAATATCTCAAAATATTTTTTAAAACAAAAATGATATTTTATTTCATTTGATAAAGACGTTTTGTCGAAGGGGAATTCCACTGATTGTTTAAAAAAAATCTTCATAATTCATTGAGAACAAACAAAACACTGGTAACTAAATTAATTTAATTTTGGTTTTATGTAACAGACTGGTTTCTTTAAAGCAGTAGTAATGTGATAAAGCTGGGGTTGCGATATCTACAAATATAGTTATCAATTTTATTTACTATCCAAAACAAAGCATGTCTTCTGAGTTTTATGTGGTTAATAAGGTTAATAATGAGGCGTAAATCTGAAAAAAAAAAAATGTTGTGACTATACCATTTTGACTTCCAACGCCCTGCAGGTATCCATGACCTATCAATGGATTTCAAAATGTTTCAAATTTATCTCAAAACCATCGTAAAACAAGATATCAGGCAACAAGCAGTGTATAACATATACATTTCGTGAAAACTTTTGAGTGATGTACCTTTTAGAGACCTTAAACGCTTCCCTGTCACCACTGTGGTGAACAATTCTGACTCAGCACGTTTCTTTAGAAAGGAGCATTTCTGAATGACTGTTTACATCTTAATGAATAAATTACACACACAATTTCAAAGTTCACTGAATATCATTTAATAAAATGGTACATGTCGCTTGCAGAATACCTGCACCTTTTTGTACATAAAAAAAACACTAGCCGTGCACTCTGTAACCATAACAACGCAGCACTAGCCTGGCTTGCTATGCTAGCTTAATCAGATGAACTAGTATATCATATATTGACTTTTATATAGGCTCGCTACTGACAGAACTAGCTTTCAGTTGCTATGAGAAACCGCCACTCGGAGAAAATACTTCTCTCAATGATTGGTTGTCCGAGAAAAAAAGTGACGTCACGGTGCATTTCTGAAAAGTTTGGATCCGACTGTACCACAAAAAAATCAGCTTCAGCATTTTTACAGAGCAGGCGCTTTTCGCAGGCCTCTGTGGAAACAGGCGGTGGCAGTTATGGGGAAAATAACGTTGTGTGTGAACACACCCTGGAACAAGTGGAACAAGTACACTCAGCAGAAGCGCAGGGAGCGCTTAGCTCCGCCCATCGCCTCGCCCTCAGCCGCGATGCTGTACTTTCCTCTCATTGAATATTCATGATTACATCATTACATCATTGGCTTAAGAGACTCAGGTATGGTGACGGTTGCACAGCTGGAAGTGTGCAGAGAGAGGGAGGCTGGCAGGCTGTCTGGTTGGGTTGGTTTCATTAGTAACGGGTCCCCTGGTGTACAGACAGCACAACAGCAGACGAGACGTTTAGACCTTGGGCGTGCTCAGGGACGAACTACGAGGCAAAAAGCGAAGTAAGGTTACACAATACTGGTCCGTTAAAAAGAAGCAGCATGTTCACTTGGGTAAATAAGGAGCAGGGAGGAAGAAACAAGGACGGCGATATGTTTCAAACAGTGACGGAGGGACTTCAAAGTCTCTATTCCAAAAAACTGCTGCCTTTAGAAGAAGCCTACTTTTTCCATGACTTCCACTCGCCGGCGCTGGAAGAAGCGGATTTTCAGAGCAAGCCGATGGTGCTTCTGGTTGGGCAGTACTCCACAGGGAAGACTACTTTCATAAGGTAATGATACCGTTGACACTTCGCAGTTTACGAATTAACGTAATTACAGAGTACGTTAAAAAAGACCCGCTCGAGACAGACAGTTTCCACTCACAGGAAAAAGCCCAGTCATGCTGTGTTAACACACCGAACAAACAGCAGTTTATCGCCCGTATGTTTAAAGAGTTAGTGTAGAGTAAATTCCCACTCTAGGCTCTAAACGCCACCTCACAGTAGCCCCACAGTCTGAAGCAGGACTCATTAAATAAACAGGCGGACACAGGTCACCTTTTCTTCATTGCGTGTGAAATAAACCAAATGCTCCCCGCAGGACTGCTGTAAATTTACAGCATTTAGTTTACAGTAAAATGCTGGTTTGCTGTTTTACATGATCATACTGTAAAAGTTTAGGCATTTAGAGCGGTAAATTGGTTAACAGTAACAACAGAGTATACAGTAAAACACTGTAAAAATATTTACAGTGAATATACACTACTTTACTGGCACCTCTGCCAGGAAATTACAGTAAACGCTATGGTAATTTTTTACAGTGTATGGAAGCCCATTCCCACCAGGTAGAGCAGAAGAAAGCAGTAATTCTGAAATTTTTGACATGGTGTCTCGAAATGATGACTTATATTTCAGAAAGTAAGACTTAGTAGCTTATTTTTTCCAAAATAATTACGTATGTTCAAATGATTACTTACTTTCTTGGAGTTTAGTAAATCCTTATTTTGACATAGGCGTTTGAGATACTAAGTCAAAATGTCAAGAAAATAAGCCATTGTTTGGACACAAGTCATTACATTGAGACACTAAGTCAAAATCTTGAGAAAATAAGTCATTATTTCACAGTGAAGTTGAAACAGAGAAGTAGAGGGAGAAAAAAAAAACAGACAATTTTTCCTCCTCTATCTTGCAGGAATAGGCCTCCATAAAATGATGTACACTGATCGGCATAACATTATGACCACCTCCTTGTTTCTACACTCATTGTCCATTTTATCAGCTCGACTTACTATATAGGTGTACTTTGTAGTTCTACAATTACAGACTGTAGTCCATCTGTTTCTCTGCATACTTTGTTAGCCCCCTTTTACCCTGTTCTTCAGTGGTCAGGACCCCCATGGACCTTCACAGAGCAGGTGCTATTTGGGTGGTGGATCATTCTCACCACTGCAGTAACACTGATGTGGTGGTGGTGTGTTAGTGTGTGTTGCACTGGTATGAGTGGATCAGACACAGCAGTGCTGCTGGAGTTTTTAAACACCTCAGTGTCACTGCTGGACTGAGAATAGTCCACCAACCAAAAATATCCAGCCGACAGCATCCTGTGGGCAGCATCCTGTGACAACTGATGAAGGACTAGAGGATGACCAACACAAACTGTGTAGCAGCAGATGAGCTATCGTCTCTGAGTTTACATCTACAAGGTGGACTGACAAGGTAGGAGTGCCTAATAGAGTGGACAGTGAGTGGACTGTTTAAAAACTCCAGCAGCACTGCTGTGTCTGATCCACTCGTACCAGCACAACACACACTAACACATCACCACATCAGTGTTACTGCAGTGCTAAGAATAATCCACCACCCAAATAGTACCTGCTCTGTGAGGGTCCATGGGGGTCCTGACCACTGGAGAACAGGGTAAAAGGGGGCTAACAAAGTATGCAGAGAAACAGATGGACTACAGTCTGTAATTGTAGAACTACAGAGTGCACCTATATAGAAAGTGGAGCTGATAAAATGGACAATGAGCGTAGAAACAAGGAGGTGGTCATAATGTTATGCCTGATCGGTGTACATGTACATAAAAAGCACACACTTTTTAATGAGTGCATGCTAAAGTAAGAAAACTACATTACATCTATGTGCATGAAAGCCTATAGGCTATTGACCCGCTCGCACAGTCTTGATTGCTGAGCACCCAGAAAACAAACACTGAAGCCATCATGTATATTTCGGACTGAAAATCGAACAGACTTTGTGTGTACCCTTGTCATCTGCCTGAACATTTAATCAGGAACAGGGCATGAAGAACTACACTGATTGTAATCACGATATATTTCCCTACCCTATTCTAACCTTCTTTTCTCACTCTAGTAAAAAAGATCCGGGCTACTTCCTTAATTTGTCTGACATTCAGTGTTTCGTTTTCCAGAAATGAGAACGTGTTAATAAGACTGAAGTGTTGTTTCCTCAAATCTTATAATTTTCTTCGAGCATATCAAAGAGGCTGAATTCACTCATATTTCTTTAAACATCTAGTGGTTTTAGTCTAAGACCTAGTTATAGGCTCTCAGGTCTGTGCCTGGAAAACTCATAGCAGGTCTTCCTTTCTGAGAAACCTTTAGCTCTTTGTCATCTTCTTGCAGGTTATGGTGATTAATGTTGTAGCTAGGAAGTTGCAGGAAGGACAAGGTTAATGAGGAGGTCTCAATCTGTTTTTGTATGCTAACCTCTGCACAAGGGAGTAAACTGTAATGTAGTCTTCTGTTCAGTAATGGCCGTCTCTTAAACAGGTACAGTATTTAATGACTCAACATTTTAGGGCCAGTTTCCCAGATATGGAAACAGTTTCCCTAGTTTCCCTAGTTTTTCACTGAGCCATAGTGCTGTGCCAGAGGTGAACCAGCATTGGAGGCTTAATGTTGGTCTGGGAAAATGGCCTTTAAAGTGTGAGCAGTCACATCACTGGTGTATGCATTTCATTTGATAATCTCTTATTTCAAAAACCCATAGAATGATTTCTGTTTTGAATTACACAGAGTCTGTTGTGAGTTGTTGCACCCTAATCTGACCCTCATCCCCTTCATCTATGCAAAACAATGCAAAGTTAATAGTTAATTAATCTTTTGTTTTGCTGCCAGTGGTGGATAGAAGCTGATTACAGTGCTTGTTTTTTTGTTTTGCTATTTTACTCAAGTTATGTTCCCATTTAATTTCATTGGAAACTGAAACTGCATAGCAGAATATTTGCATATCCTCATAATTTCAGATTGATTCTGAAGTTTGCAGTCAATCCCAAAAAAATCAGAATTCTAGTTTTTAGTTCCTAGAAATCATTATAGTCTATCTGCAACCATTTTAACTGGCTAACAAAAAGTGCAAATGTTGTATCTTTTTTTAAACATTTTAAAATAAAGTTCTTGATTAGTTTTCTATGGATTTAGTTTATCAAAGAGCACTTTTAGGTTTTTGTATAGTCTCTCTCATAACACTTTTACTGAAGATGAGTGTAGAATGTGGATGTTCTTTCTTTTTGCTCCTCTGGCTGTAGGTATCTCCTGGAGCAGGATTTTCCTGGTATGCGGATTGGGCCAGAGCCCACTACAGATGGATTCATCGCTGTTATGTATGGGGAGAATGAGGGGGTTGTACCTGGCAATGCCCTGGTTGTGGACCCCAAGAAACCATTTCGTAAACTCAATGCCTTTGGAAATGCTTTCCTGAACAGGTGATGATAATGTAAGGTTTCTTTTCTAATTGTCTGTCTAGATCTTTGGTTAATATGTTTCCTTAAGTCAAACATCCCCATCCTTCTGGTAAGCAGTTCATGGTGATTCAATCTATGTGTTGATTTGGTTCATGTATTATTGCTTGAGAAGTTGTAAGTTAAGTAAAACAGAAGAGTGTCTCCTTAAACTTCAAAATCGTTGTAGGGCCATGTTGTTTGCTAGAGATGTACAGATTTTCTGGGCTGATAGTTATTGTGGCCCATAACTGATCATTTTATTGTTTTGCGTTTCAAAATCTCTTTATGAAGTGCTGTAAGTGTAAGAGTAGTTAAAACTCTAAGGAAGGTTCACATGGTGTGTGTGTGCTTATTCTCAATTTTTTTCATGGAAGAGACACATTTTGCATTATGTTTTTGCGTGCTTGGCACCTCCATTGTAATACGCCATGAGCCACAGTCTTTTGTGCAGAGGCCCTCAGGTGCCCAGAGTTGAAAAAAGTTCTATTCAAAGCGGTAGCCTACATCATGAGTGTTTTTGTTGTCTGCTAACCAAACAGATCAAAGGTCTTCTGTGACATTTGATCGCAAATCAGGACGTAAATAAAAAGCAGCTTATTTTTAGTTGAGCTTGTTTTTCCTAGCAGCACCACATTTGCTGGTTAACAGTGTTAGTTAAACTTTCTGCCTGTACATATCGAAATGATAAATATTGTATCAGTTTAGACTGGGAAGGGTATAACAGCATTCGTCAAGTGAGGTGCTAATGAATGAAACATAGGAGTTCGAAATAGCATACTGGGTACTATGTGCTGCATATTGCACTGATATATACTGTATTTGGCATGCTATTCTTTAATAGTAGTATACAGCCCCTTAACTTTACATAGCTTAATCATTCAGTTTACTAATTTCAGTAGAATAGAAATATCCACCACTAACTGGCTGTACATGTGTCCATGCATGTGCAAGTACACATAGAAACTTATCTGCAGTAATTATCAGCAGAAATTCCACTATAAGGTGATAATATTGATTACATTTTCCATTTATCAGTTAAAACATACAGATCGCTAATATATTTATCAGCACAAGGGTGTGCTGTAGCACACCTTCATGATTCAGTTCATGAAGGACTTGACAGTTATCTGTTATAGAGTTAAGTCCAGTAAAACACTGAACTGTGCAGTAGGTCAACTGTCAGTGAAATAGAGTTACCCCATATTACCCTTCTTCACAGTTCGCAAGGCTTTGTGGCTATTTGAATATCTAGAGTACAGGCATGGATGTACACTCACAGTTGGTAGACGGTGTAACAGGATTGACATCCACCTGAGCTGTTGCCAAAACAAGAGTTTTCCATAACTATGTATTCTGCCACTGGCTGTGCCCGAGGAGAAGGCTTTAAAGAACCTGTTTGGAATGTGTGGTGTAAAGTAGTGCACTTGCATGGAATGGACAGTTTGCAATACAAATAAAAAGCACAAAAGCATCAGTTTGTTTCTGTTGCTTTTTGTGGTTTGTATGCTTATCAACAGTGATCTTCTACAATCTTGATGATTTTAGAGTATTTACTTTTATAATAAATAAATATTAAAATAAAACAAACCAGTGCAGTTCCTGTAGAAGAATGCAGTGCTACTTGTTATGTTCCCTAAGTACACTCCATTGCTTCCTTTCCTCATGGCCTTTATGACTTAATATAACTGGCACCACTTTCCATAAACAAGTTAGCTGTGGGAAGTGGTCGGTCACGCCTCTTTTTAAGCAGTAGTGGATGTTGTTTGCTGTGCTTTTTTTAATGTTTAACTTTAGCATGCAGACAGTTGGGGGAGTATTTTTTTCCCCTTGTTGCCTTTATATTTATGTCCAGGGGAAATGTGTTAGTGCTTCTTTGACAGTCACAGTTACAGAGGTCAAAGGCACACTTGACAGAAAACATCTCTTCTTTCCAGAGGAACCTCAAACAATGCACTTGTTTCCTGTGGACCAGTCTGTGCGTCATATGATGGCATATTTTGGAGCGACTGATTATCTTTCTCCCTTGAAAAAGTCCCAGTTGATCAGACCAGTCTAGTTATGTATCATTTTCTAAAGAACAAAACCTAAGCAAGCTATTTCTCCGTTTGATCCTCCCTAAAAATTTCAGTTGGTAGATGTTGCAATTTCCTCTTTCCTAAAAATCATTAAAAAAGAGTTATAAGAAAACCTAAACACATTTGATAATGTTTATGTTAGTTGTTTCACACAAAAAAGATCTCTCACTATAAAAATGTATAGTGGAAATGATTTGAGGTACATATATCATTGTTAGGATCACTGATTATGGAAAGAAATGTGTTTTATGCAACATTTCTTTTCTGATATTTGATTATGCGTCCCCTTGCTTTAATAATGGCATGAGTCCTATCAGGAAGGGACTAAACCAGTCTTTTGAGACAGTTCCTGTGTATTATAGCCACTCTTTCAGAAACTTGGTACACATTTCAGTTGGAGTTCTGTGTTGTTGTTTTTTTTACATTTTACCTGCTGCTCCAAATTTAGAACTGGAATTGGGAACTAGCGATTTTGATAGTGAAGTAAAGTGTTCCATGATATTTGTTGAACCAGTCACATACAGACACCCTACAGTTCTCATCTTGGAGTGTGATAATGACAGTGTTGTGTTCTGTTAAGACAAAAAATTGTTGTACAAGTTAGTGGAAGAGTGGGCTAAAATGAACTGGGGTAATCCTTACCTGACAGGATTAGCACTGGTCATTAAGGCACAGGGACATGTAATGTAAAGCATAAGAGAAGAAATGATATGTGTGACTAAAGCCCTATTTGGATTGGATTAGTTTATCAGGGGAATGTCTGTTATAAAATCCTCCGTGATAAAACTCTCACATCCAGAAGGCAATAAAATTACTCCACAACAAGCAGGTTTCTTGTGGGTTGTACTTTGTTTTATAATGTGAATAATAATGTGGTAATGTGAATACAAAGTAATGAGCCTGCAGAATCACGCTTTTTCATTGATTTTATTTTCTTTTTCTCCTGATAATGCTCTCACTGTTAACGTATGGAGTCAAAGTTTTACCACCTAACCAAGTAAATGGTTGAGTGGCTCTTCAAAAGCTTTCATTTTT
This sequence comes from Colossoma macropomum, assembly GCF_904425465.1. NCBI lineage: Eukaryota > Metazoa > Chordata > Actinopteri > Characiformes > Serrasalmidae > Colossoma > Colossoma macropomum. The sequence goes on along the minus strand of NW_023494803.1, from coordinate 16,663,955 downwards.
CATTTTGCAATTTGGGAAGTGTTTAATGTCTCGGGGTGGTTCTCTAATATGTAGTCTAGGAGACCAAAACGAGTAGCAGCTATCAAAATCACATGATGTCTGTCTGGAAAAACATAGACATAATCCGGACAGAACTAAAATGATAAGAGCACCACTAAACCACTGAATATGGTGAAAAACAGTAGGTCATAAGCCCTGTAATTTTCACAGGGGAAGAGGGAGAAAAACATCGACATTTGGAGATCCAGGTGAAAATTAAAATTACAAAGAAACACCTGTAAAATAGAAAATTATTCCATGTAACTTTAATTACTTCATAAAAGGACTTAATTTTTTTGTCTGGTAAGCTTGATTTTTGTGTGTGTTCACTTCCTTGCTCTATTAGAAGTACAACCCTTACTTTAACCTTTAATGTAATTGTATTATTAATAATACTACTACTTCTGTCATTTGACCTTTTGAAGCAGAAGCTCAAATGAATAAAGTTCGGTAAATCCGTAGGGGAAGGCATCAGTTTTGGTCAGTTTCGTTTCCCATTGACTCAGATGGATGATTTACAGTCAACAAGCAGCTGTAGAGATCGTACCTGTGTTTGCTTTGATAACACACTTTCTTTTTTCTACACCGCCAGGTTCATCTGCTCTCAGATGCCCAACCAAGTCCTGCAGAGCATTAGCATCATCGACACGCCGGGCATCTTGTCTGGGGAAAAGCAGCGCATTAGCAGAGGTTAGTAGCAGCAGTGCACAATGTGTCAATGCTGTTCTCGACTCTGCCATGTTGCCAAACTTTTGCATTTTCTTATTGGGTTCATTTCAGCAAGAGAGCGCAGTAGTCTGAGGATCACATGACCACATGTGCAAGCTGTGAGGATTCAGCTAAAGTGTACACATAAAAGAATAAAATCTGCTGTCTCAAGCACTGATCATTCTTCTATCATGGCCTTCTCAAGTGTTCCACTTGACATGTTTGCTAGAGACCAGCATCTTGTTGGCAGGGAAAGGGGTTACTTCAGGTCAATGAGTTCTTAATGCAGTGTGATCGGATGTCACATGACCAGCCAGCTAGCCTCATGACGTTATGTGTGCTTGGCAGAGTCCTTCAAAGATCTACACCAGAGACCAGTCCTAAGGGACTTAAGTCCAGCCCAGTTTGTTGATTTCCCAGCTCAAACATACCTAATTCAGCTCAGCAGTTTTGAGGTTTAGTAGGTGTGTTTGAGCAAAGAAATCACCAAACTATGCTGGTCTTCAACGCACCAAGGCTGAAATCGATCTCCACAAAAAAAAAAAAATCAGATTTGCCACTGTTACATTGCTGGTGAAAATGTGCACCATTCCTTTAATGCAGGCTAGTTTTCACCAGTTTGTTTAAACATATTTTGCCGTACAGCTGTGATTCAGGCACAGTCATAGTGCTTTGGTCATTAGTTTTAATCTCAGTTACCAGATGCAAGCCTGCTTCTTTGTAAGGCATCATTTCCGTCTCTGCCCTCCATCCTGTGGGTACGGCAGGATGAACATAACAGCCCAAGCAAAGGGATGTCGCCATTTGCTGTCAGCACTTCTCACTTTCTATTCCTCATTTCACAAGTCTGGTTTGATCACCGTCTTGAATAAGTTGGTTTGTGTACATTTTTTACATTTTCACAGAGCTCAGATATTTATGGAAAAACAAGTAGTTCATGTAAATATTGTATCAGTTTAGACTGGGAAGGGTATAACAGCATTCGTCAAGTGAGGTGCTAATGAATGAAACATAGGAGTTCGAAATAGCATACTGGGTACTATGTGCTGCATATTGCACTGATATATACTGTATTTGGCATGCTATTCTTTAATAGTAGTATACAGTATTCTATATGGGACAAAAGTATGTATCGTACTACTGGGTAGGAGGGTGACTAGACTGCTAACATCAGGGACTGAGATCAGTGATCTCCACACCCATCCCATTATCCTTAGCCTTCCAATCACTGCTTCGCAACTGTTGCTAGCTGCTTTTCAGCTCTTTAGCAGCACATGTGGATATATGTTGGTCAAGTGATGTGCCAGCTGAGCTATTTTGACTGGTTAATAAGCAGTGTGACTCCACAAGAGCCTGAAAAGCCAATGCTATGCAGATTGTTTGGCTGAGGCTAACTTTAGTGAGTTACTGTTATCTTTATAGTAAGGTAATTTTTATTAAATAGATGAAGTAAGCAAACCGTAATAACTGTAAACTGTAATATATGAGCCATGAAACGATTGTGTTGAGATATTAAAATATTTGTGATATTTTACGTATTGAGAGATGGCATATTGTGATTAATTACTTTAACTGCAAATTATGCCTCCAAAAGGGTTTAGGTTTACACTTTGTTCATCTAACTTCAGTATATTTATTGCAGGAAAACAGAACTGTGAGGTGAATATCCGCATTCCAAAAAAAGAAATGATCAATATTTATCAGGCATTTTGGAGTAAGCTGACCCCAGAACAGCATTCATGCTCTGAGACATTTAATAAATATTGGACATTGCCATTGTATTAACAATATTTCAGCAGATGCTGTTATTTGTAAAGTAGACAAACAACATTAAAACAGGTTTTATCCTTATGAAGAATAATATATAGAGCAATTTACTATAACAGTGTTGGAAGGCTCACCCAAAGACTCTTAATGGTGTTTCTATTTTCTCTCTTAATTGTGGGAACAAACCCTGTTCTCCCATAAAAATCTAAGATTTAATGTAATGATTGCACTGACTCACTTCGCCTCAGAAAAGTGGATTTGGACAGAAACGCATTTTGGTAATCTATTAGTCTGACAGTGGGCTTAATGTATCAGTACTGTTTTTGAGCCCAAAATAGTGTGATATAATGTATAATGTTTTCCCTCCGACTCCTAGAGCAGCACATATTGTCATTTTGCTAAAGATTAGGATGGGGTTACCACTGTGGCAGCAACCTCACTATCTCATATCCACGTGTAACTTGTTCAAGGTTATTAATCAGCAATTCAGTTACCTTCAACACTACTCTAAGAAGTGAGGAATATGCAAAGTCATAGCAAAAGCCTGATAAATGAGTTGTGAGTTGTGCTTAGCCACAGGAGCAAGCCTTATCTTAAAACTCCAGGACACGGCGGAGGGTAAGCACAGGCTGGTGCAGGGTGGAGGGTCTGACGCAGGTTACACCAGGCTACAGTGCTGCGCAGTCGTTCAAATGTTCACCATGCTACTCTGGAGTGGAGGAGTAACACTCCATGGGCGTTCCACATCTGTTCCTGTTTCAAACCCCTTCAGCTGAGGCTGAATTCCTCCAACAGTTGCCCCTCAAATCCATTGATGATTCATTGCTGAAGTGAATGAAGTCAGCTAGTTACATACTTTATGATTTAAGTGCTTAGGATGGTTTTAGGTTGTGTAGGAATTTTTCTGTAGGTACAAAATGTTTGTTAAGAATGAATGTAGCTGAAGAGCTCTTGTTAGCTTTCATGCGTTGGGATGTTCACATTTTCTGAATTTTTTTTAAAAAAAAGTGTTACTTTTTAAGACGGTTTCAATTGAGTACTGATTTAGTGATGGTGGAGAGATTTTTTCCATTGATATACATAGGCATGACTTTTATAAAGACCCAGTTTCCCTTGATTCATTTGCCAAAGAGCAGCTTTAATGGTTCCCACATTGTAAAAAAATAGGCTCCTCCTTTTGGAAGGACTTGGCAGCATTTCCTAACATTTCTCTAACGATATGTAATCCATGTCATTGTTTTTCACAGTGTTATTTCCTCATGGCTGCTGAATAGTTGGATGAATGTCTTATTACATTATAATCTGAGTACATCACCATATGCACTTAATTGCTTCCAACGGTCCAGCAGCAGTTCGTTCAGTACAAAGTACATGTCTTATATTGTGAGCAGTTTTTGACTAAAGACCATCTTATGTATACAGCATGTTAGTAAGCAAAAATGATGCACTACCTGACAACTATCTTTAGCTTTATATCTTTCCTCCCTCTGAATAAGACTCCCTTGTCCCTACTAAAAGGGGAAGGCATTCTCACTCATTCAGAGGCTGAAATACATTTAGTAGTTTGATTGCAGCATCAGAGTCAGTTTCTGTTATAATGACAGTAGTTCTTGATTGAGTGCTCTGAAGAATCAGAAGAATGTTTAGTATGTGTTGTTCGTGTGCTGACCAATCTCGTATCTTCTCATCCAGCGTGTTTTGATCAGGGCTTGCACTGGGTCACATTTGCAGCTTGGTAGCCAGCTTTTTGTAGTTTCTGTAGACTAGTATTGCTAAACTGCTTCATCAGTTTAACAGAGTTAAATTGGTTGGTTATGTTAGAAAGGAAGCCCACGAGTTTTCAGTAGTCAGTGAAGCATGTTTCCAAATCTAATTGTATGTCATTGATCACAATTGGCAGTAATCAAACATATGTTTTCTGTTTAAACTGTATTGTCTTACACTGTATTGTCTTTACCACCAGTCTCTTAAAAATAACAGGAAAGCAGAGAACAGAGAAAAACAGGGATCCCCACCAGTTGAACCCCCTGGTTATGACCATTATGACTAATCACACTATACGTAATCAGGCCTTTCTACAGCACTGGAATTGTATTTAAATGCACAATCTACACAAGGTTGCAAATAATTATTGCAGGTGCAACACATAATTAGGTTTCTCAAAATATTCTCATCTTGGGCCAGTTTCCCAGACCCAGATTAAAGCAAAGCTTAGACTAAAAGGAATTTTCAATAGTGTTTTACCATTGACACTACAGTTTAGTCCACATCCAGGAAACCGACAATTAGTATAATTGTCCTAAATGTGCTGCAGTACCCAGAGATCTCTGCATAATATTCCGTCCCTGGTACTATATCCATGCCCAAAGCTGTGGACAAATTTAACCTTGGCTATTCATCTCCATCTTTTCATACTGTATTTCAGTGGTTCCACCTGATCCAACTAATGAGTTAATTAGCAAGCTCATTCGAAGTTGAAGTGGCTGTGCTACAGCAGAAAAACACATAAAATGTTCAAGGGGTACTCTGAGGTTAGGAACCTTAATCTAACCCCAAAAATACTTGTAAAACATACATAATAGAAGGTGTGGTGCAGTGAATGTACTTTAAATGTGTACAGAATTTTGTATCTATCACTTTTTTCAGTACATGCTCCTTTTAGAAACGCTCCTTTCTCCTCCACAGGCTATGATTTCTCCGAAGTCCTGCGCTGGTTCGGTGAGCGTGTGGATCGCATCATCCTCCTCTTTGATGCCCACAAGCTGGACATCTCTGACGAGTTCTCTGAGGCTATCAAGGCCTTCCGTGGCCAGGACGACAAGATCCGCGTAGTCTTGAACAAGGCTGACCAGGTGGACACACAACAGTTAATGCGAGTCTACGGGGCTCTGATGTGGTCCCTTGGCAAAGTGATTAACACCCCAGAGGTGGTGAGGGTCTACCTGGGCTCCTTCTGGGCCAAGCCACTGCAGAACACAGACAACCGTCGGCTGTTTGAGGCCGAGGCACAGGACCTCTTCCGGGACATCCAGGCCCTGCCACGAAATGCAGCTCTGCGCAAGCTCAATGACCTCATCAAAAGAGCTCGACTCGCCAAGGTCAGCAAGCTTTGAGTTGTCAGAGCGGCAATGCACTTTACAGAATCTTTGCTATGTTGTCTGTATTATTTGGAGCAGAGACTCCCTAACCTGGTTTGGTAGTACCCCTGTCTTGCTTATGTTGCCGTTTTCCCTACTCTGCATGCTACAAAACTTCTAAGAAACATTGAATGTTGAAATTTTTATATGTTTGGCAAATTAAACGTTTTGTTGATTCTCTAAGTGAAAATATCCACAGAGAACACACTTCTGCACACTTTAATACACATTCACTGTTCATTTGCTGAATTTAACACACATATACGTATATATATATATTTATATGTATATATATATATATATATATATATATATATATATATATATATATATATATAAATATATATATTATATAATATATAAAATATATATATATATATAAATTCAGCAAATAAACAGTGAATGTGCATTAAAATGTGCAGAAGTGTGTTCTTTATTTGTATACATATGGTATATTATTTTTATTTTTTTCACCAAATAAATATAAATTGTGCACTAAAAGTTGCAGAAAAGTGCCATATTTAAGTTTGCTCCTTATATAGGATGTGTAAACTTATTTTCCCTAGGGAAAATCAAAAGAACATATCATTTGACAAGTTTTTCAGTCATTTGCATTCAACTGTAGCTATTAGCCATAGTTCTGTTTGACATTGTCAGGAGTGAGCTTAAATGCTTATTTTGTGCTTAAATTCAGACTATTATAAAGAATACTTGCTATAAATTAACCATTCTGTATCAGGGCAAATGTTCATTTTAGATAATGCTGCCCTCTGCTGCTGTGTCACAGCTGTTTTGTCTTGCGTTTGATTGCGGTTCAGCTAGTGTTATTTTTGGCTTAACTGCAACATGCAAACCCACTCACTCTCAACGTGCTGCCTGGATGTGCCGAGAACAGCACTTACATCTGAGCCCTTCCAAAAAATCCATTTACGGAGCTGCCGCCGAGAGCACCTCTTATCTCTTCCACAATGTTTCCCCAATCCTGCCCAACAAACAGGAATCCTGGAGCTCTTTGCATTCTTTCCTACTGTGTGTAAGCCCATGTGAGTCAGTTATGTGCACGCTTCCATCCCTGAAAGGGTCTGGTGTATCCCTTTTCCCTGGTACAAGGAATGCTATGATGTGTGCTAACATAGTAGAGGTACTTGTTCCTCTGGCTTCCACTCTCCTTTGCGTTGCCACTCATTATGTTTACACCTCTCGGGCCGGTCGCTGGACCTTGACTGTCCATGGAAGGAAAAAACATGGAAAAAGCCTGGCTTTATTTTAGTCCCCGCTTGCAGCATGCTTCCTCTTTATTAAGGAAAGAGGTGTGTAAACACAGACACTGTTGACCATTCCTTTGGCAAGGGGCAGCCTCTAGGCGGACACCAGTTGATAACTTTAGATTATGTAACCAACTTGGGGGGAGCATGAGGTGAAGACCCTATGGAGCATAAAACAAAAGCTATCTCCATCAATCACTGAGACTGACAGCTTCCTGGTGATAAAATAAAGTCTACAAAAAGAATGGATCATCCAGAGTATAGTTGATATCTCAGATTTACTGTGTTTGGACAGGACGTTCTGTTATGTGTTCCAAGTTTTAATCGCTTCCATCTCAAACACCACATATTTATAGTTGAAGGTTACATAAAGGGTTATTTAAGTATAGGATGGCCATGCGCTTGAACTTACACTAATCCTGCTATATTGTTTTATATGCTTGTAGGTGCATGCTTACATCATCAGTTACTTGAAGAAAGAGATGCCTTCTCTGTTTGGAAAGGAGAAGAAGAAAGAAGAGCTGATTACCCACCTACCCGAAATCTACCAGATCCTGCAGAGGGAGCACCACATTTCGCCTGGAGATTTCCCCAACGTCAACAAGATGCAGGTAAACACTGTAATTAGTCACTTGCGTAAGTTGTTATTTAATCACCCGTCATGCCCTTATTAGGTTTCTTGTCGTTACAATGGATTGCTTTTGTAAACAAAGTTGCATTTGTGAACAAAGTGAGGCAGTACAGGCAATCCTCTCTCTTAGTTCCAGTAAAATTCAACATTTTTTAGCCAATGTGACATCCTTAAATTAGTTGTATCCTGGAAATCTTGATCAAATTTATTTTTTTCTATCTTTTGTACTCAGAAAAGCCCAGAAAATTAACACACAATGCATTGTTTTGCTGCAGCTTCTGGTAAAAAACCATGATCTGTTTCAAAAGAGCTCTAGAAATAATTCTAGTTGTGACAGTTTCTTTAAAAGTTATCTAAAAGGTACTATTTTGCATATTCCTGTCTCAAATGGATGCACAAAGCCAAAAATAGAAAAGTGTAAGTGCAGGATAGTGCAAGAAGTCAAACTGTTGTGAGTCAGTCAGCCAATGGCTCTTTACACCATACATCAAAACTAGAAAAAACTGTCTGTCCTTTCATGTTCACAGCGGTGATGTTTGCAATGATTATATTCCAGCAAACACCAGGTCCTGTACCACACTTATACCACTTTTTTCTGTTTTGTTTTTGTAAGCTAAATATATTGTAACAAGCTAAATTAGTAAGGTAGTGATAGCAAACCAAGCTTTTTGCAAACTAAGCTTTGCATAAACTATGCAAACATTTGATGACATGCCTTTATTTTGAACATTTTATATCCCAGTTAGAGAGCCTAGAGAGCTAGAGGCCTCCTGTACTGCAGCTTTTTTGTGTTTTTGCTAACACTTTACTGTTGGGCGGTGTTCATAAGGCTACATGAAATAAACATAGCCTAAAATTATTCTTCTTCGTCTTCTTCTCCTTATTATTATTATTATTATTATTATTATTATTATTATTATAGACTTAGTCCAACTTTGCATTATAACTTTTGAAAGCAGATGATACTGAAGTTATTCTCTGTCCCTTCTTCTCTAAAACTTATTTACAATTATCACCTAAAGTCAACTGAATATAAATCAAATAACAAAAAAATCAATTTTTATTATTAAATGAAAACTGTTATAATAACATTCCAACCTGCCCTCGGGGGATGTTTGAATTTTGGAACCAATGAACAGCAACAAGCAAATAATACCCAGTTAAGTCATCATGAAAAGGATCAATTAAATCCTCAACTAGCAGCCAACAGATGTTATTTATCCCGTGTAGAGAAAGGACTGTTCCTGGACTGTCAAGACTGAGACCGAACTCGAACTCAACACTACTTGTTGGAATGTTTTTATATGTATATGTCAGTTGTCATGTAGCCTTACATGTTTTCTTCTTTAACATAACTGAGTCATACAGCATTTCATGATAATGAAGCCTATTGTGAGCTAAATTCTTGTTTTGGTAAACAATGCAAATGGCTGACTGACATCTACGTTTTGCATGGCCTTTCTTACACCTAGGACTGAGTATTGTTCAAGACTTTCCATACTTACACAGTAAGTATGGAAAATACTTACTGTGTAAGTATTTTCCATACTTACTTTTTTTTACAGAAAGTGGGTGTGGCTTAAACCAAAAATGAGCGTGGGGTGAACAAATTGCAGACTAATCAAAAAGTGCTGTCGTTACTTGCATACAGAATGGAATTTGGACAGCCCATCAGCAGTCTAGGTTTTGGAAAAAAACTGCTTCTTGGCTCATGAATGCTAATAAGACTGACTAATTAGGTATTAAACTCTAATAATGAATAACAAGGAATTTTTCAATTATAATATTTCAGTCAGTACCAGAAAATGACTGACTTTTGAAACATTTGTAGCCTGCTTGCACAGGCTGCTGGTAATGTTGTGATGTAGGGAGAGACTTGTCAGCAATTCAGAGCAACAAAACTGAATGAAAAGCATACAATTGTCAGCATCTTGCTGCTAATTTTTTGTAATCCATACTTCTTTTCTTTATGAATAATAAGACGTTTCCAGGTAATTGTGATCTTGTTTACTGATTGACAACAAAATGGCCATTTGTAAATCTTTCATAAAGGCATGTCTAGAGAAGCCTTTTAACACATTGGCTGTTGTCCGTATCTGTCCTTCTGACAAAGCAGAGCATTGGTGAAGGCAACTTAATGAATCTTTAAGCTTCTCCAGTTTAGACATCTGTAAGAACATTACTGAACCTGGGACAGTTTTAGCAAACTGCCTAAGCCAGTGTGCAATAAGCAATGGGGTTTGATTCCTGAGGAGGACAGCAGACAGCCCTGTTATTGTGTGCTGAACAGAGGGACCATGTACTATAGTCTCGTCTGTGGATGTTTGCACAACACCAGGCACAGCAGAGGTTAGGCCCACGTTACCTGCTGTGTTGTAGAAACCACTAAAAATACCAAACACGTGTAATCTAAAGTGTTCCACATAATTTGAGCCAGAAAAAGTTTGTTTTTAGTGTTCCTTAAATACTCACAGAGATCTTTGAATGCATTATCTTGATAATGATAACTCTTGATACAGTAGTTGATTGCTACTGTACAATAGAATGCAATACAATGGGACAGAATAAACATAAGCATTGGGGTCTCTTAAGACTGGACAGCTTCCAGGTAGCACTTAGAAGATACAGGCTGAGCTCCAAATAGATTTACCTTCAAAGCCCAGCATTGATTATCATTTGTACAGTCTCGGATATCTCTAAAAAAAGAATCAATTCAGTGCTTGTTGATTTGCCCTTTTGCCTGCTCCACATAGCTTGTTAGCTTTGCCTGCAGTATCAGCAAAGCAGAAAAAAACATTACAACAGTAAATAAATCAATCAATGAAATCTTTCTTTTAAAACCCCTTAAAATCCCAGGCTTATTACATACTAAGAGTTATTATTCAGCAACTACAGGGACATCAGGGCAAACTGGTTGAGCTATTCTTAGGTTATAGAAGTGTGTAATAAAACTTTGGGCCCACTGTTGGGCCCTGGCCTTAATTAAAAGGGCTTAATTGTCAATTCTCTTACATCTGTTAATACAGGAACAGCTCATGCACTATGACTTCAGCAAGTTCCCCTCCCTGAAAATAAAGCTGATTGAATCAGTGGACAAGATGCTGAGCAACAAGATCTCAGGGTTGATGACCCTGATCCGGGAGGAGGAGGGCAAACTGCCACCTCAAATGGTGACCGGCGGTGCGTTCGAAGGCTCAGAGGACGGGCCGTTCGGCCATGGCTACGGCGAGGGCATTAGCGCTGGGGCTGACACTGAGGACTGGATTGTGAGCCGTGATAAGCCGCGCTACGATGAGATCTTCTACACCCTCATGCCTATCAATGGCAAGGTGACAGGTGTCAATGCCAAGAAGGAGATGATGAACTCGCGCCTGCCTAACACCGTGCTTGGAAAGATCTGGAAACTGGCGGACTGTGACAAGGATGGCATGCTGGATGACGAGGAGTTTGCTTTGGCTCAACATCTCATTAAGATCAAGCTGGAGGGTTTCGAGCTGCCCTCAGAGCTGCCTCCACACCTGGTGCCTCCAGCTCATAGGAAGAACCCCACTGCAGACATCCTGTACAACCACCAGGAGGACTGAGAAGTTGGTGTGTACACTCCAAACACAGCTGTTCATATGTAAATACCAGCCAGCAGCACTAACTGTTACGAGGTAACCAAAAATGACAAATGTGGCTACCAGTGAATGAAATGTGCTACCAGCTGACATAATTTTGCATTCTTTAGTGATGCTATTTAGGAATAAATTGAAGGAACAACTCACCATTCACTCACAAGTCCATCATTTCATGTGATTTATAATGTTGAAGACAATTGGATGGGCTTTACATTACCAAGGCGTAAATATTTAATGGTGTAAATATGGATAATTAATCAGGTTTAGGAGATTTGATGTGAAAAATTATTATAATTTTTGTTTACCACAACAAATGTTTTATTAATGGTAAAAATAGTATACAACAGTGCCACAACAAAACCTCCCAGAATGCTAACTTTACAGGAGAAGGAAAAAAACATTCTATACTTTTGATGTAAGTTAAGGTAACAATGTTTTTTTTCTAAGTCGATTAGGACCAGGTGTATTGGTCCATTTATCACACATTCACACAAAATATTAAGAGCAACAGACAGTCTTATTAAGAAAAATCCGAAGAAGATACAAGGTTTTGTTCTGACAGCAACAATATGCACAGTAAATATCATACAAATCCAAATGTTGTAACCTGTTACTTTGGTAGTTGTCTGCCTGTAGGGGTGGGCAGTATGATCATCATTATTGTGATCAATTATGTCATTATATGCTTTTGTGAGCCTAGAGTGGATACTGTCAGTACTTCTAAAACAGTGAACAGTTACATTATGATCTTGATACTGTTTTTGTGGGGGTTTTTTGTGGCAATTTCTGCCTCTTTCAAATTATCATCAGAAAAACAAAAAATCATCACAAGCTTTAATGTATCAGTATTGTACATCATTAGGCTGTCTTGAGGTTTAATGCGTCTAGTGAATATAGGAATATAGGAAATTTAATACAAATGAAAGACTAATACTAAAATTAGGCTTTAATACTTTTAAAGGTTGACAGTCAATCAGCGTGCACTAACAGCGTGCAGTCAGACTCTAGTTGACAGTTGTTGACTTTACATTCCCATGAGAACTGGCACTGTTCTGAATTATTTTTTGTGCTTAATAACTGATATAAATGTTTCATAATATGTGAAAGTGGATTATGCATAAACGCTCTGTTTGTTGTTCTGTTTGTACTTCTTTATGTGCTTTACATGGATGTTGCACGGCGCATTTGTTTTTATAACGCTGCAAGTCTTATGTTAATGCTGCATTTGAGACTGAACATTTCTGTTATGACAAAAGATTTATTAGCTTGTGCACTATTGTATAAATAGAAAAGTAATTAAATAACCCCTCTGAGTTTATATAAAAAAGATTTGGTCTTTTTGCTGGCTAGCAGTATCCTCAGTTTCCTTCACCATGTGCTGTGTACAGAAGGTCACACTTGAATTATGATTATGACATGTACAGTGCTATGTAAGATTTTTGGCAAAGCTTCATGGTCTATAAAAGGCTCTCAACGTTGTCACAGTATAGAGTTGCAGCAGGTTTTCTTTCAACTTGTCATCTGTGAAAGCCTAGACATGCTACATTTCCAGTTTTGATCATTCATTCCTTCCAGTGTTATGTCATATCAGACACTAAATACATATTAGTGTGAAGTTTGGACAGTGATTTCACAGCATTTCACAGTAGTTATTTAAAACAGCCATGTCAGTTTTATGGAATATATTACTTATTATTTGGAAATGTTGTATGCCTACTGTATTTTTGAAAAGAAATTGCTTTCACATGCGGATGCTTTCCTTCATTATGTGTTTATGATGAGAAGCACTCTGACGACACGGAATTAAATGTCGACAATGAAGGACCTCATGTATGTGCTTAAACTGGAACATTTTTAATTTTTTAATGAAATTTTGATGAAGTGGGCTCAATATTTACATGAAAATGTGCTTTATGTCTTCTTTGTTTAAATGTGACTTAATAATGCAGCATATTTCTTCTGATCATTAAATGACTAAAGACTTGTTCCATGGATGCAGTGCATTATTATACAAATGATACTATAACATAGTGATATGCCTTTGTCTGTCATTCATTTATTATAGTAACAATCATAATTAAATTTTACTGATTATCATAAAATTTAAAGGTATTACACTAATGAAACAACTCTTACTAAAATGAAAACAAATTATATGATAAATTATTACTAAACCAAAATAAATTATTACTTTAAATCTATGTGTTTCTGGTTATTGTGCACTCATAATCAAGATCAAGTGTAAAAGCCTTTTAGTTTAACTAATATTGGCCTTTATGACTTTTTAATGCTAAGTACTTTTCACTGTAAACTGTAAATGTGAAGAGGTAAGATTTGAATTTACCCTTTTATATGGAACAAGGGAATGAAGATATTAAATACTATTTAAAACACTTGTTTTTCTGATCATTTCACTTTTTACATTTATGTTTACAGCTTGTTTTTATGATCAGTTTTTATTGAAAATTTTACACGTTTACATGCAGAACTGATTGACGAGTAACAGCCCACAATTTAAGGAGAAATATATTGCTGTTATCGGAAGAAGACCTTGTATATCCAAAATAGTAACTTTACAGGAAAAGGAAAAACCAACTTTACTTTTAATGTAAGTCAATGGGACCAGACTTGCACATCTATTAAGCTCCTATTTGCATAGGAATCAAATACACAAAAAATTTCAATCTGGTTTTAGGCCACATCATAGTACAGAGACAGCACTAGTAAAAATTGTAAATGATCTATTATTATTCTCTGACCAAGAAAAAGTGTCTCTGTTAGTCCTCCTCGATCTTAGTGCGGCATTTGACACAATAGACCACGCTATCTCATTAGATAGACTAGAAAACCTTGTAGGAGTAACAGGAATAGCTCTTTCCTGGTTTAGGTCCTACCTCACTGATCGCTATCAGTTTGTTAATTTAAATGGTGAATCATCTGCCCTCGCAAAAGTAAAGTATGGTGTTCCACAAGGCTCTGTTTTAGGACCTGTATTATTCACACTATATATGCTACCACTGGGCACCATTATCAGTAAACACGGCATAAATTTCCACTGTTATGCCGATGACACTCAGTTATATTTAGCAAGCGAACTGGATGATAAAATTAAACTTGGCAAGTATAAAAAGACGTAAAAGACTGGATGTCGAGTAACTTTCTCCTTCTTAATTTGGATAAAACAGAGGTTCTACTTCTTGGTCCAAAAGCAGCTAGAAACAAACTGTCTAATTTTACACTTAAACTTAACAATTTCTCAGTTGCATCAAGCTCACCTGTAAAAAATCTTGGTGTCATGATAGACCCTGATCTGTCCTTCGAGGCACATATAACTAATATCACTAGAACAGCCTTCCTGCATCTCCGCAATATTGCTAAATTAAGAAATGCATTATCTCTACAGGGCGGCACGGTGGCGCAGTGGGTAGCGCTGTCGCTTCACAGCAAGAATGGCCTGGGTTCGATTCCCGGCTGGGTGACCAGGGTCATTTCTGTGTGGAGTTTGCATGTTCTCCCCGTGTCTGCGTGGGTTTCCTCCGGGTACTCCGGTTTCCTCCCACAGTCCAAAACATGCAGTCAGGCTGATTGGACATGCTGAATTGCCCCTAGGTGTGTGTGATTGTGTATGTCTGTCTGTCTCCCCTGTGATGGACTGGCGACCTGTACAGGGTGTATCCTGCCTTCCGCCCAATGACAGCTGGGATAGGCTCCAGCGACCCAGAAGGATAAGCAGTTTAGATGATGTAAGTATGTATGTATATTATCTCTACAGGATGCAGAAAAGTTAATTCATGCATTTATTACTTCGAGGCTAGACTACTGTAATGCCCTGCTGGCTGGATGTCCGAGCAAAAGCCTTAACAAGCTTCAGCTAGTCCAGAATGCTGCAGCCAGAGTTCTTACTAGAACCAGAAAATTTGACCATATCAGCCCAGTTCTATCAAACCTACACTGGTTACCAGTTAAATTTCGCATTGATTATAAAATTCTCTTACTGACTTATAAAGCTGTAAACGGACTCGCCCCTCAGTACCTGAGTGAACTTCTCTCCCATTATAATCCATCACGTCTACTTAGATCACAAGGTGCTGGCTTACTATTAGTACCTAGAATTAATAAAGTTACGTCAGGGAGGAGAGCCTTCTCATACAAAGCCCCCCAGCTTTGGAATAGTCTTCCTGTTAATGTTCGGGACTCAGACACGGCCTCAGTCTTTAAGGCTAGGCTAAAAACTTACTTGTATAGTCAAGACTTTGGTAATTAGTTTTCCCTGTTGGTTCTATACCTGCCAGAGTCTCTGCTGCTCTGCTAACACTGTAATATATGATCAGTCACCCATTACAGAACTGACTCTCTGTGTGTTTTTCCTTTCTTTCTTTTCTTTGCCGAGTTGAACAGCTACCCATCCTGTGCGTCTGATGCTGCTGCCTCTTCTGCCTTGATCGGATGCCACTGCTGCCAGCCCTCTGGACCGGCTTGACCACCGTTTAGCTTCATGCTGTACAACGCCATGCAACCTCACCCTCACATCCTGACCCCACTGATGCTGCTGCTGCTGCTGCATAAACTAATCAAATTAATAATTTGCTCCACCTGTTTAGCCCGTTTTTGTACTAACAATGTTTTACTATCCGGTGTTGACCAGAGGAGGATGGGTTCCCCTTCTGAGTCTTGGTTCCTCTCAAGGTTTCTTCCTGTTTCTCTTAGGGAGTTTTTCCTTGCCACTGTCGCCTCTGGCTTGCTCATGGGGGTTTGGACCCGGATTTCTTTTTGTAATGCTGATTTTGTTTTGTTTTGTAAAGCTGCTTTGTGACAACACCTGTTGTAAAAAGCGCTATATAAATAAACTTTGCTTGCTTGCTTGATCTATAGGGCAACAGGCATTTTCAAATTATGCCAAAAACTGAAAAACTACAAAAATGGAGATACAAGGTTTTCTTCTGACAGCAGCGATATGTGTGATGCAAAGGCATACAGTCGTATGCAAACGTTTGAACATTCCAATGACATGTTTTCTTGATTTTTCAAATGAAAAGTGAACACATCCTTTACAGAGAACAAACTTAAATATGCAACTTTTTCTGCAAATGTTCTGCAGTTTACCATGTTGGAAAAAATTTAAAATTTGCAATTTGCACAGATCACATTTTTTGTCCCCCAGTATTGGTAAACTCAGAAAATTAACAGTAATTGTGTATTAAAATGTGCAGAAGTGTGTATCCATCCTCTCTGTAGAGGATGTGTTAACTTATTTTCACTTAGAAAATCAACAAAACAACATAATTTAACCAGTGGCACTCAAACATTTGCATGCAACTGTAGATATAACCGTACTATGTTCACAGCCTTAACAGATTATATATGTGTTGCATGCGCCCGGGAAATGTATTTGTTTGTTAATGACAATCACACTGTGGCATGTGCCCGTCCCCTGGGCCCTGATGACAGCCGCAAGAGCCGGCAGGAAGGTGGGGCCCAGGGGACGGGCACATGCCTCAATGTGATTGTCATTAACAAGCAAATACATTTCCCATTTCAGTTGTTTAAATGAATTCCTCACTCAAAAATGCTAACAATGCTTGAATGTATCCTAAAGGAGCAAGATCTCCCCTTACTTTGACTCACCATTAGCAATATTATAATTTTCTGTATGAACTATTTCCTTAAAATTGTGTGCAGCTGAACAGAAACAGCAGTAAATATGATGTGCAACCTTTATACCTCTCTCATTGCACACTGTCAGGTGAGAGACAGTTGCCCTCTTTGTCAATCTACTACCCATTATGGCTTCAAAGTTCAATTCACCACTTCACTGATCAACCTTAAAGAAAGAGCTCGCTTCAAACGGGTTTACATTATGAATATCTCTACATCTTAGACAACGTTTGTTTTGGCCGAAGGCTGAGGAGAGGACTTTGTGAAGGTTTGTGACAACATTTAATCAGAATTTGATTTTTTGGATGCTTTTGCAATGACTGCTTGCTATGTAATAAAAGCTCTACAGTTAAGTCGCCGTTATTTGCTGGTCTTGGTATCAAGCTTTACCTTCATTACTTGCTTAGATGTTGCGTTTGACAGTCAAATCTATGGCTAAAGTAAGAGCTTGATTTATTCAATTTATATATAAATGCTAACCACATTATCTACATATGTAATTATATAACAACAAATTAAGTATTAAGGTAAACATCTGAAAGGTTGTTCAGAATATACTGGATCAACACTGCTGCTTTGTACAATTTCTTATTCTATTAGCTTAATATTTAATGATAATTGAAAGGATCCCAAATCTGTTGACTTATATCATACTTGGCTGTTTAAGAAGTGCCAATAAAATGTAAGGTATTTTTATGGAGTCCATTAAGTTGAAATTGAAGTCCATAATCACACTGTGAACAGATATGATAACTCTGAAAACATTATACCAAACATACTCTCTCAAATTAGCGTAGGCTATTTTAAAATGGTTTGTGATAACTTTGTAATGTTTGCCACTGTGGTGGTGATACTGGCTTAACGGTACTGTCTATTCATTGTGTTCCAAGACAGTGAAGAACTCTGCTAAAGTGTAATATGTGAAGTTTAATAATTAAGCTCATCATGTGATCGCTGTGCAGGTGACATTTATTGAGAATGAACAACCTTCAGCAAGACATACCATTCCTTTAACACCATGCTCAAGAATGCTATTGTGACTAACAATGAAAGGTGCTTTAGACTAATTTGCTAACTGGGGACCATGAGCACGAGCCAGTATTGACGCTAAGTGGCTCCTACTAGCCTTCATTCAATCATTCATTCACTTATAAATATTGCTATCTGTTAAGTGTGTCTGCATAGATCTTTCAATGCTTCCATTACTTTGACCTCCACTTTACTTTGAGCCCTTTTTAACTGAATCTATGTAAACAGGCGTTTATAAAATGGGATTTTGCTGTGGTCTCTTAGATGTCTGAGCAGGCAGATGACTATGAACATGGACGGATCAGAGAGCTGCAGGAGCAGCGCATGACTGTGCAGAAGAAGACCTACACCAAGTGGATGAACAGTGTTTTCTCTAAGAATGGGGTAGGAACAAACCCCTTAAGAGTATTCCAGATCCTGTTTCCACATGGCCACTATCCCAGAGGCACCAGGTCATGCCTCGTATCAAAAACAAGTTCAATGGCAAATCATTGCTGACAGTATATTTAAGTTTAGGTTTTAGTCCAGGCTTAATCAGGACCAGAGCTATGTTCCCAGCTTCCTGTGCCCTATGTTCTCATGGCTGTACGTTCCCTTAGTTCTTTATTTGATACATAATAGCTTAATAGAATGCATTTAGGAAAACTATAAGGCAAAAGCTAAAGAGTCTCGGTGTCACCAGTGACATACAGGGGACGACAAGGAGCAGATTTTTCAACAGGGAAACACTTGTCTTAGCTACATTAGCCTTAGTGAGCTAATTAGCTAGCCAAGCAAACTGTTTATTTGGGAAGTCAGACCAAGTTCCAAACCAAAAAGCAACCAAAATTGCTTTGTCTGGTTTAAGCATTGTGTATTGCCCTTTTATGTTGCTATTGTTAATTGTGTAGTCTTTTGTGGGGTCATCCCAATGTCACCAGGGCCCTATGTTCCCAAGGATCTTCATTTGTTCATTTAAATTTCTAGGAAACTGCCTTGTGTTCTCAAAGTCCTATGTATGCATGTTTTGCATAGAATTTTCCAAAAGTGTTTGTTTGTGAAGCTAACCAGTTAACTCACTAAGGCTAGCCTTGTTGTCCCTTGTATGATCTCTAGTGAGCCTAGGACCCTAACCATAATCATAGGAACCCTTTCATAGGTCTCCTTAATGTATCATATTGAAGGTTGATGATTTCATTAAAGAGATATGGGACTGTTTGGGCCTGAGAACATAGGTATTCTCCCGCCTCTTAGCTTACCAACTAGAAACTCTTGCCTTCCTACTTACTACACTTTAAACATAGCAAATCAAATGTCATATTTTTGAAATATTAAGTAAAGGACAAAAGGGATAAATAAAGGGCCCCAGGAACAGAGGGATGACTTCCTTTAATGTGTGCCCTTCATGACTCAAAGATGGCACAATTTCAGCCATTGAGAAAAATTACTTACCTTTGGGAATTGTGATTTTAGCATAAGTTAACCTCAGTAGTTTTTCTGTCTAGGACAGATGACAGCTTTACATACAACATAATCCACATGTAAGTCCACATGTAAGGTCTGTATGTTGTCACTATTGTTTGTATTCTGTTGAGGTTGAAACTATGCTAATTTGCTTTCTTTGTAATGATAACGTGGTTGCTGCAGTGATGTGACATTAATGTTTTGTGACTCATTTTCATTTTATGAAATCTAGGCTACAGGTTACAACCAGTAGCTGACCTTCTCAGGCTGAAGGCCCTCATACCAAAACATGAAGAACCATTGCTGATGTTACCGTAACCAGTACAAAGCAGTGACTTTTATATGCCTGTCTAATAAGCAGATGAACACATATGAAATTTGTTTCTCTTGTGGGTGTTATTTATACATGTACAATCAATTAACTAGGGTTTGAAGGAACTGTAGAAAATTCTCTGAACTGAAATAGTTCCAAGAATTTGGACTGGAGGGCTGGAAAAAGTGGCATAGAACAACATGGCATGTTGTGTTTTCAATGCTGGTATGCTGGTTAACAATCATGACCATGCTAGGAGACGAGTGGGCTCTGCTCAAAGCTAGAAAGCTATTACCCTCTTATTAAAAGTCTATGATTGCAGTTTAGGAGTCATGGAAATATGGGTGGAGAGTGGTAGTGCTGATGGTGCTGTGGAAACTCATCAAAGACAATGTAGTTGTGGCAAGTAGGGAACATTTTAGCTAGAAGAAAGGTGGGGTGTGAATTTGCATAACTCCTTTAAGATAAACTCTGTATGTAAACCCAATCTAATGAAAGCAAACCAGTTGCAGCTTTCACTTTGAGATGTAGGCTGTAATTGGTTAAGTCAGAAGTGCTAATAATTAGTGACACACACACACACACACACACACACACACACATATATATATATATATATATATATATATATATATATACACACATAACAAATATGGTCTAACTCCACAAATGACCACTTTAAAATAAAAAATAAATAAATCCATATTTGATACTACATCCTCAAAAAAGTGGATCTTTTAGGGTTCTTTAGTAAAGGCAATCGTTAGAACCACATACATCCAATAATCATTTGAATGCATAAGTTGTTTCTCTTTATGATGAAAAACCTGGTTCTTTAAAGAATCTTTTAAAAGAATGGTACTTTCTAGCACCAATAGTGTTCTGCTATTGTTACAAGTCATAAAACCTTTGTTTTAGGTACTATATAGATATTTCTTTTCTAAGACCTTAAGATAATGTTTAAGACTTTATGTTCTGCACATTGTAGACGATATTAGGAGTGCCCCTTACTTGTCATTCCTTTTCTGTGCTGTAGACCTAAACATAAATTTAACTCTTCTATTGCCATAGCACTGAGGATGATGGGAGTTAACAACCTTTGTAACTCCTTTGTAAGCTCAGTTATGTAATCTTTTGGTGGCACCTCAGTGAGGAAGACCATAAAACAAGGAAAAGAGGATATAGCTCATAACTCAAGGTCTTGCATAAACATTTCAGCAATTCCGAAGCAAGGAAGGAAGAGGACAGCACTGTGAGTGTCACCACTTCATATGGTACACCACTGCCAACTGCATAGGTTCAGAGCACAGGTTCAATTATGGCAAAACCAGCAAAACAATTAAGCCCTGTTGAACAGATAAGAAAGGAAGGATGCAACTCATTCAGTGGACATAGCTTACTGATAAGATGTATAACGCTATAACAGTGTTTTACCTCAGCATCTCAGAATCATTCAAAAAATACTAGTTGACACTAGAGATTTGCTACTTGTTAGAGGACATATATGTATTAATAGCTGTGTACGGACTGCTGACAAGGATTTTAAATGTTTCCCTTTCCTTTTTCCCGTTCACTTGGTTCCCTCGAGTATTGTTCCTTTTTCATCACACATGCACCCGGTAAAGCATGGAAGCATCTGTACTTGGACAAAGTATAAAAGTAGGTAACTCCTCACAGATGACCACATTTTTCATCAATCAAAGTGTTCATATATGGTACATATGGAATCACATTTCTGCCAGTGGGGAAAAATATATAGCCATTTAACAAGTCATTATAAAGAGAAAGTCTCCCATTATTATGACATAGTATCTCATAATTATGACTTACTATCTCTTAATAATGAGATTCTATCTCATAATTACAACATATAATTATGACTTAGCATCTCATAATTATGACTTACTTTCTCAACTTAATCTCTCATAATCTCTTACTCGTTATCTCATAATAATGAATTGGCATCTTGTTATTATGAGAAAACTTTCTCATTGTTATGAGATCATAGGTCATTATGGGAAACTTTTTCATTGTTATGAGATACTGAGATATGAGATAGCAAGACATAATTATGACAGTTATGATGTTCTCATTATTACAAAATACAATATGGCCCTTTTGCGAGTGCTGGAAACAGGCTTCCACAGGTACAGCTACACACTGCATGGGATGTTTTCCTTCCATACTTCCCAATCATGAATACAGATCTGTCTGAGGTGAGCTGCATATTTCCCCATTCTGTCCAGGGGAGATCCGGTTAGAGACTCAACATTCTCATAGTGCTTGTATAAGGGAGTGGCTGCAAGGCCCTGAGTGGAGCCAGCACACAGGGAGGAGTGTGTGAGTCATGCTGGAACAGAGCAAGATGGCCACCAGCCAAAGACAATGTTCAGACCCCGCCAGCTGCCGCTAGTGCAGGGCAGGCAACGCTTCCTGCCCCGCCTAACCTCAACGTCTCAGGAGAATGTCAGGGGTCAGCACAACCTGAGCTCCAGCTATGGGAGTTTGAGCTAGCAATACAAAGCTGAGGGACTTCATCTGTCACTACGTCCTAGCAGAGATAGTCCCACTTTTAATGGGCCCCAGGACTTTTTGTGCAATATGTTTGAATGTTGTCATTTTCACATGCATCATCTTGCTATGCCAAAGACAGCCACCTGCTTACAACAGCTGAGTTCACAAAGCACGAAAAAGGATAAACAGCAGCTGCAGAAACTTGGTAAAAGCCATCATGATAATGGTGAAAATTATATGTAGCACGAAATGGAGAAAGAATCCCAAATAAAGGGACATTCCACTAATTTTTCAAAGAGTTTCAGTGGTTTGATGTGAAATAGTTCATTGCAGAAAAATGTTTATCACAAAACTATTGTAAAACAATGTCTCAGGCACCAGGCAGCTTATTCATAACCATTTCACTTAACTTTCTGTGAGGGAGCCTGCAGAGGCATTAAACTCTTCAAACATCTGGTTCCTATCGCCACCACTGTGAACAATTCTGACTCAGTAAAATTCTCTAGAAAGGGGCGTTTCACATCAATCCACTCTGATTGACATTGTTTACTTGTTGATGATTTAATTATGCAGAAATTGTGAAAAAATGGTGGAATTCCCCTAGGGCTGTAGTCAAGACAAGTCCAAAACTATGACTAGTCGAGGCCAAGTCAAGATCACGTCTAAAGGGGGCTGAGTCCAAGTCAAAGCTGAGTCCAAATGAAAACAAGTCCTCTTCAGGACCAAGCCCTAATTAGTCTTTATCTTCTTCCAGTATATATACTGGAAGGAGATAAAGACTATATATATTCCTATAAAGGAAGGATTTTTTTCCATAAAACAAAACCGTATGTACAGAAATAACTTCAATCAAATCCAACCAATGCCCACTCTGGATTAATGCAGCCAATGCACAGTCTAAATGAATGCAACTATTGCCTATTGTAAAAAAAACAAAAAACAAAACAAACAAAAAAAACAACAACAATAAATACCTGCATCATGAAATAGTGGATCATGCATAGCAGTGCTGCTGGAGTTTTTAAACATCTAAGTGTCACTGCTAGACTGAGAATAGTCTACCAACCAAAAATATCCAGCCAACAGCGTCCTGTGGGCAGCGTCCTGTGACCACTGATGAATGACCAGAGGACGACCAACTCAAACTGTGCAGCAGCAGATGAGCTATCGTCTCTGAGTGTACATCTACAAGGACTGACAAGGACAGTGAGTGGACAGTTTAAAAACTTAAACAATAAACTACAAACACTGTTAGCCAGCTGGCTGTGTGCAAATGTGTGCCTTTGAGTGCACGTAGCAACAGTCAGTTAGCAAAACAGTAGATTTAGCATCACAGTTATGCAAGGCTGTTAAATACAGTAAAAGCCCATTGACATGGACCAGACTGTATGAACAAATGTTGA
Organism: Colossoma macropomum; assembly: GCF_904425465.1. Classification (NCBI taxonomy): domain Eukaryota; kingdom Metazoa; phylum Chordata; class Actinopteri; order Characiformes; family Serrasalmidae; genus Colossoma; species Colossoma macropomum. The sequence goes on along the minus strand of NW_023494803.1, from coordinate 16,640,431 downwards.
GTTAGTTGTGACTGCTTTATCTAAAAAAAAAAAATCCATTTACTAAGCTAAAACATTACGAATAGCAAAAATGAACCAGCCAATCATTGTATCAGGGTTCCCCAATGGAAGAGTCAAACCGTTGGCGCAGCATCAAGACAGGCACTGTGTCCTGACTTGCGCCAAAAAGAACAAAACAAACCAGAGCGTCATATCATCTACTTAGCTCACTCTGTGGACACATCGCATGTAAGTCGTGGTTGTACAAAAACCATGGTCAGTGCTAAAAGCGAAAAGTTGATAACGAAAATAGACAATGCCGTTCTGTCTGGACCAAAGAATTTTGTTTCATTTTAGCCATGCTAATGATAAGCCAACTTGTTTGCTAAGCTCTCAAACTGTAGCCATGTGAAGGTGGCTAATGTTAAACGGCACGTCATATCAGCTTCAGTGACAACTTTCCTGCAAAAACTGAGTCAAAAACAAAAGATTGTAAATCTGATTGCTTCCTACACTCATTCTGTTACCACCCTCCACAAAACTACATCTGCACAAGAAAAGAAGACAGTCACAGCCTTGTTGAAGCAGGTGCCACTATCCGACAACACTGCAGTGAAAAGAGTAGCTTAGCTAGCTGTTATAAGTTTTAGCGGTCTGCTCTGCTCTCTGATTTAAAGAAAGCCGATTTCATGTCACTCGCCATTGGCACATCTTGTGATAGAACGGACATAGAACTGTCTGTGTTTGTGATTTTTTTGACAGGAGAGCTTTTCAGGAAGAACTGCTTTGTTTACTCCCCATTCAAGGACGCACAACCAGCGAAATCATTTTTAATGAACTGAATTTGCAAGTGCAAGTCAAGAACCATACCGTTGCGGACATGTACGAGGCAGTTGAAGCATTCCGCTTAAAGTTGGCGTTGTTTGAACGAGATCTACAGGGAAGAAAACTACTTTATAAAACTGCGCGAAAAAAACACAGTCTAAGAAGACTCTATGATGTGCGCGTTCATGACGACTCTGCTTGAGAATTTCAAGGAGCGATTCGAGAGCTTCCAGCTCTCAAGTGAAATCCGCCGGTTTTTGCGACAGCCGTTCTCCGTTTCTGCAGATGCCCAGTGGACTGCTGAGGCCAAAATGTTACTTTTAGGTATCTATGTCAAAATCAGATTTGCTCAAAGAGCAGCACAAGCATGATAGCGTGAGTGAGTTCTGGATTAACATGCTTCCCCAGTTCAGACAAGCAAGAATGTTTGCAGTGCTGCTTCTTACAGTATTCCCCTCCACCTGTATCTGCGAATCGTCGTTTTCTTTAGTAGTGAGCATTATCAAAAGCCAGGACAGGAACAGACTCTCCAGTGCACACCTGGATTAGTAATGTCTTCGCATCGCTACAACAGAGCACCGTTCCAATTTCAGGTCTCTTGTTTTAACCCGCCTCTGTCACTTATCTCACTGAATGGTGAGTAAAATCAAATAACTATAGTTAGGCCTACCTAATTACACTTAATAATAATAATAATAATAATAATAATAATAATAATAATAGGACTACTGCAATAAAAACTATGTACCGTACTGAAACAGTATAAGAATGACACACTGGCCCTAGCCTTTGCAATGTTGGTTGAATGTGGCCCTTGAAAAATAACTGGGGACCCCTGCCTTATATAGTCATGAAGCTCAGTAGAATGTTATGAGAAGGACTGTTTGAATGTGTAGCAGCAAAAAAACAAGTGAAGCTGAGGGGGAGGGGGGAGGTTGGAGGTTATATCTCACTGTGGTTTATCACATTGAGTAATTAAACAGATTTCTTATTTCAAAAGGGCTAAAGCTCTTGATCGGTTCACTCTGGCCCTGTTTAGACCATGCATTTTATGCTACATTTTATCTCTACATCACTGCAGAGTAGTGCTTGCATCACTTTGATGGGTTGTGTGGTTGTGTATGTTTTTCTCTGTTTAGGAAAAGGTCGTCCTGAACGATGTGTACACTGAGCTGAAGACGGGAGTACACCTGGTGCGACTCTTGGAGCTCATCTCAAGGGAGAAGCTGCCCACTCCCAGCCGACGAACCCTGAGAGTGCACTGCTTGGAGAACAACAGCATCGCCATCACCTTTCTCAAAACCAAGGTGCAGTTGGCTGGTTTATATCTAAAAAAAAAACATGTACAATACTACAGAAAACGATATATATATAGCAGTGAAAAAAGAAACCTAGTGACACGAAAAAGTGTTGATTCCTTCCACTGAGAATATCCTAATTAATTATGCAGCTCTTCAAGATTATAACAGAAGTTAAACACCATTCCTCTTTCTTTAGATTCGAGTAGATCTGATTGGCCCTGAAAACATAGTGGATGGAGACAGAACCCTAATCCTGGGCCTCATCTGGATCATCATTCTCCGTTTTCAGATTGGGGCAATTAATCTCGATGAGGTAATGCCTAAAAGTCTCAAATCAAAAACTGACAGTGCTGCTGCCAAGCATAACCTATTACAAAAGTTAAGCACAAGGAAATGTTACAAATAGGAACTGCAGGGACTTTCTACTGACCAGTGTTGGGGAAAAAAAATCAAGTCGGTAAAAGTTCAATGCACTAACAGTGTTTTTAATTTTATTTATTTTTTTTGAAAGATGGTGAGTGGAGTTGATGTGGCAAGTGGCAAAGTCATCTTTTAAAAGTTATTTAAACCCATTGATGGTGTTTTACAAGTGTTTTTGGCATGACAATGTACAGATGCGATATCATGCACAGTTTTATGTCCATAGTCATTTTATTGTTGGTGTATGAAGGGTTTATGTAGATTAGCATGTTAGCTAGGTTGTTATTATAGGTTGACATTGTCCTGTTGCTGTTATTAAACAGAAAAGCATTTACACTGCTCCGGCACGTCGTCACACCGCAATGTATCCCATTAATTGTCAACGTAAAGCGTAGGTTCCGTCAGACGTAGCCGCGCAATGCATGATGGGTCTGGCGCGTCGAGTCTGATCTGAGCTGAACTTTATGCAGATTAATCCGGCCAACGCGATGCATCTATCCAATCAGAAGATAGCTGGTGTTTGCACGATAAGTGTTCACAATGCAATGTATGAAGCATTCGTTCCGTATTCAAACGTTCCGGTGGAGCATGGAGGAAAAGCTCCAAACAATTTTAAACCTAGACATAAATATATATGTTATGTTTTATATAATATATATATATATATATATATATATATATATATATATATATATATATATACACATATATATGTTTGTAATTAATAACATACTAAATTAGTTTTTTTTATATTAGAAAAACAGCACATTTATTAATTTAAATTTTACTTTGCAGGACGTCATTTAATTGGATGACGCAGGGAACGTTTTTGTTAACGCCCACATGCGTTTTTTTTTTTTTGATTTTGGTCTGATAAAGAAAAAATCCCAATGAACCCAATGCTTGATTACACCTGGCAGTTTCACTATAGTGTTTGGCAAAATTTTGTTTGTGATTGCTGGCAAAGTAGCTTGCAGTGATTTATGATCAGGGTAGCTTCATAATACAAGCTAAATATCCAACACTAACCCAAATGGAATAATAGGTTAGCTAACAGCTAATAGTGTTTAAAAACATGTTAGTAACACCACAGCACAAGTTTCTTAAGATAACAAGCTAGTTAGCTAGTCGGACAGAGCTAACCATCATGGTAACATTCTGTGAATACACTTAAATGACCATGAATATAACTAATATTGTAAACAATCCAGTGGCAATGCACTTGAGAAAAACAGAAGTAACACCCCTGCCAGAAAAAACAGTGTAGACCAGCATGGTTGGCTACCAGCAAAACCTGCACATGGTGTGTTTTGGATGCAGCTATGCTGGTCAAACAGCATGACCATGCACTAGACCAGCACTGGACCTGCTTACCCTAGCATTAAAGTTTGTTAAAATATTTTTTATTTAAAGATGATTTTGCCCCTTGTCCTATTGCCTACAAACTGTCACATTGTATTGAGGCATTTCCTTATCCATTAAGGATGTAAAGGAAAATGTGGTGCCTTAAAATTTGGCCAAAATAAGATATTTAAACTTAATGTTGGTGACATGCATGTGATGGCTCAAAATGCTGTCATCCATTGTGTTACTAGGACAGTGGTGATGCCAGCTTAGCACGGCGTTCGGCAAAAGAGGCTCTTCTGATCTGGTGTCAAAGGAAGACTGCCGGCTATGCCAACGTAGATGTTCAGGACTTCTCCAGCAGCTGGAGGGATGGGCTGGCATTCAATGCTCTTATCCACGCTCATCGGTAGACAAAGGCTCAAACCGTATTTTCAAGAGTGTACCGCCACCAATAGAGCTTAACCTGCTAATGCAGTGTTGAATTTCCTTTTCAGGCCAGACCTGTTTAACTACAGCCGACTCCATCCAGACGAGGCAAGAAGGAACTTGGGTCACGCTTTCAGCCTGGCCGAGAGCGAATTTGGCATCATGCAGCTGCTGGATGTGGAAGATATAGTAGTGCCTCATCCTGATGAGAAGTCCATCATGACTTATGTCTCACTTTACTACCACTACTTCTCCAAAATGAAGCAAGGACAGACCATACAGAAGAGGATAGCCAAGGTCGGTCAGGACAAAAATTTCTATTAAATCAAGAAAGGTTTCTGCACAAAGTTTCCTTTAAAATCTACATTTGTCTATAAAATTGATTTCCTTAATTATTATTTGTTGGTTTTTGGCATAACCAAACAATTCTCACTGTCGTTTCTATTTAGGTCACACATTTCTCCCCACTACACAAGTATAAAATTATTATAGTAGTTTTATGACAGAAAATATATGCTTATAGTAGTGTTATAAGGTATCTTCAGGTCTCATAAAGGATGTACAGTGCTGTGAAAATGGCCTATATTGGTTTGTTCTGTTTTTGCATATTTGATACACTTGTTTTAGATCTTTAAACAAAGTTTAATATAAGATGAAGACAACTTGAGTAAACACAAAATACATTTTTTAAATGATCATTTCAGTTATTGAAGGAAAAAACAGCTGGCACTGGGAAAATTAATTGATCAGCCAGTCGTTTAAAAACTGATTTGTGTTTCCTCATGTTCTCCTTGTGTTATATTCTATTTTATATGACAATCTGAAGCCATTTAGTGTGACAAACATGCAAAATTAGAGGAAATCATCAATGGTGGCAAATGTAACACAAAATGTTGTTTATTGCATACATATTCAAAACAATAACAAGACTGTATGCGTTGTTTTAAACCCAATCTTATCTGGCAGAATAGTTTTTCCTGAAGATCTTATCGAGACTATAATATAGCTGTTGTTGGAAGAAAACCTTGTATCTCCAAAATGATGACTTTACAGGTGAAGGAAAAAACCTACTTTACTTTTATTGTAAATCAATGCAACCACATTTTTTTCCAAGTCATTTTTGGCCATTTTGTTTGGTCCATTCTTCATGAAATTTACACACAGTGTAAAGGGCAAAAGTCGTTTTCAAATTATGTCAAAAACTGAAAAACGACAAAACGAGATGTTTTCTTCCGACAGCAGCGATATGTTTGTTTAGAACAGACAGTGACCCCAGTAGCCAAACACAAATGCACCATCACACTCAATTCCTTTGAAATCCTATTGCTCCCCCACATGGGCTGTCTTGTGAATTTCATCCATTAATCCTGAATGAGGGTTGTACTCAGGGAGACTGAGGATTATTGGATTTCACAGTAGGGCAAAGGGAGGAGCAGTGGCCCTAATCAGATAAGTGTGTACTCAGCTTTGGTAATACAGACAAACGAGGGAGTTAGTTCACCCCACAGCACGCTTAGGCAAATGTTGAAATAGCCTCCGTAGTTATTTCAGCATCATGATGGAAAAGGCCCCACAAGCTCCTCTCAACAGACAGTCAGAAGCAACTTGGTGGATGTGAGTTCAGAAGGTGGAAGATTCCATCAGCCTGCTGGCACAGGAACCTATGGAGAGGCGCAGGGGTGAGAAGTGTCCTGCTCTGCTTGTGCAGGAACAGGATGACACCATCGCTCACCACTGCATGCGCATGTGTGAACAGAACAGTGTGTGCTACCTGTTAGTGAAGTGTGGTTAATAATGATGGGCACGTTGGTTTGGGAATTGTGCTGGGCTGGGCCAGAGATGAGCTTGGTTTGACTATAAGACTAGGGAGCCTTCGTGTATGTTTTCAGGCGAACCCGAACAGGTCATAAGGCAGCAATGTCAATCAGTGGCAGTTTCAGCAGTCAGTGGATGAGATGGCAGACTATGAGAGATGCCATTGTTAAACCACAAAGGAGTGTGCAGGCACTGGGAAAGGTGTGTATGTGTAGCTAGATGTCACTGTGCTGTGTTGATGTATTTTAAGTGCTCCTACAGTGACCCCCAACTTGCCTTAGAAATGGTTTTCAGGGCATGTGGTAATGGTCTCAGAAAATGTAACTGTTATAATGGAAGCTCTGTGTAGGCACTGTGACCATGAATGAACTGTTATCATCCTTAAAGCTTCATTCATCAACCTTAGAATGATCTGTATAAAGTAGGGGTCACCAGTCTTATCCACAAAAGGTTGGTGTTGCTGCAGGTTTTCATTCCAATCAAGCAGAAGCACACCTGATTTCACTTGCTAATATTGTATACACAGTATAGCAATTTCCTCTTCATAGAATGTTTCTGTTCCTTTTGGGAATATTATAAATAGGATACACGTTTGAAATGGTCTATAAGAACCACTTTTACAGACTTTATGTTTTTTGCCCATGAGTACTGTGCAAAGTCAAATCCCCCTTCATTTATGTAATTTCCAGTCAAAACAGACTTTAAGTATCTTTATTCATTTTTCTGAGAAGATTAGATATGATTCACTTGGGCAAGGAACAGGAAAGTCAAAGGAAAAATTAGTGAGTGAACAAGAGTTCAAAAACATCTTAAAAGATGTAGAAAAAATTGGCTGTTGAATCATGAGAAGCAGAAAATGCAACCAACTTCTAAGACGGAACTGGAGGTTTGGAAAAATATCCCTGCTTTTAAAAAACTGAAAGCAAGCCAGAAAAGAAAGTAAGCTGTAATAAAGGCAAAAAGTATAGTAGCAGTTTTGTGTTTTTTTTTCCTGAAACTGAAAAATAATTACTCAATGCCTGTTTTGACAGGACACTACTATAAAGTCCTCACTGTTTGCAGCATTCTGGTGTAACAAGAGAATACAGCAGACAGTGAGTCCAGTTATGTCAAGTCTGGCTCCTTTGTAAACATTCTCCATTCTGCCTTTAGATTGTGGACCTTCTGAAAGAGCTGGATGACATGAAAGGCCAATACGAGGACATGGTCTCTGATCTACTGCTGTGGATCAAAACTAAAGTGGTGGAACTAGATGACCGCTCCTTCCCCAACTCTCTGCCAGGCATGAAGCGGCTGGTGGCTGACTTTAAGACCTACCGCACCGTGGAAAAGCCTCCTAAGTATCAGGAGCGAGGTGCCATCGAGGCCCATCTCTTCAGCCTGCGCACAAAGCTGCGGGCCAACAACCAGAGGGCCTACATCCCTCCAGAAGGCAAGACTCCAGGAGACATTGAGAGAAACTGGACCCTGCTGGAGCGGGCGGAGCACGAGCGGGAGAGAGATCTGCAGAGCGCCCTCTTGAGGCTGGAGCAACTCGAACAGCTCGCACAGAAGTTTGGCCGCAAGGCGGCGCTCAGGGAGAGCTACCTGCAGGACACGCTGCAGCTGGTCCAGAAGCAGGACCTGAGAGGGCTGGAGAGTCTGGAGGATGCCCAGGTTGCAGCTAAAAGATTGGAGGCCCTATGCACAGATGTGCTGGCTAGCGAGCCCCGTTTTCAGGCCCTCAACGAGATGGCGTCTGTCATTGACAGGGAGGACTACCATAGCAAAGAACAGGTCATCAGTAGGTGAGTGGGTAGCTGGAAAGTTCCATGTTTTCTGACGTTGTTTGGTGAAAAATCTAATTTACACAACTTTCAGCCCAGATCAGCTCGAATTTATTTGGTGTCTAAACCTTGCGTTACAAGGCTAAAAGCTAACACATAATTAAAGCTTACTGTATACACTATATTGCCAAAAGTATTCGCTCGTCTGCCTTCACACGCATATGAACTTGAGTGACCTCCCATTCTTAATCCATAGGGTTTAATATGATGTTGGCCCACTCTTTGCAGCTATAACAGCTTCAACTCTTTTTGGAAGGCTTTCCACAAGGTTTAGGAGTGTGTTTATGGGAATTTTTGACCATTCTTCCAAAAGTGCATTTGTGAGGTCAGACACTGATGTTGACGAGAAGGCCTAGCTTGCAGTCTCTGCTCTAATTCATCCCAAAGGTGTTTTATCAGGTTGAGGTCAAGTTCTTCCACACCAAACTCGCTCATCCACGTCCTTATGGACCTTGCTTTGTACACTGTTGCGCAGTCATGTTGGAACAGGAAGGGGCCATCCCAAAACTGTTCCCACGAAGTGGGGAGCATGAAATTGTCCAAAATCTCTGGGTCTGCTGAAGCATTAAGAGTTCCTCTCACTGGAACTAAGGGGCCGAGCCCAACTCCTGAAAAACAACCCCACACCATAATCCCCCTCCACCAAACTTTACACTTGGCACAATGCAGTCAGGCAAGTACTGTTCTCCTGGCAACCGCCAAACCCAGACTCGTCCATCGGATTGCCAGATGGAGAAGTGTGATTCGTCACTCCAGAGAACATGTCTCCACTGCTCTAGAGTCCAGTGGCGGCGTGCTTTACACCACTGCATTCGACGCTTTGCATTGCGCTTGGTGATGTAAGGCTTGGATGCAGCAGCTCGGCCATGGAAACCCATTCCATGAAGCTCTCTACACGCTGTTCTTGAGCTAATCTGAAGGCCATATGAAGTTTGGAGGTCTGTAGCGATTGACTCTGCAGAAAGTTGGCGACCTCTGCGCACTATGCGCCTCAGCATCCACTGACCCCGCTCTGTCATTTTACGTGGCCTACCACTTTGTGGACGAGTTGCTATCGTTCCCAATCGCTTCCACTTTGTTATAATACCACTGACAGTTGACTGTGGAATGTTTAGTAGCGAGGAAATTTCACGACTAGACTTGCACAGGTGGCATTCTATCACGGTACCACGCTAGAATTCACTGAGCTCCTGAGAGTGAAACATTCTTTCACAAATGTTTGTAGAAGCAGTCTGCATGCCTAGGTGCTTGGTTTTATACACCTGTGGCCATGGAAGTGATTGGAACACCTGAATTCAAAGATTTGGATGGGTGAGTGGATACTTTTGGCATTATAGTGTATCTCTGTATAGAGCCAGTATAACGGGAGAATGGCCACTTCGATTTCTCCTTTTATATCAAAAACATGACTGCAAAACTCTAGCGAGTTCCAAATAAATGAGGATGCATGGTGCTGAATGGCTAAAATTGTTCCAAGTTATGGTGGTTCCAACCATTTGTGTGGGACCTTCATTTAATTCAGAATGTTTGGATGTATTCCGTTCTGTTTCTTTACAGCAAGCAGATTTTTGGCAGTATATACTAGCTAGCTTACTGCTACTGAGTGCTGATTGATGAGCCAAAAAGCTCAATGGCTTTTGTTTTGTTTTTTGTTTGTGCTCATTGATGTCTTAAGCATACATGAGGCATGGTTAGAAAGTTCTACAACTGGAGTTAAAAGCGCTTAAACATATAACAGCAGTGTTGAAATATTTTCTGCTGTTCTGTGTTCAAAAAATTAAGCATTTAAAAAATGATTTTGATGCTCTGTGGGAACACATTTTGGACTGGCTCAGGAGCGCCATCTAGTGTTTGAAAAACATTACTGAGTGGCAATTCTCCTCAATAGACATTCTCTCTGTTTTAGTTATCACATAAAAGCTTAAATGAAAAAGAATTATTAATGATACTTTATGATGTTTTATGGCATAAACCCCTTTGGGATGAACTAGAACAGAGATTGTGAGCCAGGTCCCCCTATCCAACATCAGTGTCTGACCTCACAAATGCTCTTCTGGAAGAAGATTCTAAAAGACACACTGTAAAATCTTGTAGAAAGCCATCCAAGAAGAGTGGAAGCTGTTACTGCTGCAAACGGGGACCAACTCCATATTAATGCCTATGGATTTAGAATGGGATGTCATCAAAGCCCCTGTAGGTGTAATGTGCAGGTGTCCCAATACTTTTGTCCATATAGTGTATATTACATAAACTGATTTAATAAACACTGAAAATCACATGCTAACCTGTATAGTAACATAACTTGACATAAGATGCTGTAAGATAAGATAAAATTCTTAAATTAAGATAAGATTTGCTCCAGTAATACGAATTTGTGAAATATATTATCTTGACCTTGTTAGATCTTATCTTAAGATCAAAGATAGGAAGTTTCTGTAATTTGGCCCCAGTTCTCTTTCTTAACATGGAGATTATCACCTTTGAAGCAAGTTAATCATTGATGCTAGTCAATCACATTGCTCTATTGCCCAGACCTATGTGTAAGTGTATTTTAAGTGTTGCTATTTGTGTGTGACAGGCAAAAGAAAATCGCCAACAAATGGCAAGTTTTGCTCCAGCAGCTGCAACAGAACAGAGATTCCATTGGAGATGTTGTGAACACGCTAGCTGTTCTTAAGGATATCGAATTAATCTCCCTGGACCTCAAGGAGCTTCAGGTCATTAGAAGCTTAAACAGTCACCTGTTCTTAAATGGACATTTAAATCTAACAAATACATTGTACTCCTTACACTGTAACACTAATCTCCATCATAATTCAAAACCCTGTAATCACATTACAATAAAATGTTACAAATGCAGATCATTGGTTTATGTCTTGGATTGAAAGATCTGTGTACTAAATAATATCAAAGAAGCAGCCTTAATGTAATTTACTATGGTTGTTCACACTTAGGCCCAAGCAGAATCCTCTGATTTGGGGAAGCAGTTGCCAGAGGTGGTGGATTTACTGCAAAAGCAGGACCTGTTGGACACTCAGATCTTCTCTCTTGGAGAAACACTGAGTTCCATCAGCAGCAGTGCCTTAAGGGGAAAACGTAGGGAGGTGTCACAGGTTCAGAGCAGAGTGAAAGAGCTCAATGCCCAGTACAACTCCCTCGTGGCTCTCAGCAAGAACAGGTGAGAGCTTTGAATTTGACAATTTTTGGCCAAGATTTGGTATCTTTGTGCAAAGCATCTAGAGACTCATGTTGCCATAACGGCCTGTGGGCTGTGAGTAGTTGGATAAATGCTCTGCTCTTTTCCAAAAGGAGGAAAGCACTGGAAGGGCAGCTGAAGCTATTTGAATTCTTCCATGACTGTGAGGAGGTGGAGGCATGGATCTACGAAAAGTGGCTTCTGGTGCAAGCAGCATCTTTGGGCAGAGACCTCAGTCAGATTCAACAAGCCATTCAAAACCATAAGGTTTGACACAAAAAGCTAAAGTTACCCCATATTTATGTTAGAATTTAATATAAATAAAGAAGAATAGTGGTATATAATGTACATTGAATTCATGTAATTATGTTGTTTACTTTTATGTGCTAGTCTTTCACCTGAACGCAAATGGCTAAGTAGTTTCCTAAGCAATGCAGTGATCTAACCTTGTTTATTTCTAGGCTTTGGAAGCAGAAGTGCAGTCACAGGAGTCTCTTTGCTCAGGAGTAATTTCCAGGGGTCAGGAGCTGTGCAGAGGTAGACACCCCAATGAAAGGGACATCCAGAAATGGATACGTACCTTGCAGAAACAGTGGCAGCAGCTCAGAGATCAAGTCACCAACCGCAAGAACAGACTTCATGCAGCCAATGTCATCAAACAGGTGACTCTTGCTAGCTTGTACACTAGCACTACTACATAAGCTATGAAGGGCAAAGTATGTCACTTTAGCACAATAAAAAACATATCTGAACATATACTTAAAAAGAACTTGTCATAGGGTTAGTTTAATCCATTTTGTTTCGTTCTAAAGCACTGTTTTTCTCACAGTATTTTGCAGATGCAACAGAAGCTAACTCATGGCTTGATGACCGCAAGCCCCTCCTCATTGATGAGGATTATGGGAAGGATGAGTTGAGCACTAGTGCCCTGCTCCAGCGCCACCACAGACTGGAGAAGGAAATGGAGGCGTATGCTTCAGAGGTTAAGAGGCTTGGGCTGCAGGCTGAAAGTGCTGCCCAACTTGCTCCACTAACTGTGAGTAATAACTGTTCAACAACTGTTAAAAAAATACTAGTTCAAAAACATCATTCACCATGTATAGGAACACTCTAGCAAGCTTGGATGATAATGTAAATGTTTGTTGTCTGCAGAATGATATGATGAATTATATCATTGTTATCTAAATACAGTTACATATGAGCAAAACAGAGCATTACCATATACAGGGCTCTGAAAAAGTATTTGCTCCCTTCTAAATTTCTTCTATTTTTGCATATTTGTCACACTTGAATGTTTCAGATCGTAAAACTCCTTTTAATATTAGACAAGACACAAAATGCTGTTTTTAAATGATGATGAAAAATGCTGTTCAGCCCTGCCTGGACTTATGTGAAAAAGTAATTGCCCCCTTAATTACTAAATCAACTAGTTAGCCAAATTCAATTGAATATTGGGTTCAATTTCATTAGTCACACCCAGACATAATTATTTACAGACCTGTTGAGTCTAAACATCACTTAACCTGAACCTGTCTGGCAATGTGAAGCAGGCTTGAAGGCCTCAAAAAGCAGCACATGATGCCACATTCTAAAGAGATTCAAATACACATGTGAAACAAAGTCATTGAAACCTACTGGTCTAGAAAGGCTTACAAAGCCATTGCTAAGGTTCTTTTGGGACAATATTCTGTGGACTTATGAGTCAAAGGTGGAACTTTTTGGAAGACATGGATCCCATTACATCTGGCGTAAAGCTAACATTGCATTCCACCGTAAGAACATCATACCAGCAGTCCAACGTGGAAGTGTGATGGGGCTGCTTTGCTTCTGCAGCACCTGGACAACTTGTCATAATTGATGAAACCATGAATTCTGCTATCAGAAACTCCTGAAGCAGAATTTCTGCCTGTCAGTTCGTGACCTAAAGCTCAAGTGATTTTGGGTTATCCCATCTCAAGACCTTATATGGTCAGTTCATGCTCAAAAACCCTATAATATAGCCAAATTAAAACAAGGACTTATCGCAAGTTATCGCAATCATTTGACTGCAGTTGTTACTGCCAAGGGTGGCACAACTGGTTTTTAGGTTTAGGGGGGGCAATTATTTCTTCACATGGGTGATATAGGTTTTGAATAAATCTTTGTCTTCAATAAATGTAATGATCACTTAAAAGCTACATTTTGTGTTTACTCATGTTGTCTTTATCTTATATTAAAATTAGTTGGATGATCTGAAACGTTTAAGTGTGACAAATTAGCAAAAATAGAAGAAAGCAGGTGAGGAGCAAATACTTTTTCACAGCACTGTAGCTTGCATTTTTCCTGAAGGTAATATGATTGCCATATAATTACCATCTGGGCTAGTTTCTAATATTGCTTAATAATTTATAATGATAATTATATTCTGTACAGATGGCATGCAACACTGTTGCTAAGCAGTGATTCTCTATGTTTGGTTGGAAACCAAAATATTGATAATTGACAAGCTTAGCCATTTTACTCTCCAGCAGAGAGCAGGTTTCATGCACTGGAGTTTCTTTGTTTCATTTGCATGTATGCCAGCAAACTAAAAATCTACATTATAATCTTTCCAAGTAGCATTCAATATAGGTATGTGTGCAATAATTAGTAGGTGATGTGGCATGGCCTGTGAAAGACAGCAAAACTGGAGTAATATCAGCTTATTAAAATTATTGTGATATTCAATCATATCAATTATCAGCCCAAAGCTATAGTCTACCACTTTTCAACATCAGGCTCTCTGGGTTTAGCATGATACACCAACTGGCCACTTCATTAAGTACACCTCAGGACCACCTACCATATAAGAGCACTTTGTAGTTCTACAATTACAACATGTAAAAGGGAGCTAAAAAAGTATGCAGAGAAACAGATGGTCTACAGTTTGCAGTTGCTGGACCACCACAGAGCAGATGTTATTTGAGTAGCGGATCATTCTTGGCACTGCACTGGCACTGATGTGGTGCCGGTATGAGTGGATCAGACACAGCAGTGCTGCTGGAATTTTTTAATACCTCAGTGTCACTGCTGGACTGAGAATAGTCCACGAACCAAAAATATCCAGTCAGCAGTGTTCTGTTACCACTGATGAAGAACTAGAGGATAACAGACACAAACTATGCAGCAACAGATGAGCTACTGTCTCTGACAATGCATCTACAAAGTAGACAGTGTTTAAAAACTCCAGTGTCTGATCTACTCTACTCAGTGCAACATATACTAACATGCCACCACTACGTCAGTGTCACTACAGTTCTGATATAACCTGCTATACGGTGGTCCTGTGGATGTCCAAACCATTGAAGAACAAGGTCAAAGGGGGCTAACAGAGTACGCAGAGAAACAGATTGACTACAGTCTGTAACTGTACAACTACAAAGTGCACCTATATGGTAGATGGACCTGATAAAATGGACAAAGAGTGTAAATACAAGGAGATGTACTTAATGAAGTAGCAGGTTTGTGTACCTCTGTGAACATGTTTGAAATGTATCAGAAATGTAATGCAAGTGTAATTTTGTTGGAGAAAAAAGAAATAATCCTTCACATTGATGAATACATCTTTAAATTTAATACAAATAGTGGTAGAAAAATCAAAGTGAACTGAATGAACGGAAGATTGTGTCAGGTAAACAGCACTGCACTAGCAGGACTGAAATCTTCTTGCTGTTCAATAGACAGAACCTCAGCGGAGCAAAATGGTCCACTACAGTGATTCATCAGGAGATGAAGGTAAGACAGTAAAGGAAAAAGGAAGAATTTTGATGAAAAGCAGAGGAAACATCAAGGCAGAGGAAACTTCACCAGCTCCTGAACAGCAGATAAAGCAGTTTAACGCCAAAATGAGGTTCAAGTACAGAGGTATAAAAGTCATATTTTTGAGGTGCTAATTTGGTATATTTACTGTTTCTTTACTCAAGATTTCATTAAGATGGTTCAAAAAAGTTATGTTTTTCAGGTGTCAAGTTAATCTGGGATCGTGGGGAAATGGTGACAATCCTCAGTAGAGAGAAAGATGATAAAATGCTTGTGCAAGATTGTAAAGGAAATGAGCAACTAGTGCCCTCTACATACATTACAGAGCTGCAATCAACTGTAAGACATCGCAGTTCGCAACCTTTAGTTTTCTTTACATGTATTCCTGTCATTGTTTTGTATTGCACACTGATGACCTTGGCCTGTCTTTTAATATTTAAACATACAGGAAGCACCACCTGCACCTACTAACGGGGTTCCAGAGAGCCAGATGCGGAAAGTAAGCCGTCCTCGCCGCACCCGCTCTATGCGCCGGGGCACTGCTGAAATTTCCTCTGCTTCAATTCCTGATCCACACTTCCAGAAAGACACCATAGAGAGTACACAGAGCCGTCTAGAAAAAGACTTTGATAGTCTTTATCAGCTAGCACAGGTGAGCACCACCGAAACTCTAACTCAGTCCCCGGTCAAATATAGTGTCAAATGAGAGCAATTTTTTCTCTTTATGGTGGGAAGTGTCAACAGAATGACTGGTGATAGAAGTATTTTCTTAATTAATTACATTGGATAAAAATGATTAAACTACAGTGGTACACAGTATAAGAAAGCTAAACTGTTTTTCTTTATTTAGCTTTGTTGACAACAATTTAAAAAAAATTATATAATTTAATACATATGAAATATTCCTGCTGTTTCATTTAGACAGCTGTTAGATATTAAGGTTTTGAATTCTTCTGAATCTTGCTTTCACTGTAGTCAAAAAGAAAGATCTTGGATGAAACTGCTCAACTCCATCAGTTCTACAATGCTTGTGAGGAGTTTGAATCCTGGATGGAAGACAAGGAGAATATCCTCAACACTTTTAGCTCCAACGCTGACAACCTTGAGGTTGTGCAGGCAAAGTATGAGGTGGGTGTTCTCAAAAACAGAAACACTTAAGATCAGAACTTAAGTCAATAGTGAAGATATACAAACTAGTGGTTAAATAGGTCAACTTCCACATCTCTTTTGATCTGCCTCCCATTCTAGCAAGCACGCCAGTAGAACTGATGCCTGTCAAGTTCATTTAGAGTTTGTCAGCATTACCAAGTATTATTTAGATATAGGTTATAAAAGTATGGTATTATGCTAAGCTAGCTTGAGAGGAGATCAGAATACTCAATACAGCCTACATATTACCATTGAGTGCTGTCTTTTTTTTATAACTACAACAACAATTTAAGTTAATAACAGTAAATACCATGTCTATTGGCTAATTTATCTCAGGGTGGCTGTGCTTGTTTTCAGAGACCTAGCTAAAGATCTATGCATCAAGGAAGAATGTCACTAAATCTGTGTCCAGCTTTATCCCTTTGCATGTAATAATTCCAACTTTGAAAAGTGCTTCCACTGTTTTAGCTGGTTTCTTGACGTTTTTTGGCAGCACAGTGTGTTTTAGTACTAGAACCTGGCGGCAAAAGTCAGTCATGTTTTCCTACCCGAGCAGACAGAGATGGGGGCAGAATAATGTGGTGCAGGGGAGGGTCTTATATAAAGACTGACAGAAGTTTAAACACAGAAAAGCTTTCCTCTCCACCCTGTAGGGTTTCTCAGGCACATAGTACCCTTGTGCTGTTGCTATTGCTAAAACAATTATGTTTTATCATTTTCTACGTATATTCCAGGTTATTTGTACTAGAAATAAAATAAATAAATCTAACACACCTTTAAAAAAAGTAAATGCAGGTGATTTCTGAGATCATTGAAGGGTCATACATTTTGTTATATGGTGATATTTTGCATCCCTTGGCCATATGATGCACTGAATCATTTTTTCTGTGCGAAGAATTTCCTTACAGAGCTGGCCAGTGGGAAGGGTCAGTTTGATGACATCACCAAACTGGTTGAAGAACTTGTGAAAAAGCAGCACAGCAAAAAGAGAGAAATTCGGTCCAGACAAGCCCAGGTCGCTCACAGGTAGGAGGACTGAAATACAATCTTCACCCTTTCATCACGAATAACACAACAAAGGAAGAATTGTACACATCCCACAGAAATATTCAAGTCATATGCTGTTCAACATCAGGTGGGAGAACATTCAGGCCCTGAAAGATGAGAAGGCTCATGAACTCCTCAGCTCAGCTGATATCAAGTCATTCTTGCACACCTGTGAGGATGTCAAAGCTCAGCTCCTGGACAAGCTAGACCAACTGGATACTCCTGATGTGGGCAGTTCCCTTTCGGCCCTGCAAGCTGAAGAACGCAACCAAGCCCAGTCTGAAAGAGAGATAGAAGCCCTGGAGAGAAAGATAGAATATCTTAAGAGTGTGGCCAAGATGTGAGTTTACAGTGGCACTTACCCTTGGTGATAGAGTTTCAATGTTTTTAAAAGGACTTATAATGGCTTCTCAGTCCTGCAATGTAAAGTTATACTTTACATCAGTTATAAAATTGCAATTTCTAAGTTGGTGGATTAGTATACAATAGTTTCGTTCTTGACTTTCCCCTCACTGTGTTTTCCCTGGACATTTTTGTAGGAAACGGGACTGCAGTCCTGCAGAGAGTGCTGCCATCATGGAGGAGGTCCATGCTTTGGAGGATCTGCTGCGGCAGGTCAAGGCCCAAGCTACCAAAAGACAGAGCAAGCTAGATGAGGCTCAACGCCTGCAGCGTTTTCAGAAGGAGTCCAAGGACCTATTGCTGTGGGCCGAGGCAATGGAGGATCGCCTGGTGGAAGAAGAGAACATCTCTGATGTAGCCTCTGCTCAAGCCCTGTTGAAGGAGAATCAGGAAGTGAGGCTAGAGATCGAGCAACAGCTAGCAAGGTTTGTAACAGTCTTGTGACTGAATACCAATCATTAAAGCTTACCAATCAAAAAAGATAGTGAAGTACTTTTGAAAGCTCTTAAAGATTTAGATTGCAGTGTTTGAAACATTGGGATTAAGCAGTGCTATCAACTTACACTATATGGCCAAAAGTATCTAGACATCTGACCATCACACCTATATGAGTTTTGTTTGACATCTCATACCAAAATCATGGCTATTAATATGGAATTGGCCCCCCCTTGTGGCTATAACAGCCTCCACTCTGCTCCAAAGGCGTTCCACAATACTTTGGAGTGTCTATGGGGGATTTATGCTCATTCAGTCAAAAGAGCATTTGTGAGGTCAGGTACTGATGGTGAACGAGAATGGTTGGCTCGCAGTCGACATACCAATTTATCCCAAAGGTGTTCAGTAGGGTTGAAGTCAAGGCTGTGTTTGTCAATGGAGTTCCAGCTGGAACAGGAAAGGGCCTTCCCCAAACTGTTGGCACTGTAGGAAGCATATAATTGTTTAAAATGTCTTGTACACTGTAACATTAACATTACCCTTCACGGGAACTAACCCTGCAGGCACAGGATGTCAATCTGCCGTCAGAAAGACGTTGGACTCCAACGTTGGACAGACGTAGAATTTTAGTTGAAAATGAAAATCGGACTGACACCAAAACCCAACGTTGGCTTGACGTCAATCCCCGACGTTGGACTGATGTTGAAAATGAAAATTGGGCTGACGCCAAAACCCAACGTTGGCTTGACGTCAACCCCCGACGTTGGACAGAGATTAAATTTTAGTTGAAGATGAAAATCAGGCTGATGTCAAAACCCAGTGTTGGCTGTGCATCAACCTCCAACGTCGGACAGAGCATTTGGGTGCCTTGCTCAAGTGCACTACAGTTGCCAATAGGAAGAGTCTGGGATTAAACTGCCAACCCTGCGATTAGTGAACAACCCGCTCTACCACCTGTGCCATGGCTGCCCCATCCTAGCTGTGGCCACCTTAACGCCTTTCTGAAAACGTCACCTTAAAAAAAATAAAATAAAAAAAAATTAAACACACACACACACACACACACACACACACACACACCCCACCACCACCACCACCACCACCACCACCAAAAAACACAAAACAACAACTCCTTGAAAACATGTCTTTTTCAAGCTGTTCGGACTGACGTCATAACCCAACGTTGTTCAGCGACTTGAACCTAATTTCAACCATGAATTCATGCTTACATATTATATTCATTATATCATATATTCATAATTGTTCTCAAAATAAGACAGCTGACAAAAAAGTACCAATAAAACATTTGCTTATTTATTTTAGTAAGACAACTAAAGACAACATTTTTCAAAGAGACAGAAAAAAAAACACTGTTAAATTGGATAAATATTGTGTTCCTAACTGTTTTGGGTTGGACGTGTAGCCTCCACTGCCAAACTGTCCAGGGGCTTGTTGTTAAAGGTGGTCTGCCACGGCACAGGAAATATGTTCTGATCCGTGCTGTACCACTTTTTGACAGAAGCTGCAATGACAAAGAATAACTAATCAGTCTTTGTCTAATGATGATTACAGACTACTATCAGAAGAGCCAATTAAAAAAAAAAATAAAACATTGTAATGGACCATGACATAGGGTGCAGGTAAGTAATTAGCCTAAGATAGGGCTGCTTATATGCAATGCAGAAAATTAGGATTATTAACGGCCTATTAAGATGGTACTCGTAACTACCCACACTCAAATGCTCTTAAAGTTGAATTGGAAATCAAAACGCATTTTTTTCTTTCTTAACGTGATATATTTCCGAGTGAAACAGACTACTTGGGTGGGAAATAACTGTGTGGAAACTGTCATTTCTGAAATATGATTCATTAACTGCTGAAAGCTTTATTTTAGTGTTTTTTTTTTTTTTTACTTTCAAATACATAGACGAGGCGAAATGCTGGGTAGCAGGCTAGCCTGTTAGCATCCATTTTGCTCTCACTTTTGTTAGACTTTCATGACAAAAGCAAAAGAAAATAACTTGACATCTTTTTCCTGAAGTTTAACAATTCCATATGAGTGCAATCGCCTAACATTTGAGCAAGAGATGGACTGTGTATGTCTGTGTAACTGTGCATGTCACTCCTTTACCAGCTAATTTATATATTTATATCACCAGCTAAAATATATAAATATATGTATATATTTCACGTTCACTGATATACATCACATATTGCAAGAGTAGGCCCCCACATATCACTGTATTGAAAATTTCCCAAAAATGACATTTTTAAGCAAAACTGTTCAGTTTTGTTATCTTGTGGGCCTTCCTGCTTTCTAGTGATAAACAGGTAGGCCTTGAGGTGGACAAGGTTGAGAACCCCCGCATTACAATACGTAAGAAAGTAATGTATTCAGAAAACATTTGGAATACATATATATAGAGTATCTGAGAAAACCTCTGCAGTAATTTTTATTTCACACTGTTCCTTACTCTTACTGGTTGGCAGTAAATGTAATTCTTATGTAAATATTTAATGAAAAAAAAATATTCAAATGAATACAAAAATGATTACAAAATTCTCAACATTATTTTGGCTCTCATAGCCCGTTTCAGTCCACTATCGCTTTTATAATCATGCTACCCTTTCACCAAAAATTTGCCATATCCTAATAACAAAATCTACTGTATTGCTAATTTGACGGTAACATGGGTAGCTGTATGATTTTTAGTCAATAATGTTATATGTAACTTGCGACAAAACGCATGCAGAAGTCCAGTACAACACCATTGCTTATCACTTGTGAACATTCACTACTGAGAAGACAGTTCAGTAACACCGAGATTAATAACTGACTCATCTCACTGATTTATCAGTATACACCGGTTATGTATTAGACTATATTAGACAGTCTCATTTGTTCCATATACTCAATTATGCAACATTTGGTTCCAACCTTACAAGCTGATTCGTTGAGAAGTGTTGTAATCGTGCTGATATTTGTGACAACAGCACTGTTTTTTCCACACCAAAACTGTATCACTCCGCTGATGTGTTGCCAAGTAACAAGTTTACAGGCTTTATGCATGCAAACCTTAGTTGTTTTGTATTTGTGCTTATACAATATGAGACATTGATAAAATGGATGATTTTAAGATAACATTTGACCTGCAACCCGTCAGGACAGAAGAGTGTGACTGCAGATGCACATCAAATTCTGAACCTTGATATTTCTACAGTTCTATGGCTCTATCTGTACCACAAAAGGTGAGCTTTATAGTATCAGCAGTTATCTTGGGCTGTGCACAGGGCTCAACAAGCTAGGACAGGGGTCGGCAACCCAAATGTTGAGAAAAGCCATTTTGGCCTTTCGACAAAAATCAAACCACCTTGGGAGCCACAACAATTTGTCAATTTTACCATCGTGGCTGTAAATATGCCTCAGTACATGCTAATGTCCTAGTATAGGCTAAAAAATATAATATAAACGAAAACACATGCTTAATTTGCTCTGCTTTAAGCTTTAGCTCAGCTATAGCCGCTTTTCTCACATCTCTAGCAGGAAAGTTTTCCTCAAAAGGAATAGTTTTTGAAAAATGTCTCTAAATATTCACAATTCTTCACAACAATTCTTCACAACAAACAGCACAACAGGACCTAAAGCCCAACACAGAGTCTCCTCTCTCAGTGAGAGTTTAGTTTAATGTAAGGAAGGCGCTGGTTGTCGGTGCTGCAATCGGAGGACTGAATGGCTTTCTGTCGTAATGAAGGTGTCTTGATAAAGAAGGAGACACAGGAGAGGCTACAGAATAACACAAATAACACATACATACATTTTAGACTAACAGAACAACATTAACATCATTAAACCACGACAACATCCTTTTTACTGGTGCGGAGCCGCTGCGCAGCTCTGCATAACGCGCCTCTAAAGCTCCCTCCTAAAACCAGAGCCAGTGGCAGCTGCCACAGTATTATAAGAACAATCTGCACACAGGACAGCTCACAGCTTTAACTCTTAAGTCTGGAGCTGTTTACATCTGACACTGTGACATCACAGTATTCATTCTTCTCATCATTATTGGGCAGCGTGACTCATTTTTTCTCTTTGATTTCGCTGTTAAATGGCAGGAGTTCTGTAGAGTCTCTTCCCCAGATCATTTAAGATTTTTTCCTGATAGGATATATTATTTTATGATATGTTTGTGAAACTGTAAATCGAAACTATTTCTTGATTTTCCACTGACAATAACAGAACCAAAAACAACAACTGATCCATTTTTCTGTTTTTCAAAACTGGATGAGAGATGAAAATCGAATGACCAAAAGATACACGGGTCCTTTTCCCTGAGACATAAACGCGCCTTGCAAACATGCTCTCAAAATACTCAAGAAAGAGCAGAAGTGTCTCTCTGAGCGAGTGTCTCTCTCCCTCCGAAATAAACAGCAGCTGCCAACCGGTCAGTAAAAAACGGGTCAGACGCTGCAGGCACGTCAGTAGCCACGTTTACATGCATCTTGATAATCCGTTAAT
Source organism: Colossoma macropomum (assembly GCF_904425465.1). Lineage (NCBI taxonomy): Eukaryota > Metazoa > Chordata > Actinopteri > Characiformes > Serrasalmidae > Colossoma > Colossoma macropomum. The sequence continues at coordinate 16,617,970 of NW_023494803.1, read as the reverse complement.
AATCCGACTAATAGCTCAATCGGAATAGAATACGTCCATGTAAACACCTCAATCGGAATAGTCTAGTCCGATTGAGGCCATTCGGAATACAATTTCTATCCGATTGAACGAAATGGGTAAACCTCTAAATAATCCGTTAAATAGAAGAATAATAGCCATGTAACTGCCTGAATTCGATTACATTCTAATCGGAACGTGTAAGTATGTTCTGCGCATGTTCGTCGCGTCATGGCGAAAGTCTATACCGTTCAGCATGGCGGAGCAGAAACTGGTCTGCAGAGGAGACGGAGTTTATGCTCTGATCTTTAAAAGACGGCGGCTGGACGGGCGTCCAGCTTATGTGTCTCAGAACATGACGTCTTCCTTTCGCCGCTTCCTTTATAAGTACATGTGAAGCAGGTACTTATAAAATGAGGTCAGGAGTCTGACCTCATTTTAAAGCAATTAAAACACAATCGCGCCAACTGGAAACTCATCTCACGCGGACTGGACCTCACGTGATGTTCGCTGTCATGGTAACGTTTACGCTAAGCGCTACTCCACGCATGCGCGTCATTTTTACATCGGATTACTTGTAGTGCTCATGTAAACGAAGATTTTCATCAAATTGTTGAAAAGAGTGTGCATATAAACACATCAGTCTGAGTCTGTAATCGGATTGTATTCAATCGGATCGGCAAAAATCCTTGCATGTAAACATAGCCAGTCACTTTTAAAAAAACGGTGCAACAAACAGGCTGCGCTCCATCCAAATGGACCAGCTTCACACTACAAAACCCCGCATCACAAATCCAGTTTTCCCCTCCAATGCTGCGATACAGGATGCTGGCTAGGCTGACACTGACAAGCTAATATGGCGCTAGCATTAGCCGCTAACGGAAACCTAGCTAGCTTCAGCTTACACTGCCACAAACAACACGCCCCGCTGGCTGCCTGTCTGCGCTTCATTCAAACCGTCTGACTTCACACTATAAACCCTCCTGAGCCTCAAAAACCCAGTTTACCTCCACTGATTCAGTACAGTGCTGTATCTATGCTAACACTGACAAACTAATTTGGCGCTAGCATTAGCCGTTAACGGAAACGTAGCTTCAGCTTACACTGCCACGAACAATACGCACTACCTACCTGTCTGTCTGTACTCCAGCTTCACAGTACAAACCCACCTGAGCCTCAAAAACCCAGTTTACCTCCACTGACTCAGTACAGTGCGGTAGCTATGCTAACTAGCTAACACTGCCGACATTGGTTAGTTAACAATGTGACTTCCCACTTAGCAAAATTTATCTCATGTTTTGTTTTGGCCCAGTTCTGTATGGGTCCTCAGCCCAGATCTGATCCATATACTGTAAAACAAGAAGAACTAATTGATGTGGCCCAGATGAGGCCAACACACTATAAAATTAGTACAACTAACAGATGTAGCCCAACTCTGGCCCATATACTGTAAAGTGGGTAGAACTAATAAATGTGGCCCAGATCTGGCCAACATGCTGTAAAGTGGGTAGAACTAAAGGTTCTGGTCCAGCTCTGGCCCATATACTGAAGTATATATAAAGGTGTGGGCCAGATTTGGCTACCCACTTTAGTCCCTAGTGGCCCTGCGGGATGCCACATTCATTTATTGCAGATCATGCAAAATATTAGTAATATCTGTGATTAGTATTAGTAATATTTCTTCTTTATAATCAATAGGTGTCAAAAGCCATTTTAGAATGAAAACTCCATGTTGATTCTGGTTAAATAAATAAAAACAGTAAATGAATGAAGGAAAAAAGGCTTCACCTTTGTGACAGGTCATTCTTGAGCAAAGTGGAGAGGCCACTGAAATACAGGCTAAATCTGACATCTACCTTGGAGCACTGTTCAAATATAATTTCACAGACATTTTATTTTAAATCAGAGATGGCAAACATGTCTAAAAAAAATCATACTTAAGCGGTCTGTGGAATAAAAAACATTTGTGTATGTCCCTGAAGTATAGGTGTCAACCCATTCAATGTGTCTTCATAAAATACATGCATACATGAGATCAAGCCAACTGTGTATGAGACACTGTTTCGAGGTTTAATTTGATAAACAGCCATGTTTTCATGTGATTACTGGAGGACTTTTTCCACAGTAAACAAATACAAAGCTGGATAAATCAAAACCTGTCCACTTCCTGATGCCTAAGAAAAGAGGAAAAGCATTCAACTATTACTTACTTCTTTAACTGATTTCCAGATAATATAGTTTTTGTGTCAAACTGTACAACAAATCCCTTTACCTAGTAATCTTCCAACAGATCCCTCTACAGACTGAATATGCTCAGTCACTTTGGTAGTTGTTTCACTGTAAGCAGTCACAGAGCTCCAATAACAGCTTGTCTGGAATACATGGGTTTTACTTTAGAAACTGAATAATGAGGCAAGAACTCCACAACTGTAAGATCTGTAACAACAAGAAAGTTTTTGTTCTAACAAACATAAGGAACCCATAATCAAAATTAAGCTACTTACAGGTCGAACTAATGTAAAGCACTCCTGGCAGTGAACTCTCATATGAATCAGGAAATACTGCCTCATTTGAACAATGACAGCATCCATTTTGAATCAGTTTTCTAGTTCTACTGACTTACACAGAAGGATGATGTGTGTGCAGATGAGAGGACCTGCTACTGCTGTCACAAGACAATGTGCTAGCCCAGAGTAAACGCTCTAAATCCAAGCCAATGTGCTAACTTTGAGCTAATGTCCTAACCGCAAACTAAAGCGCTGTACCATTATGGCATAACACTCGAAAAGCACAGGCTATTCCTTTTAAATGCTCAGAGTAGTTAGCTAATGTTAGCTAAGGAATAAGTTAACATTAGCCATGATGAATTAGCAATTAAGGGTAATGCAGCTAAACCTTATGCTGATAGCCATTACATTAACCTAGCTACCCTGTGCTTTTGAAGTGTTAGGCTAAAATGGTACTGTTAGAAAGTTAGTTATAACTTTTCATTTTCCATACTGGAACCTTATAATTTGAAATTATTCAATTATTACTCTTCCATTTGCCTTCTCTTCAAACCTAGCTGCCAACGTTGGGTTTTGGTCACCATACGTCATGACTGCATGTCAGTATTCTACGTCAATATGACGTTGGGATGTGACATTTGGAAGACATTAGATTTCGGTTACAATACATCATAAATTAAAACCAATAAAATATCAACGTCTAATGATGTTAGAATGTAACGTCAATTTAACGTTAAGGTTATGACGTTAAATGGATGTTGGGTTTTGGTCACCATACCTCACGACTGCAAGTCAGTATTCTACATCAATATGACGTTGGGATGTGACGTTTGGAAGACGTTGGATTTTGCTTACTTTACATCACAACTTAAAACCAACAAAATATCAACGTCAGCTGTTGTGATTATTCTACGTCAAATTGACGTTGGGATGTAATGTTTGGAAGATGTTAGATTTCGGTTACTATACATTATAACTTAAAACCAACAAAATATCAACATCTAATGATGTTAGAATGTTACGTCAATTTGAAGGTAAGTTTATGACGTTAAATAGATGTTGGGTTTTGGTCACCATACCTCACGACTATATGTCAGTATTCTATGTCAATATGACGTTGGGATGTGATGTTTAGAAGACGTTGGATTTGGGTTACTTTACATCACAGCTTAAAACTAACAAAATATCAGTGTCTAATGATGTTAGAATGTTACGTGAATCTGACATTAAGGTTATGACGTTAAATAGACATCAGGGTTTGGTCACCATACCTCACGACTTCATGACAGTATTCTACGTCAATGTGATGTTGGGATGTGACGTTTGGAAGACGTTGGATTTGGGTTACCTTACATCACAACTTAAAACCAACAAAACATCAATGTCTAATGATGTTAGAATGTTACAGCAATGTGACGTTAAGCTTATGACGTTAAATAGACGTTGGGTTTTGGTCACCATACATCATGACTGTAAGTCAGTATTCTACGTCAATATGATGTTGGGATGTGATGTTGGATTTTGGTTACCTGACAGCATGATTTTAAACCAACAAAATATCAACGTCTAATGATGTTAGAATGTAATGTCAATTTGACATTAAGGTTATGCTGTTAAATAGACGTTGGGTTTCGGTCACCGTAGCTCACGCCTACATGTCAGTATTCTACGTCAATATGATGTTGGGATGTGACGTTTGGAAGACGGTGGATTTTGGTTACTTTACATCACAACTTAAAACCAATAAAATATCAACGTCTAATGATGTTAGAATGTTACGTTAATCTGATGTTAAGGTTATGACGTTAAATAGATGTTGGGTTTTGGTCACCATACCTTACGACTGCATGTCAGTATTCTACGTTAATATGAAGTTGTGATGTGATTTTTGGAAGATGTTAGATTTTGGTTACTTTGCATCACAACTTAAAACCAACAAAATATCAACGTCTAATGATGTCCGAATGTTACGGCAATGTGACGTTAAGGTTATGACGTTAAATAGACATTGGGTTTTGGTCACCATACCTCACTACTGCATGTCAATTTTCTACGTCAAATTGACGTTGGGATGTGATGTTTGGAAGATGTTGGATCTTAGTTACTGAACATCACACCTTAAAACCAACAAAATATCAACATCTAATGATGTTAGAATGTTACATCAATCTGGCGTTAAGTTTATGACGTTAAATAGACGTTGGGTTTTGGTCACCATACCCCACGACTGCATGTCAGTATTCTACGTCAATCTGACGTTGGCATGTGACATTTGGAAGACGTTGGATTTGGGTTACTTTACATCACAACTTAAAACCAACAAAATATCAACGTCGGCTGTCGTCGTTATTCTGCGTCAAATTGACGTTGGAATTAGACGTTGTGTGTATGTTGAATTTTGGTTATCCGACGTCACAACCAACATTCAACCAGATATCAATGTCTTTTGATGTTGGTGGCCAGCTGGGAAGAGGCCTAGACTAAACCCTGAAAAACGGCCCCAGACCTTTATCCATCCTCCACCAAACGGTACTTCTGGCACCATCCGGAGAACACACTTCCATTGCGCAAGAGTTCAGTGGCAGTTACATCCCTCTGTCTGACACTTGGCATTGCGCATAGTGATTGTTTGCTTGTATGCAGCTGTTCAGCCATGGAAACCTATTTCATTAAAATCCCAACATATCTCAACATGCAGTTTTTCTGCTGGTGATGTTTCCTGATGCAGTTTGGAATCCTGTAGTGACTGATACAACAGATGCTATATATATATATATATATATATATATATATATATATATATATATTTTAAACAGATGCTCTGAGTTCGTGTGGTCTGACGCTTTGTGGCTAAGCTGTTGTTGCTCCTAGGTGGTTCTGTTTCACAGTACTACCATTTACAGTTGGCTGGGGCAGATCTAATACTTGAACTGACTTGTGGCAAACAGTGCCACACTTAAACTCAATGAGCTCAACAGTATGACCCATTCTACTACCAATGCTTATCTATGGAGATTGTATGGCTATGTGCTTGATTTTATACACCTGTTAGCAATGGGTGTGGCTGAAACACCTGAACTCAATAATTAGGAGAGGTATCCACATGCTTCTGGCCATAAAGTGTATATTTGTAAAATGAATTACATGGTTTTACCTGCATTTTTTTCTTTCAGGTTGAGAGCCATGGAGAAGCTGGGCGAGTCTTTGAAAGCATCATCTGGGGACAAAGTCACTAAAGATGTCCAGCAAACACTGGCAAAGTTAAACCATGAATGGAGCAAGCTGGACAAACTGTGGTCCAGTCGAAACAGGAGGCTACAACAAGGACTTGAACTCCAGAAATTGAACATGGAAGCAGATCGAATAGATGCGACAATATCCAGTCATGAAGCCAGGCTAAAAATCAAAGACCTTGGGGTGAATTTTGCTTTCATGAGGAGTTAAAGTATTTGATTTATAGGTCATTGCTGGAAAAGTAGTTGTGGAAATAAGAATGATTATTTTCACTTAGCTTTATGCTGTTCTGACATTTAATGGTTTAATGATGATGGTATTTGTGGTCAGGACTCTGTGGACAGCGTTCGCAGTTTGCTTAGCCGACAAGAGGAACTGGAAGGTTTGCTTGGAGCTCTTAACCAGCAGATCAGCACCTTTCAAAACAGGAGCCAAGAGCTCATTGACAAACGTCACTTTGCATCCAAACAGTAAGGATGACCATGCATTCAACTTCCCCCTTTTTTGCCTTTTTTATTTGATTGTTTTCATGATAATATTTTTTCCGCAATGTTTATTTTTTCTTAGGATTCAGCAGCGATCTCGGGCCATTGAAGAACGAAACAGGAAGCTCAAAGAAAATTGTAAACAGAGAAGACTGGAGCTGCTTGCCTCCGCAAAATACCAGGTATCATTGGGTATGAAGTAGGTGAAAGTAGCTACAGATCTATTCTAAAATAATGAGTCAGATTTTTAAAATTAGCTGTACTTTGTTATGAACCCATGAATAAAATAGAGAAAACTGATTATAAAGCTAGGTAATATGTTTTTCAAGTCAAAGGGCCTACCTTATGAAAAAACAGATGTCCTTGCTTCTTTTGAAATAAGAGTATGATGTGCTTTGTAAATATTCTTAAAATTTAAAAACCTCCTGTTCACTTTCCAGTACATACAGCCAATCAGAACAGGGGTCACTTACATACTTACATCAGTCTTAAAGGCACAGTAACTACAACAACCTGTTAAATTCTTAGGCATCAAAGGAAAAAGGAAAATAGTAGTGTAAATATTACCTATACAGCTGTTTCTGGTACATAAAAAAATGTCATAAGTAAACCTCAGGAAGATTGTAGGATATAGCCCCTTTTATAGCATCTTGTTCTCTATGGCAGGAGTTTTACAGAGATGCAGAGGAGCTGCTTCTTTGGATGGAGGAGAAATTTAAGATTGCTGAGGATGAGTCATATAGAGACCCTACCAACATCCTCCGCAAACTTAAAAAGCATGAGGCAGCCGAGAAAGAGATGCAGGCCAATCAAGTTCGTCTGGACAGACTGATCGAGGTATGCTGCATCAGAGAATAGAGTTAAAACACAATAGCAATAACACTTTAATCTGGTTTGTGACAGGGTGTTCAGAATTAATATAATCAAGGTAATCACCAATGAAGCTGGCAGAAAATTGTTAGCAGTTGTCTGACTAATGACTAATTACAGTTTTAGTCTAGCGTTCTTAAACTTTGCAATATACTCAATCGAAACCCCTAACCTAAGTGCATGCAGGTAACGGGTTATCTTTTTGACGTTTTTTTTCTTCTTTTTTTTGGTTTTGTTCATTTTACTTAGAGAACAACTACACTAGAAACTGTGTATTTTGCTACCAGATAGCCTTTATCAAGAAGAAGTTTTTCACATGACTTCTGTCTCAAAGCCAGATTTTTCATGTATCTGACAATGCATCAGCATGTATGTTATCTTTCCCTGACATGTCCTTCACGTTGTCCATCACACCCTGACGCTCTGCTGACCACAGAAACTTAACTCCTTTTTTTTCCAAGAGATTGGTTAAGGGGGCAGTTATTGCTGCAAAGTTGGGTACAGAGCTGCGATAAAACCCACACATCCCCAATATTCCCATTAACTGATGTTTAGTTTGCGAAACTGGGAAATCCAAAATGGCTTGTACCTTAGCTGTCTTAGGTCTCACTGCTAATGGTTCAACAGAAGGGTCCTGACTCTGCTCTGCTATTAGTACCTCCCAAGAAAAGGTAAGGGAATCTACCTCTCCTGCCATTCTCCCTAAAAGTCTTACTGCTTTACAAGCACTGTCCTGGACTGCTGAGGGCCCACTCTCAACGGTCCTAGATTTTGAACCTGTCACCACACAAGCTGAAAATACCTCGGAGTATTCTGTTTTTAAAGCTACTGTCTCTGGTTTCTCACAAGGCCCCTGTTTCACAATGGGAGTCAAACACACTTGAGACCCAGCCAAGTCATTACATTAAAGGAAAGTCTCCCTCTACTTGCAGAAACAGGACCACTCCAACAGTGACCAGGCCATTCAACACGCTAGACTTAAAATAAATGTCGTACAATGGAACAGTTTCAAACTGACTTCCCAAACCCTTCACTAGCAGACAGACCAGCTGGCGTAAGTTCAGGCAACTCCAAAACTCTATCCAGTAATAAAGGCAGAGCTGCACCAGTATCCCTTAATATGGTTACTGGCACTGCCTCTCCTTCTGGCGAGACAGCGACAGTACCACAGAAAACAAATACCTTATTCCAAGTTTCTCTCCTTATTAGCAAGAACTGGACAACCTAATTTTATATGGCCAGGCCTCCTGTCACAGTGACACAAAACCTCAGCATGAGATTGATACAACCCCAGACAACAAATGTACACTGCGCCTGATTAAGGCCAAATGTAGCGCTGCATCCGGTCCAGATCCGCAAAGCAGAGCTGGCCCGGTGTCTTTTTGCACAACGGCCCAATACCGGAACTGATCTGTTTTACGGATCTGCGCTAAAACAGATTAAAAACTGGCCCAGATGAGCAAAGAACAGCGTTACATCTGGCCCTGAATTGGTGCAGGTCTGAATATTATCTTCATATCTGGCCCAAATGTGGCACGGACCCAGTTCAGAAGAGGTCCAAGCTCCATATCCCACATAATTATTCACAAATCATTAATAATGAATGTTTTCAAAAAACGGTAAATTCAAAAAGGGAAACATAAAACCAAATACCTCCAAAAAAAGTTTATTGAATGTCATTATGTTTTCAACACAGCATCAAGAAAAAATACAATGCCAGTACTGAGGTGTAGACTTATCAGCAAAAAATCCTGCCATTAAAGAAGTGATAATTAGCTGCTTTGTTTTCAATTGTAATAAACTGACATAAAAAACAGACTTTTCAACACTGATAGAGACTGATAAACTCTGCTCATGTCGTCACAATAATAAAGGGTAACTGGCAATTTGAACACAAAATACTATCATGCTGAGTTTTACAATGTAAAATTAAGAAGTGTGACCATTGAGAAGTGACAACTGTGTCAGTGAAGCACAGTTGAACTAAAATGAATTGGAGTATAAAACAATACAAAAAAAAATACTACAATATAAAATAATACCAGCAAATATTGTTAAGTGTTAACATAATTTCCAGCTTCTTAACAATTGTTTACTGGTATCAGTCACAGTTTTCATATTGGTTGGGCTCTAATCCATGTTCTGGATTTTAAATCGCTTAAAATTCTTACAGTTCATCACTCCTGCGGTCGACAGCTGAACGGTGAACTGAATGGTAACGATCTTTACAACCTTTTTTTCAAGCTCTCATTGAGGAAGCCCATTATTTACAGTTACCATCCAGTACCTGCTTCAGCCAACCCTACATTAAACTGAACCAAGTGTGCTGCTGATGAAATTGAACAAATCCATGCAATGACTGGTGCTGCAGCAAGAAAGCAGGAACAAAAAAAATGTTCTTAACTGTTTTCGTCTATCCAACATATTAATAACTATTTAAAACAGGGCTGTCACTATCGATTATTTTAGTAATTGAATAATCTAGCGATTTCTCCTAGATTTAATCTAGATTTTTGATGTACACTGAAATTGTAATAGCCATTACAATTACAACACTGAAAATACATGATAAGAATTAGTCTGCCGCCAGAGGAGTACTGGCACTACTGTCCCATTAAGAGTCCGACCAAGTCATTGGTTGGCCCAAATCAGATAATATTTGCAGCCCACAGTTTTATTGGGGTCATGACCTTTCAAAGGGTGGGTGAAACCTTAGAAGAAGAATGTTCACCCTATAGCAGACATGGAGGAAGTTGGATATAAAGAAGTGGTGAAGAGGTTGGTTACAGAGGAAAACAACAGAGGCCAGTCTAGATAAAGTGGCCCTGGCAGAGAGATGTAGAAGGCTGACCCTTGCAGACAGGTGTAGGAGGCTGGCCCTGGTGGGGAGAGGTGTAGGAGGCTGGCCCTGGCGGAGAGGTGTAGGAAGCTGGCCCTGGCAGAGAGTTGTAGGAAGCTGGCCCTGGTGGGGAGAGGTGTAAGAAGCTGGCCCTGGCAGAGAGTTGTAGGAAGCTGGCCCTGGCGGAGAGAGGTGTAGGAGGCTGGCCCTGGCGGGGAGAGGTGTAGGAGGCTGGCTGGCCCTGGCGGGGAGAGGTGTAGGAGGCTGGCTGGCCCTGGCGGGGAGAGGTGTAGGAGGCTGGCTGGCCCTGGCGGGGAGAGGTGTAGGAGGCTGGCTGGCCCTGGCGGGGAGAGGTGCAGGAGGCTGGCCCTGGCGGAGAGGTGTAGGAAGCTGGCCCTGGTGGGGAGAGGTGTAAGAAGCTGGCCCTGGCAGAGAGTTGTAGGAAGCTGGCCCTGGTGGGGAGAGGTGTAGGAAGCTGGTCCTGGTGGGGAGAGGTGTAGGAGGCTGGCCCTGGCGGAGAGTTGTAGGAAGCTGGCCCTGGTGGGGAGAGGTGTAAGAAGCTGGCCCTGGCAGAGAGTTGTAGGAAGCTGGCCCTGGCGGAGAGAGGTGTAGGAGGCTGGCCCTGGCGGGGAGAGGTGTAGGAGGCTGGCTGGCCCTGGCGGGGAGAGGTGTAGGAGGCTGGCTGGCCCTGGCGGGGAGAGGTGTAGGAGGCTGGCTGGCCCTGGCGGGGAGAGGTGTAGGAAGTTGGCCCTGGCGGGGAGAGGTGTAGGAGGCTGGCTGGCCCTGGCGGGGAGAGGTGTAGGAGGCTGGCTGGCCCTGGCGGGGAGAGGTGTAGGAGGCTGGCCCTGGCGGAGAGGTGTAGGAAGTTGGCCCTGGCGGGGAGAGGTGTAGGAGGCTGGCTGGCCCTGGCGGGGAGAGGTGTAGGAGGCTGGCTGGCCCTGGCGGGGAGAGGTGTAGGAGACTGGCCCTGGCGGAGAGGTGTAGGAAGCTGGTCCTGGTGGGGAGAGGTGTAGGAGGCTGGCCCTGGCGGAGAGGTGTAGGAAGTTGGCCCTGGCGGGGAGAGGTGTAGGAGGCTGGCTGGCCCTGGCGGGGAGAGGTGTAGGAGGCTGGCTGGCCCTGGCGGGGAGAGGTGTAGGAGACTGGCCCTGGCGGAGAGGTGTAGGAGGCTGGTCCTGGCGGGGAGAGGTGTAGGAGGCTGGCCCTGGTGGGGAGAGGTGTAGGAGGCTGGCCCTGGTGGGGAGAGGTGTAGGAGGCTGGCTGGCCCTGGCGGGGAGAGGTGTAGGAGGCTGGCTGGCCCTGGCGGGGAGAGGTGTAGGAGGCTGGCCTTGGCGGAGAGGTGTAGGAGGCTGGCCCTGGCAGAGAGGTGTAGGAAGCTGGCCCTGGCGGAGAGGCAAAATTTGTTTTTAACTTAAAGACAATCAAAGAGAAGACTCTAACGGTAATTTGTTTAACAGAACTAAAATTGTCTGTACTCCTCTACCATTAAGCTTATTTGATTGTCAAACTGAATAAAATATTTTAAAATAATTTAACAATAAACAAATGCAATAATTTGTGATACCTGATCACATATGTGCAGATATCGAAAGTAATGATTAACTTACCTCAAAGTCAGCAGCAAACTTTATAGGTCAATATCAACGGATGACTGTAGACCGCTGAGCAGGAAAAAAGAAAGGGGAATGTTTTTTAATTAGGCGCGTCCATTTTATATATCGGGCCTTGGCCTGAGCCCGGTAGGAGTTACCGAGCTACCGCAGTAACAGCCCATAATGACAGTAAAACACGATCTTTTATTGGTTTATTTAATGCAAACCATAGCGTGAAACATTATTCCGACACGTGAACATGACCGAGCTGCGGTAGTTAAACGCGCTCGGTGCTGCAGGCAGCTGCATGCATGTTTAAAAAAACGGCTGCGTTACTGTGACCGTTTTAGGACCACCTCAGACCACCACGGCCATGTCTCAGCTTTCACACAATCAGGCTACACACACCACATCGGACGGTAAAGTTCGTGTGACATTCGCAGTTACGTTATGTGTTTTTGGATTAATTACACTTTCATGGCCAAATTAAAGATAACAAACACAACAAACCCAGTTTGTACTGAACTGCGCTGTTCTTTTCTTGGTCTTTTTTCTATTCTTTTATTTTTGCCAAAAGGTTCAACTCACGCTATCACTGTGCTTGTCCGCGTCTGCTTCAGAGTCAGAGACCGTCTCAAAATTACAACACGAAACAAGTGAAGCTATTATTATTATTATTACTAGTAGTAGCTTTAGTATCTCTGTAAACAGCTCTGCTGAGGCTTCTGAACATATCAGCAGATGTACATACAGAGACAATGATAATAATGCTAGTAATGATAGCAGAAACACTTTCATTTCGGAATTTTGAGAATTTTGAGACTGACCCTGAGTCTGAAGCGGCCGCGGGAGCAGCAGTGTGGGAGTTGAAGCGTCGTCTAGTAAAAGATTAAGCAAGGGAAACCCGTTCTGTTTCTGAGGGTTATTTTACACACTTTTAACCAAATACGAGGATTCTGTTACTGGTTTATGTTATTTCAGCAGTTTCAAGAAAAAAAATAATTAAAAGTAACGTTAACCTACCATTTCTTTACATAAAAATAGTAAAATCCGACACTGTAAAAAGCAGATAAAAAAATAAGATGGTTAAACTAACGTTACTGCTTACACTGGCTAATACAGCTTAGCTAACGTTAGCTGGCTCCACACCACAATATAGGGTAACTTTAGATTCCAGCTAATGGATATTTCTTACATTAGTCACTCAAATTCACTTCTCTGTTTTCTTTAGACTTGTTTTTCTCCTAAAACAGGCAGAAATATTAAAGCTGCTCTTAGAACATTTTCACATTTTCCAGTGAATGCTGACAGCTGCCTCTCATAGTACAACCCAGCTAACTAGCTAGTTACACAGCCGGGCGAGGGAGATAATGTAAGATTAAGAGTGTGTCGTTATTAAACATAATTAAAGAGAAATCTCTGATGTTAATTTAGGGTGGAATTAGACATTTTGACTCACTACCTCAGCTAACATAGCTAACTAGCTAGCACTGACGTCCTCCCCTCTAGCAACTCCACCACTCAGCTTATTTGCTTGTCAAACTGAATAACGTTAACATATTGAAAGTTAAACGATAAAATCCAAGATACCTGATCGTAATTCTAATAAATGTGCAAATATTTAAAATACAAAATACACCTTACCTCAAAAGCAGTAGCAAGTTTTACAGTCAAAGTCAACTCACAACTGCAGAGGACTGAGGGGGGAAAAGGGGAGGGGCAAATTTTAAACGAGGCGCAATTTTTGAGATTGTCGTCGCAGCAAAACCAAAAGTCCAGGGGGTACGGCTGGATCTGATCCAACTCCTCCTACGTCGTGTTTTAATTGGTCTGAACTAAATCAGACTCCACCCCGCCCCGCTATACTTGCCCGTCAGATTCAAGTAAAACGTAATCAAGTGCGAATGTGAAAGTCAGTACATAACCTAACACACATTTTCTCTCTCTTATGAAATTGCAGGATTTAGTTGATAAAACCCAGTTATGTGTGTTATTTTTACCTGTCATATGTGCATTCTAGTGTTTAAAAACGTTCAGCGTTTTCAACTAGAACCCGTCTATCATAAGTACACTTGAGATGCAGGCCTACAGAACGGACTTTGTACCGGAATGTGAAAAAAGCTTTTCGAGTTTTGACGAATGAGTGTGAACGTGGTGAATCATGAGCGATTATAAAGACTGTGTGGTGACATTCAGGACGGAGCAACATCGAGAAAAAAAACAAAAACACCAGCATCACCTGCGGCTTTCCCACAGATAAAAACGCGACAGTGTAGACCAAAAGGCGGAAAATGTAAGAAACACATACTAAGTTAAAGACCAGTAGAAATGTGATGATTTTAGATCAATGAAAAGAAGACGTGGGCGTAGTTGGATCAGGTCCGGCTCCACCCCTTTGGACTTGTGGTTCTGCAGCGAGTGATAGTTGCAATTCTTAGTTAAATGAGGCGCGTCTGTTTTAAAGATCCGGCCTCAATGCGCTCTGAGTTCGCTGACCGGCAGGGTGTCTAGTGCTGTTAACAGTTACTTGGCCCAAATGTGGCACAAGTCCGCAATGCAGATGTGACTGCTAGGAGGACTTTGTGACGGCCAAGGAAATCCGGCCCGAACATGCTTGCTGTCTGGGGCTTGTCACTCCTCCTCAGGGTAGGCCATCATGGCTGCCTTCTTCACCTGGTGCAGCCCTTGGTCGTTAAGGTTAGTTTCTAGATGTTTCGGTATACTGGCCTTGAACTGCTCCATCAGCATAAGCTGCTGTAAATCTTGAAAAATATATACTTCACAAGCTGCTAGCCAGCTATCAAATGACTTTTCCAGCTGCTGCGCTATGTCCATGTACATAGCGTCCTGCTTACTGCGAAGAAATCTAAACCTCTGCCGATAAGCCTCTGGCACCATCTCATATGCTGCCAAGACTGCTTTTCTCGCCGATTTATATTCCCTTAAGTGGTTAACATTTGTCACAGCATACGCCTCCAGAGCTTTTCCCACCAACACACTTTAAGCCGGCCAAGGCCATTTCTCTTCTGGCCGTTCCAGTTCTTTAGCTATCTCAAAACTTACCATTATCAAAGACGCTGGGACGAGCCCTCAACTGTTAGGGATTTAATGACTAACTACTGTTTTAGTCTAGGTTTCTTAAACTTTGCAGTATACTTAGTCAAAACCTCAAACCTAAGTGTGTGCAGGTAATATGTTTATCAGCATATACAAAGCTAAGGTGATTGAGGGTTACTGGGGGAAAACCAACTTACCTCCACTACTCCAGACCCGCCCAAGCGCTGTCCCTCAAGTACAGTAAGCAGAAGCCCATCGGTTTTATTCAGTAGTTTAAATATGGAAAGCTGGGACAAATTCCCTAAAACAAACAACGAAAACCCGGCAGAGGATGATGGTCAGCTTCCACCTTCAGGTTCAACACCACACCACTTTTTGTCACACCAACTGTCTCCCCACCTGACTCTCTACCTCTTAGGCTTTTATGCCTCCCCAGAGTACCTGGAGGCAAGCTAGTGCTCCCAGTGGTGTACTGTCTAACTGTGCCATTTGAAGACCATTGTGTATGGATCTTATGCCACAGTGCTTTTAAGAAACACAGCCCTGAATGTTATTTATTGTGTTTGGTTCATATGACCAGGCAGGAGAAGAGATGGCAGCTGAGGATCACTACAACAGTCAGAGCATTCAGAGGAAATCTCGTCAGGTACGGAATCGGTGGAGCGAGCTCCAGAGGAAGATGGCAGAAAGAGGAGACAAACTGAGACAGGCTGGCCGACAGGAACAACTAATGGAGCTACTTCAGGTAAGTCTGAACTGCAGCTAAGGATCAATACAATTTGCCTTGAAGGAAAATTCCACCCAAAAAACACGATATTTTCATATTTGCCGTTGTTTGTCGCTGATTTGTTTTGAACCAACTTTCTACGATAAAATCCAAGATCTTTTCTGACTTTAAAACACTAAAATAGGATCCAATTTAGATTCACATGATGATGCATTATGACAAGTTTGATGAATCAGGACCTTTTTTTTTTAATATGCACAAGGTCAGCAACAGTAAATCAAGGCTATAGCCAAAATATATATTTTAGATGGAATTTCCTCTGAGTACTCCTGTCTTCTGACCGAAAAAAAATGCTACTTTTCAGGATGCCAAAGTGAAAATTGAGGAAATTCAGCGGATGCTGCAGTATGCACCAAGAGGCAATGACCTTCGCTCAAGTCGACAGCTCCTCAAGGAACACAAGCAGCTGGAGCAGGAAGCTCAGGAGTTGGCAGACAAAATCAACTCCATTGTCACCCGTGCCAAACACCTGGCCACAAACCACTTTGACTCACAGAGGATTCTCCGTGAGACAGACACCTACCTGAAACTGTGAGCTCCTATGACAGGCCACAGATTGTATTTGACTGGACCGTGATAAGTTCAGGCTCATTTGTACTATGTAGTGCCCTACAAATTGCTTTTTACAGATGTACTAAGCAAGTCTGTGTTTTCAATAGAAAAATGTGAACTCTGCGCTATTAAAATAAATTTGATAAGTAATCCAAGAGGACTAAACCATTTAAAACACGTTTGATCGTGGGGGACATTTAAAGTAAAGTGCATGTATTATGTGTGGCAGTTAACCTCAACATGTGAGTCTCAGTTGGTCATTTGTTTTTTTTGTCAGGTTTAAGTCTCTACAAAAGCCTCTGGATCATCGCAGAAGCCAGCTGGAAGTAGATGTGGCCCTCTACAGCTTTTACCATGACGTAGACTTGGAGCTTACATGGATATCTGAACATTACCCTTTAGCAGAAACCAGTAGCTATGGCAAATCCCTTGCTGGAGCCATCAACCTCCTACAGAAGCATAAGGTAGAATCTTAGATATGATTACATCAAGCTGTGGAATGCATGAAAATTTCCTAATCATTCTGTTTTACTCTCTCAAAAGCATGTTTCATCATTTTTTTGTTTGGGTAAGATCAGATGAAAAAGTTTAAGTATTTTGTTTAGTTTTGGATTTTCCTTTTGATTTGGGCATTGTCTTTAGTGACACTGTGTTTATGTGGGCTTTTAAGAGTGTACAATGACTTTTTTATTTTTGTCTGTGAAGGGGATGTACTAATTTCCATGTGTTGGCCAAGAAATCTTTCCAGTCTGGGTTTATTCAAAGAATAATAAACTGAATCAACTATCATTCTGAATGAACTATAATTCTATGATTCTGTTAAAGTTTATGGCTCTTCTGAACCCTGCTAGGAGCTGCAAGCAGAGGTTAATGCCCACAGCCAATATCTTCAGCGTGTGCTGGACAGAGGGGGGGGCATGGCCAGGTCGCGCCAATGGGATGGCCAGGAGGTGCGGCAGAGGTGTGACCACTTATCTGCAGAGTGGGAGGAGCTAGAGGATGCCTGTGAAAAACGTTCAGCCCATCTCAACAAAGCAGTTGTGCGGGAACAGGTAAAACCCAGGAGAGAAGTAGTATCCCTGTGTACATTATGATTAAATGTGAGGTAAATATAAATAATTATTTGCAGATCTTGCTTGACTGCGCAGAGTTGGAAAACCGCCTGTCTGAAACATCAGCCTTGGTCAGTTCTGACTATGGAAAAAATGAATTGGCCACACAGAGTCTTATGAAGCAGCACCAGGTGCGTACAAAGCTGTAACATCCTAATCACTGTTGTAATATGGTTCTTTTTTTCGTGCTGTGTTGAGGGTAATCCTAACATTGGACACTAATTTATGTGTGCAGGGTGTGGAGGGTCAGCTTGAGGTGCTAGCTGCCCAGGTGGATGAGCTCAAGTCCAGTGTAGACCAGGCTGTGCGTGCTTGGGGCTTAGAGGAAGTAAAGAGAAACTACAGCAACATTAGATCTCAGCTAAGTGAACTACAGCACTCAGCCACAATGAGGTAAATGAAAAGATCTGCATCATTTAAATGTGTCCCGTCATATTGTTAACATTACATAAAAGCATCCACTTGCTACACTGTGATATAACAGGGACCAAAGGCTCCGGGAGACCCTCTATTTGCATGAATATAAACGTGAGTCCTCAGACCTGGAAGAGTGGATAGCTCAGCAGCGTCTGATTGCCTCCTCTGACGACTATGGCTCAGACTATGAGAACGTACTGGTGAGATAGCTGGTCAGCACAAACATACAATAAAAATAGCTATAATACTATTTTGTGTGGCTGTAATACTAAAAGTAGGTATGATCATATTATTTGGTCAGTAGTATTTCTATTGAGAGTTACTTGAGGAGCATTAGCGGAGTATACAATGAGCCAAAACATTATGACCACCTGTGTAATAGTCCTGTTAGTTTTCCGCATTCCGCCAAAACTCCAAAAGCATGGACTCTACTATTAAGACCTCTGAAGGTGCCCTGTGGTATCTGCAACGATGTTTGGCAACAATGTTTAGATAGGTGGCACGTGTCAAACTGACATCCACATGAATGCCCTGCGTTGTTACGATATTTGTTATTGACTCATCTGTGAATGGTCATAATGTTTTGGCTTCTCAGTGTATCAACAGTTTGTCTGAATGTCACTTGTTTTGATAGCAACTACAGGTGAGGTTTGAGGTGTTCCTGAAGCAGTTAGATGTGGGCTGGGAGAGAATGCACATATGCAAAGAACTTGCTCACAGGCTCATCAAAAACAACCATCCTGAGAGGAACTTCATCGAGGAGACGCAGGAGCTCCTCAGGTACACATACATTACCAGAGCAAATACTTTATGCAAGCTCTATAGAAAATAGGGTGTCTGTTGCCACAGAATGTCAAGTGAAAAACTACAGCAGCCTATTTTATTCTCAAATGAGAGCATAAACTATAACTGTACCCATAAACTATAGTGTTTTCTTTCAGAGGCTAGCAGCTCTTTTTGTTATGAAATAAGAAGCAATATAAATCTTATTTATTTATTTGCAATCCTGTAGCAACACAATGCAATGACAGTAACTGCCTGCTATCAGCTACGATCAAACCATTGACATACAGTACTGTGCAAAAGTCAGAGACCACCCTTTCAATTGTATTGTAAATTATTCATTTTTTGGTGTCAAAAAAAAAGCAAGAAGCAAATTTTACAGAAGAGTACACAAGAACCTCCAAAACTAAGTATAATATCAAATCTATCAGTGTTTAATTTGTCCACTTTTGTGTACCTTACTGCCACTTTAACTCCAAGTTCCTGCTGTGTCCATTTAACAAAAGCTGTTCACAAGAGTGTCTTTATCTCATATGTCTAATGCTCTGACAGAAACCAGATGCTCGCGGATTGAAAAGATCACAGCAGTTTTAAATCACACAAGGCAAAAACGTGGTCGAGTAACAGGCGTGGGTCAAGTCCAAAAAACACAAAAGAAAGGTGATCATAACACCAAGCGAACAAACCAATGAGGGCAGGGCAAAAAACGTAATCCAAATAACAGGCAAAAGAGTTCCAAAACACAGATCAGTCAAGACAGGCAAAAGTACCAGAAGGGTTAGGCCAAAAGTCAGATAAACAAAGCAGTGGTCAAAAACAGAATACCGGTAATCAGAATACAAACGCTCAGTAGTTCAATACCTCGCAACTATTCTACCTAAAGCCCGGGCTTTTAAACTAAACAACACGAGTCATATGACAAAATACACAGGTGCGACACATTAGTATTCAGGAGATTGGGATCTGTGATAGGAGCGTGTCCACGAGTCAGAGATCACGTGAGTTCCCCAAGAACTCTGGGTAATGGAGTCCATGTCTGCCTCCGACTCTGAAGGAAGTGACGTGATCTCCCGCGGGATTCTGGGAGATGGAGTCCGTTTCCTTTTGACAGCTTGCCGAATGCGTGACAGTACCCCCCCTCAAAGAGTCCGGGTGGGCCTCGGAACGAGGGCGACCTGGACGACCGCCACGCACACCATTGGACCTCCAAACGGGGGTGGATCCAGAGCTGCCGAGGTGCTGGAGAGACGGGTTCTCTTCACAAGGATCCCGCAGATGGGCACGAAGAGAGCTAGTGAGCCTCTTACGTGGGCGGCCCCTGGGACAAGGAGCTGGCTTCTCCAGGTGCTGGTTGTGGAAATCCGCAATGAGACCAGGGTCTAATACATCTTTCGCTGGCACCCAACATTGCTCCTCCAGGCCGTACCCCTCCCAATCCACTAGATAGTGGAGGATCCCGCCTCGTCGTCTGGAGTCCAGCAACCTACGGACAGCATAGACTGGAGCCCCATCTAGCTCTTCTGGTAGGGGTGGCGTGACGTCCGGTGTAGCCTCATCCAAGGGCCCTGCAACAACAGGGTAGGTTACAATCTGTAGGTTACATCATTAATTCGTCTCAAAACTTTGAAAGGTCCAATATACTTAGGCTGAAGTTTTTTACAACTTCCCTCAGAGTTACAGAAGTCTCTTGTGGCCAACCATACTCGGTTCCCAGGCTGGAATATGAGGGTTGGTCCTCGGTTTCGATCTACTTGTTCCTTATGACGTAGCAGAACCGATTCTATGCGCTGGTGTGTCTCCTCCCAGACTTGTTCACTCCATGTCATCCATGAGTCCACGGCCGGTACCTCGGTTTGAGATCCGGTCTAGGGTGCTAACGGTGGTTGGTAACCTAAAATACACTGGAAAGGGTTCATTCCTGTGGTAGAGCTTGTTAAAGAGTTTTGAGCGATCTCGGCCCATACTAAAAACTTAGCCCAGTCAGACGGGTTTTCATGACAAAAGAGTCTTAATTTTCCCAGTTCCTGATTCACATTTTCACACTGTCCATTTGACTGTGGGTGATACCCTGATGACAGACTAATTGAGACCCCAGTAAGTTCAAAGAAGGCCGTCCATACCTGTGATGTGAATTGAGGTCCCCTGTCCGATACGATATCTTCTGGGATACCAAACACTCTGAATACATGCTGGAAAAGGGCTTCAGCAGTCTGAAAAGCACTAGGGATGGCTGAAAAAGAGATAAATTTAACTCCCCTAGAAAACCGGTCCACCACCATCAGACTGGTCATAAAACCTTGTGATTCTGGTAAATCAGTAACAAAGTCCACGGCTGTGTGGGACCAGGGGTGGTTGGGTATGGGCAAGGGCATTAATTTTCCTGCCAGTAGCATTTTCGGAGTCTTGCACTGAGAACAAGTCGAACATGATGAGACAAAGGCATGTATATCTTTGGTCATGGATTCCCACCAATAGCGATGTGCGAGGAGCTTGTGCATTCTGGTTTCTCCGGGGTGGCCCGAGGTGAGAGAGGAATGGGCCCACGTGATAAGTGGGTCGCGAAAAGACTCGGGTACATAGAGCTTCCCTGGGGGGCATTGGCTGGGTACAGTGATATTGGTCAAAACTCTTTCTATTTCGTCATCTATCTCCCATCGGATCGAGGAGATGACTGCTTCGGGGGGAGGATACGTTCAGGGTTCTCATTTTCAGGGGTCGGATCTTCTTTGGCTGGAATTCTGGATAAAGCATCTGCCTTGGTGTTGTGAGAGCCAGGTCGATATGATATGCTAAAATGAAATCTTGAGAAAAATAGGGACCATCTGGCTTGACGCGCATTGAGCCGTTTAGCTGTACGGAGATACTCTAAGTTCTTATGGTCAGTGAGTACTATAAAGGGGTGATTGGCTTGATCCAGCCAATGTCGCCATTCCTCCAAGGCTAATTTGACTGTGAGGAGTTCACGGTCCCCTATACCATAATTTCTTTCAGTTGGAGACAACTTATGGGAATAAAAGGCGATGGGGTGTAGTTTCTGAGAGGAACCTGTACGCTGGGACAACACTGCCCCTACTCCCGTTTCTGAAGCATCTACCTCCACAATAAATGGCTGTGTTGGATCAGGGTGTTTCAGAATAGGCGCTGTGGTGAAAGCCTCCTTTAGATCTTTAAATGCCTTTTCTGCCTGTTCGGTCCATCTGAGCTTCTTGGGGGCTCCCTTTAGGAGGGATGTGATAGGGGTGGCGATGCTGCTAAAGTTTCTGATAAATCTACAGTAAAAATTGACTCATTAACAATCTCTGCATTCAGTCCCTGGCGAAAAGTCACGAGGAGAGCCGCCTCATTCCAGCCACTGCTCGCTGCAAGAGTACGAAACTCTAGCGAATAATCCACCACTGAGCGATTCCCCTGACGTAATCTAGACAATCTAACTCCCCGCTGACCTTACCTTCGTAGGGGTGATCAAACACAGTTTTGAACTCTCTAAGAAATTGATTATAGGACAAACGATGAATATGGGTCCAACTGGCCGTGGCCCATTTTAAAGCTTTGTCCGCTAAACGAGACACAATGAAAGAGATTTTGGCTTGGTCGGAGCTGGCAGGGGAATTTAAAAAAAAAAACACCGAACATTGAAGCAGAAACCTGCGACACTTATCTGGGTCTCCTTCAAATTTATCTGGTTTACTAACCGGAAAAACCGTGGTAGATGATGGGGCGGCTGTCGTGGGTAGATCAGGGCTGACTGCAGGTTCCGTGAGCCTCATGGTTTGGAGTTGGCCCGTCAATCCCTGCACACTAGCAACAAGTTGAGCCAGCTGGGCTTGTTGTTCTGCCTGTTGGTGAGCTAATGACTCTAAGGAGTGAATCACTCCGGTCAGATTCTGCTGATGGCGACCCAGGAGTTGTCCCTGCTCGTTCAGAGCCTTTTGTAAGGCTTCCGGATCTGCCGTCTGCATGGGAGGCGAGGTATTCTGTAACGCTCTGACAGAAACCAGACGCTCGCGGATTGAAAAGATCACAGCAGTTTTAATCACACAAGGCAAAAACATGGTCGAGTAACAGGCGTGGGTCAAGTCCAAAAAACACAAAAGAAAGGTGATCATAACACCAAGCGAACAAACCAATGAGGGCAGGGCAAAAAATGTAATCCAAATAACAGGCAAAAGGGTTCCAAAACACAGATCAGTCAAGATGGGCAAAAGTACCAGAAGGGTTAGGCAAAAAGACAGAATCCAGATAAACAAAGCAGTGGTCAAAAACAGAATACCAGTAATCAGAATACAAACACTCAGTAGTTCACAGGGAAACAATACCTCGCCACTATTCTACCTAAAGCCTGGGCTTTTAAACTAAACAACACGAGTCATATGACAAAATACACAGGTGCGACACATTAGTATTCAGGAGATTGGGATCTCTGATAGGAGCGTGTCTACGAGTCAGAGATCACGTGAGCTCCCCAAGAACTCTGGGTAATGGAGTCCATGTCTGCCTCCGACTCTGAAGGAAGTTGTGCAGTGACGTGATCTCCCGTGGGATTCTGGGAGATGGAGTCTGTTTCCTTTGACAGCGTGACAATATGTATTTAAATGGCTAAAAAAGATATTTCTGAGAAAATTAGATGTAAGGTAATCCACTTGCGTAAAAAGTGTAAGGTCAAAGGAAAATAAAAGGAAAAAAAGAATAAAAAGTCTTCTAACAACTGCGTAATATCTGATAGACACCCAAAACCGTCAACATCCGATAAACAGCATGTAAAATTTTTATTTTTGAGAAATAGCATGAAATTATAAAAATCAAAAACTGTGTTTCTGTCCACCTCAGCTCAATGCCATGAGTCTGAAAAGATGTGTAACTATAAGAAGTTTAGGGATGTATAACATCTGAAGGTGGTGATTTGTTTTTGATTGAAAACATCATGAATGGTAATAAGTAAAGACAACATTTTTAAACACCAAATGTAATATTCTCTGGAAAACCTTTGGGAAAAAATTAATTCTACAATGAGATAATAGCACACACACTGCTACTGAGATAAAGATGTACTTATTAAACTGCTACTGGTGTTCTTAGAACAATGGACTGATCTTTCAATGTGTTGAGATTACTTAGACAATGATAAGCAGAAAATACAGCCAAGCTTTTGCTGATTCCCTGCAGAGTTCTTTGAAAAACTGAAAACAAGTCTCCTGAAAAGGTAGAAAAGGACAAAGGGTGGACCCAGTAAATGCTGAAAAAATATTTGTAATTATTAGTTAAATATGTTTCCTTTTTTCCTGCATTTTTTTCTTCTTTTTCAGGACATGTCTAATGTTTTGACTGGAAAATCAATAAAAGCGTGGTCTCTGGTTTTTGCACAGTACTGTACTTTGCTTGATTCTCTGATGGTAGTAACTTTTTCCTTTTGCAAACACGGTTACATGACAAAATGTGAAAAAGCCACATATAATGTCTACAATATTACGTATCTACCATTACAGGAATTCTGTTCAGGAGTAAATATAGTTACAGCAAAATTTCTGAGAGGAGGTAAAGTGAAGCTCTTTTGTGAAATTACAGCTTGGTCTTTATTGTTTTGTCAGTGAATCATGGGATGAGCTGCAGAATTTGGCCAAAGATCGTAAGGAGAACTTGCACAAGTCTGAGGAATGCCACAAAGTCTACAAAGACTTGACTGATGCTCTGGGACACATAGAGGTACCAAAACCCAGTAGTACTTTAATATGTTATAATACTTGCAATATGCAATAATAAAAGTTTATATAGTGCATTTCTCATACCCAAGGTCGCTTTACAGAAGCAGGAAAAAAACAAACAAAACAAGCCTTCAGTGAGTAGTGCTGTGCTGAGAAAAGAGATATGTTTTAAGCTGAGCTTTGAAGGAGGAAAGTGAGGGACGATCACAAAGAGATTGCAGTATGTGTTCCATGTTTTAGGGGCCATGACACTGAAAGATCTGCCTCTAACAGTGACCAGTCTAAATTTTGGGACAGATAAACGACCTGTGTCAGAGGACCTAAGTGTTTGGGCAGAGCAGTATGGGTGCAGGAGCTCAGCTAAACAGGCTGACAAATAGAAGCATTAGATTTGGCAGTTAATTCAGAAATGAGAGTAGGTTCAACAGGAAAAAAACAGACAGAAATTTGACAGCTAAATTAAGAGGGATGTTACTATAGACAAATGTTGAGGAGTTTGAGGTCTATGAAAGACTTCACATGGGTCAACAGGGCAGAGACGGGTAGGAGAGGGGGGTGGAGAAGTTTATTAATAGTAGAAGTTTATTAATAGCACAGGTAAATACTAAGTTGATAATGAACTGTCAGTGTCAACATGGATATTGAAATCCCCAAGCACAATCATAGCTGGACACACAGGGCTGGCTAGACTGACTAGTGCGGAATTGACTAAACTCTGACAGAAAGTTTGAAGAGGATTTGGGAAGTAAATTAACAGAAACAACACAGGATCTGAACCAATCAGTTTCAGGGCCATACATTCAAAAGATGTAGCTTCATGAAACTCACAATGGTTCATTTTGAGTGTACTATTAAAGACAACAGCCAGGCCACCACCTTTTCCATGGGACCTAGGCTTAGCTAGATAAATATAGGCATTAGGTAGCATCATACTGAGATGGAGCCAATCTCCAGGTTTCTGCCATGCCTCAGAAAAAAAAACATGTTAAAGTTGTTCTGGACAATAAGGTAATTTATTTTAGAAGCTTTGTCTGTAAATCATCCAGCAAGAATCAACAACACGCATGAAGTACTCTCAACTGGAGGAGAAAAAAAGAAGTATGAAAAAAAGAAGTACTGTAGCTAAAAACAGTCAAAATCTAATTCACATTTAAAGCTGCATCAAACTGTTCTGCGAGTGTGCTGACCTTCTGTTCATCTGAAATCCAACAGGATAGGTACAAGAGCATTCCTGATGATGTCGCCAAAGACATTCAAGGTGTGGTGTTGCAGTTAAGGAAGCATGAGGCTTTGGTGCATGAGCTAGCTGGAAATGAGCAGCAGGTACTGAGAACTTCCACATTTTTACCCTTTAAAAATGCCTGGAGTTCTGATAAGCTTACGAGTCACATATCATATATTCATGGCTGCTTAGTAATCCAAGAGAAAGCAATTATGAATAAGTTTTGGTAGAGTGCAGTGAGTCTTCTAGACAGGAAGTGGTGTTGATACAACATTTATGGTTTCTGATCTTGGTTTGTTTGGTGTTTTTTCAGCTGCAGGAGCTCCTGGATGCTGCAGACTCCATTCTAGACGTATGCTCCCCAGAGCTGAAAGGTAAGATGCAGGAACAGCAGCAGGAGGTGGTGGAGAGCTGGGAGAGACTCCGGATGCAAATGGAGCAGAGGGAGGAGGAGCTGCGACTTGCCAAACAGCGTTACCTCTTCCTCAATACAGTATTTATTTACATACAGACACACACTCACACTACTTATGATCTGTCTAGAAGTATCGATCAGTTTCATTGACACTTTTCACCCTGGTAACTCAGGTGCAGGACTATTCTCTGTGGTGTGCTCAAGTATTGAGTGGAATGAAGGCAGAGGAGTCCATTCGTGATGTGGCCACATGTGACCTGCAGCTTTTCCAGCATCAGCAACTATGGGCTGAGATTGTAGCCCGTGAAGAGACTTATGCCCATGCTGTAGCTATGGGCCAACTCCTACAGGAGCAGGACAGTTCTAATGCTAGGGAGGTGAGTATCCAAGAGGGACACTTTTTAATTCATCTGTGTATTTCAACTATTATTAGTGATGTTAGAATTTCTTTACAAAAGGTACTGTTTTCTGAGAAGCATATAAAAACGCAGATACTTGTGATAAAGTGAACACCAGTGTCAACAAAGTTGTTAGCCTTTCCTTGTCATGGTCAGAACCTTCACAGGACCACCACTGAGCAGATAATATGTGTGTGGTGGATCATTCTCAGCACTGCAGTGACACTGACATGGTAGTGGCATGTTAATGTTTGTTGTGCTGGTACAAGTAAATAACTCACACCACTACTGTGTACACTTACTGTCCACTCAGTTAGACACACCTACCTTGTTGTCCACCTTTCATTCATTCACTGCTTGATCCAGATATGGTCCTGGCAGCAATAGGGAAAGCAGAGATTCCCAGGCGACCCTGTCCTGTTCATTCTGTGGGATTCCAAGCCACTTCCAGACCAACATGGAGAGATAATTCCTCCAATGGGTCCTAGC
The DNA here is from genome assembly GCF_904425465.1 of Colossoma macropomum. Lineage (NCBI taxonomy): Eukaryota > Metazoa > Chordata > Actinopteri > Characiformes > Serrasalmidae > Colossoma > Colossoma macropomum. Next base: position 16,591,518 of record NW_023494803.1, on the reverse strand, counting down.
ACGGGGTCTCAGGGTCTCTTCCCAGTCAACCGTGCTTGGTAAACCTCCAACAGGAGGTGGTCAGTAAGCATCCTAATCAGATGCCCGAACCACCTCAGCTGGCTCCTCTCAATGTGGAGGAGTAGCGGCTCTACTTTGAGTTCCTTCCAGATGACTGAGCTTCTCATCCTATCAAGTAAAGTGTAGCCTGCGACCCTGCAAAGAAAGCTTATTTCTGCCCCATGTGTCTGCGATCTAATTCTTTCAGTCATTACCCAAAGCTCATGACCATAGGTGAGGGTGGGGATGTTGATCGACTGGTAAACAAAGAGCTTTGTCTTATGGCTCAGCTCCCTCTTCACCACTACAGTTCAGTACAGCGACAGTATTAATGCTGCCTCCTGTCCCAGTCTGCAGCCAATCTCACGACCCTTTTCCCATCACTCGTGAACAAGGCCCCAAAAACTCCTCCACCTCGGACAGGTCCTCTCTCCTTACCTGGAGGGGGCATGGCATCCTTTTCTGGGTGAGGACCACTAACTCTGATCTGGAGGTGCTGATCTGCATACCAGCTGTTGCACACTCTTCTGCAAACTGCTCCAGTGCACACTGGAGGGATCCATGTGATGGAGCCAAAAGATCACCTTCCGGCCTCCACACATAATGCCCTCCTTACTTTGGCTACACCTTGTCACCCTGTCCATAAATATCACAAACAGGAGTGAGCGTACAGAGACTGATTGGCCCGGAGTTGTGGCCCCAGCACCCCATACTCCCGGAGGACGTCCCACAGAATATCTCAGGCAATATGGTTGTAAGCCTTCTTTAAGTCCACAAAACACACACGTAGACTAGGTTGGCAAACTCCCATGCCCCCTCAACAATCTGTACAAGGGTGAAAAGCTGGTTCACTGTTCCACGACCAGGACAGAATCCATCTTAGCATAAATTTTCCCAGGGAGGTTGAGCAGTGTGATACTTCTGTAATTGGTACACACTCTCTGGTCCCCTTTCCTAAAAATAGGGGTCACCACCCCAATCTGCCAGAGGCACTGCAGAGGCGTGTCAGCAATGACAGCCTCATAACATCCAGAGCCTTAAGCATTCCCAAGAGAATCTCATCCACCCAGGGTGCCTTGCCACTGAGGAGCTTGCCAGCCACCTCAGTGACCTTCATCAGGGAATTGGAATCTGACACCCCAGAAACCTGTGACTCCTGTGAGGGAGGCATGTATCTTGGGTTTAGGAGCTTGTCAAAGTGCTCCTTCCAATGACTGACAGTATCCTCATTTGAAGTCAGTTTCTCCACCTCTGCTGAGTACAGTTTGAGCAAAGCCACTCCGATTGTACCTGAGTTGCCGGACAGTTGTCCAGAACCTCCTTGAAGCCAACTGAAAGTCTTTTTCCATGGCCTCTCCAAGCACCTTCCTTGTTCTGAATTTTCCTTCTGTCACCACCACCGCTGCTGCCTTTTACCTGTCTGCTTCATCGGGAGTCCTCTGGGGCAACCAGTCCCTAAAGGCCTCCTTCTTTAGCTTGACGGCCTCGCTCACCACCGGTGTCCATCAAGGGTTTCTTGGGTTGCCGCCCTGACAAGCACCAACAAGCTTTTGACCACAGCTACACCTGGCAACTTCCACAATGGACGTCTTGAAATGGGTCCACTCGAACTCCATGTCCCCTACCTCCTGTGGCACATGAGAAAAGTTCTCCCGAGGGTCTGAGTTAAAATCATTCTCAACAGGGGCCTCTGCCAGTAGTTCCCAGCACACTCACACTGTTTGCTTGGACCTACCAGGTCTGACTGCCAGTCTTTCCTGCCATCTGATCCAACTCATCACCAGATGGTGATCAGTTGACAGCTTAGCACCTCTCTTCACCCAAGTGTCCAGAACATATGGTCCCAAGTCAAATGAAACAACAAGAAAGTAGATCATTGATCTTTGACCCAAAGAGCTCTGGTACCACGTACACTTATGAATATCCTTGTGTCCGTTATGGACAATCCATGACTAGCATAGAAGTCCAGTAACAACTCACCATTTGGGTTTGGATCAGGCAGGCCATTCTTCACAATCACCCCCCTCCAGGTTTCCCAGCCATCGTCAACATGAGCATTGAAATCTCCCAGCAAGATTATAAAGTTTAGGTGGAGCTCTTTCTAGAACCCCACCACCTCACTCTAAGAAGGCTGCATACTCCAAACTGGTGCATAAGCACATACAACAGTCAGGGTTTTCCTCCCTGCAATTTTAATTCACATCGAGGTGACCCTCTCATCTACCAGGGCAAACTCCACCTGTACAGTAGCCAGCCAGGGGTTTGTGAGTATCCCTACACCTGCAGGGGTTCATGCCGCCAAGGACGTCCTGCCATCTCCCACTGCTTATAAGGCACTGCATCGGTTTTCAGTCTAGCACTGACACTGAGGTGTTTAAAAATTCCAGCAATACCAATGTGCGTGATCCACTCTGTGTAGCACAGACACACACACACTACCACCATATCACTAGTGTGGTCCTGTGGGCATCCTGACCATTGATGAATGGGGTAAAGAGGAGCTAAGAAAGGATTCAGAGAAACAGATGAACTACAATCTGTGATTGTAAGCATTCACTATGCCTACTACCTATGTAAAGTGTAAGTGATGAAACTTGTAAAAGAATAGGCATAGAAATTATTGAATGTATCAAATGTGTACAATATAAATGTGCCTTTCTATCATCAGGTTCAAGAAAAACTGAGAGCTTTGCAAGATGGGAGAGAAAAGCTGACAGATAATTGGGAATCAAAGCAGAAATGGCTAGAGAACATCTACCAGGAGCAGGTGTTCTACAGAGACATTGAACACATGGAGAAGATCACCAACTCCCAAGAGGTTGGAACTTGGAACAAGATTTTGGGATCAAGACTTATATAACAAGTTATACATAGTCAGATTTAAAAAAAAATGTATGTTAGTCTACATGTAGTTGTAGTATTTCCAGTAAAAATAATGAGTCTTTTAAATGCAGCTTGTAAAAAGTACGGTGCCTGATGGTGTGAAGCACATAGTATTCCAGGCATGGTTACTAGTTCTTTAGACTTGAAAATGATCATTTTGTTCCAGTCTGACCAATCTAACTAGTCCTATCAGATCTAGGGTATCTATTGCTTTGATGAGCTCAATGAGAAAGGCAGAACAGGCCGTTCAATCTTAGTTTGTATTGTTTAGGGGAACTGAGGCTGGTACCAAAATCTCTTTTTATTTGACTTTTGAGGTCAGCATGTCTTTACTTTGACATGACAGATGATATGTCAGACTGTAGAACTGCACATCATGAAGAGCAATCTTTTATTTTGCAGGTTCAGTTGAAAAACAGTGATTTGGGAACAACAGTGGATGAGACAGAGACTCTCATCAAACGTCATGAAGCCTTCGAAAAACTTCTTGGTAGTCAGGAAGATAAGGTTGGGCCTCTGTATTATTCAAGCCATGGTTATTGTATGGAATTCTAAAGTCTGATTTATGGTTGGTGCTTTGAGAGGTTGTTTTGTCATTGATTCAAAATTATTTAGTCTGTGGTTTTTTTTCTGAAAAAGAAGCTTACAGGGGAATCAGCACTACATGAAGTTTAATTCTGTGTTTCTAATGCTACAACAACCCCAGTCATGTTACTTCAGCCTAAACCGTGAAGTATCAAATTTCCTGTTAGAGTGCTTAAAAATAATAGTGAATAAATAATTTGTTTGTTTGTAGATGGTTGCTCTTCAAGAGTCAGCTGACAGTTTGAGGAAAGGGGAGGTGACAAGAGAGAAAGCCAACCACATTAAGAACAAATTCAAAGCTCTCAGAGACAGGAGGGAGCGCATCAAAGATTTGTCAGTGAAACGCAAGGAGGAGCTTGAGACTTCACGGCTTCTTTGTATCTTCAACAGGGATGCATCTGAGGTATACCTAGCCGAACAACTCAGAGATGAATTCAGTAATCAGTCAAAACACATTTCTTTGCATTTATTTGTGGATATTTGAGACTACATGTGTAATTGTGATTTTTAGATTTAAATTTGTGAGGTTTTGATACTGTGCTATCTTCATAATCTGCTACTATTTGTGCTGCAGGCTGAGGAATGGATATCAGAACGCATGCAGAAGCTGCAAGAGGATTCCAAAATGGACCTGAGCAACCTACAGACCAAAATGAAGCTACTACAGAAGCATCAGGTTTTCGAGGCAGAGATTCTGGCCCATGGCAAGATCATTGAATCTGTTCAGCAGGTGAGTCCCGTTGCATCATGCTTCACTGTGTGGAATTAGAAGAATATTTTTTACTTTATTCTACTTTAGAATATTTTCATAACCCTGCTTTTCTTTACTCCATCAGACAGGAGATGAACTTGTCTCCCTTCGTCATCCCAAGTCCAGGGAGGTGCGACAGAGTGTCTCTGCTCTGATCTCTCACTGGGAGGCTCTAAAACAAGCGGTTTCTGCCCGAGGGAAAGTTTTGGAAGACAACCGTGACTTTCTAGAGTTCCTTCAAAAAGTGGAGCAGGTTGAAGTTTGGATCCGACAGAAGGTAAAAAATTAAAACCTTATAATCATGCTTGTTCATTATCAGACAAAATACTAACTACATTCTCAAACTCTCTACAGTAATACTACAGTAATAGTGTGAAAGTGTAAAATGCGGTAGCATTTCCCTGCATGTCTTGTTTGTAGGAGGTAATGATAAATGTGGGAGATCTTGGGGAGGACTATGAACATGGTCTGCAAATACTGAAGAAACTGAGTGAGTTCAGAAGCTCCAGCCTTGGGGTAAGGGCTCTGGAAGTAATTTTTTACATCACAGAAGTACTGTCATTGTACCAGCATGGCCAATATTAATGAATGAGAGATGTAATGATTATTCTTTTATGAGTTACCAGCTACTCCACGATACTCCAGTGTGAGCTGCGGTATCATTAAATTGAATTACTATGGGTTTTAAAGAATTAATCTCCTTTCAGGATGTGACTGTAGATGATGCCCATATCAAGGCCATTAACAACCTGGCTGCTCGCCTAGAGAGGCAGAACAACGATGAGCTGGCCACTGTGAAGAAGCGCAGGCAGCAGCTCAACGAGAGGTCTACCTCACTTTCTCCTTCATCATTTTTGTTAAAAGCAATACTTCACATAAATGCTAATTTGACTGTTAATTAATGAAACAGTAGTACAATATAAATGTACATTCATGATTATTTGCAGATGGAATAATTTCCATGGGAACCTGAACAGCTATAAGAAGAAACTAAAAGCAGCACTGGAGGTCCACTCTTTGATCCGTGACCTTGAGGAAGTCAGGGAAAGGGCAAGTGAAAAGGTAATGCTGTCGTTAAAATTTCCTTATTTGTATCCACCAATTTCTTTAAATATCACATAGCATGTCAAACTGAATTTTAATTGTTTTTGAAATAAGAATTTGATGTAGTATGTAAACGTTGTTAATATCTTGAAATGTATCATTCACTCCTCAGGCCATATGTGGTCCATAAATGAAAACTAACATAACCTGCAAAATCAGCTTTTTTGAATGCATTGCTCTCGTCATGAAAACCGAGGTTTTAACATATATTGGCCCATTTGGCCTACAGCAGTTTAGCCCTGCCCATTCACAGTGAAGTTGTAAGAGATGTTTCAGCCTGGACTACTTCTTGAATGAGTCTCAATACAGAGCAGCCAGCCAGATTTACATACAGTTGTCTGAAGACATTTGGGGGCAACTGGTCAAATTACATACTGGGGGAAAAAAAACATAAAATGTGGCCTGTGCAAAAAAGTTACAGAACATTTTATATTTTGTTTTATTTTTACCAATATGTTCAATATAGCAGGTAAAAAGAATGTGTGCCCTTAAATGTGCAGAAAAATGCTATATTTAAGCATGTTCTCTGTAGAGGAAATATTAAAGTATTTTCACTTCAACAAAATGTTGTATGACCATGGGTGTTCAAACTTTGTTAGAAACTTAAAGGCACAAAAATAGCCTGTTTAATTGTAAGGAATAAATAGAGGTTGAAAAACGGTCATGTACAAAATTAATTTTAAAAATGAGTTACATAAAACCACACGTACTTTACCGTATTGGACCAATAATATTATAAATAAAATAACATAGGCCTTTTAAGTCTCAATAGTAAACTCTCCTGAGATTTGTTTCAAGTCTGTTTTCGATCGTATTCATGTTAAGGCAGACATTTCAGAGCATGCACTGACTAACAGTATGCCTAACAGAGTCCACAAAGTTCATTAGATAGTCTAATAAATCCTGTTGTCTAAAACAAAATCAGAATCACTTTATTTTGCCAAGTGTGTTACATATTTGTCTTGGTGAGTGCACACATGTGACATGTAACATACTGAACAGACTACTAACAAATATTTCTCTAAGGGACAAAAAAAAAAAACCTGAAAAAGCAAAGGTGTTTTGAAATGCTGAAAATGGACATACAAACTGTTTTACTGCAGAGAAAACGTTTAAATCACTTAAAACATCCTGACATCCTGAAATTCTTTATGAATATATTTACTTTATATATTACTAAAAAATAGCCTAACACCATATGCCTAAGACTAAGAGAACTTGCGCACATGGTGTTGACCACCATTTTTTACCCTTTGGTCTTGAATTTGTTTATTTTTTTTGGTGCTTCAGATGCTGTTGCTGCAGGGTCAGGGCTGTGGAGAGGATGTGGAGAGCGTGGAGAACCTCATGCGCAGACATGAGGAGATGGAACGGGAGGTCAGAGTCATCCAGGAAAGAGGCGATGTGAGTGTACTGTGTATTGTTACAATACATTAAGACATGTTGTATTGTTAATTATTATCATCATCATCATCGTCATCATCATCATCTTAAACCGCTTAATCCAGCAAGGGTCGTGGTAGCAGTCAGGAAAGCAGAGAATCCCAGACAACCCTGTCTCCTGCAACTTCCTCCAGCTCATTCCTGGGGACCCCGAGCCGCTTCCAGGCAGAGATATAATCCCTCCAGCAGGTCCTAGGATGACCTTGGGGTCTCATCCCAGTAGGCCGTGCCTGGTAAAGCCAGGGGGTATCCTAATCCTCTCAATGTGGAGGACTAGCGACTCTACTTTGAGCTCCTCCCAGATGACTGAGCTCCTAACTCTATCAAGTAGAGTGCCCGCCAAACTGCAAAGAAAGCTCATTTCTGCCGCTTGTATCCGCAATCTCATTCTTTTGGTCATTACCTAAAGCTCATGACCATAGGTAAGGGTTTGAATGTAGACCGACCAGTAAACAGAGAGCTTCGCCTTATGGCTCAGCTCCCTCTTTACCACTACATTCTGGTATAGCGACCACATTACTGCTGCCTCCTGTCCAAGCCCGCAGCCGATTTCATGATCCCTATCCCCATCACTCAAACAGCAGAGATGCCACACATAATGGCCTCCTGACCTTGGCTACATCTTGACACCCTGTGCATGGAGTCCAACACTTACACTGAGCGAGCTGACTCAATGCAGAGTATACGGACACAACTCTCCTAGTGCACAAGAGGTTGCTTCAATGTGAATTGAAATTGCAGGGAGGAAAACTCTGACTGTTGTGTCGTAGTCACAGTTCGGAATATGCGGCCTTCTTGGAGCAAGTGGGTGGGGTTCTGAAAAGGGCCCTGCCTACAGGCTCCATAGTCTTGCTGGAAGACTTGAATGCTCATGTTGGCATTGACTTGGGAAACCTGGAGGGGGTGATTGGGAACAGCTGTGAAGCTACTTAGCTGTCAGAGTGGCTTTGCTCAAGCTGTACTCAGCAGGGGTGGAGAAACTCTGACTTCAAATGAGGATATTGTCATTCAGTGGAAGGAGCACTTTGTATTGTTTCTGTGCCTGCAAATTGCCACAGCTGCTTTTAAGGACTGTGTTCTAATTTGTGAAAGCAGGTTCTAGAGAGAGCAACCAAAGATCGACTAAGGACTCGTTCTGACCTTTCTGACAAGCTCAGCAAGAAGCAGAGAGATGTTAATACCACTTTAACGAAGCTGGACAAGGAAGTGAAATTAAGGTGTGTTGACACTTTGTACAGTTTAGGACAAAGCTTCACCTTGAGGCACTGCAGTAGTTTGACTTTGACATGTGTCATTGTAGAAAGGAACGTTTACAGGAGTCTCACCAGTTCCAGCTGTTTAAGGCTAATCAGCGTCTGCTGTTGGACTGGACACTGAAGCAGACTGCAGAAATAGGAAAGAAGGGGCTGCCAAAGAGCAAAGCTGAAGCAGAGAGCTTTATAGTGGAGCACCAAGATTGGAAGGTAAAATTTCACACCCTTCCAGTTTAATGAATTAGTACGTTTATGTGAGGTAACAATCATGTTTTTTTTTCTGTTTAATAAATTGTTAATGGATACAGCAGTAGTCGTTCTGCAGCTTCTCACCTTCTTCCAGTAGGGAAGAAAAAATCCTATGAATCCTGCAAGCTAATAACACTTTTCCTAACAATCACGGCTTGTCTGATTGTAGGCAGAGATAGATGCACGAGGTGAGCGGATCGATTCAGTGAAGCATTTTGGGCAGAATCTAGTGAAGTCTGGCCATAGTGATACAGCAGAAATAAAAAAAGCCTTAAACAAACTTGAAGATGCTAAAGATGGGCTCATTCAAGCATGGGAAGAAAGAAAGACCACACTGAACCAGGCACTGGACCTGCAGGTATCTTAAAACATTTGAAATGTAAGAGAATGAAGAAGTCAAAGATACTTTTGCTAATTTTGTTTTCTATTTTTTTTAAATCAATATGGGACTTCGTATAGATATTCCTTGGCTATGTGGAACAAAGTGAGAGTTTATTGAGCAATATGGAAGCTTTTCTGGCCAACGAAGATCTTGGGGTACGTGCTCTATTAGATAGCAATCAATATTGAAACCTTGAGTATTAATCAATGCCAACCTGGTATTAGATTGGCTTTATTCAAAAAGTATGGAGAACAAGTTATAAAGTATTAATTATTGGTACTTAGTGAGCCAACTACTGAGCTGACAGAGTTTATATGATGCATCTATATAATTCCAGAAATAATGGACCTTCAAGTCACAGCTTTTATTTTATGGCCATTTTGTGCATATCAAAACTATTGTAACACCAAAGGGAAGTGTACAGTTTGATATTAGATATGCTTTTGTTTTTTCAGGACTCCCTGTCAGAGGTGGAGGCTCTTCAGAGGAAGCATGCTCTGTTTGAGAACTCTATGGAAGCTCAGCTAGAGCAGGTGGAGGAGGTGGAGAGATATGCTCAGCAGCTGACACAGAAAAAGCATTATGACTCAGACAACATCAAAAAGAAGAGCAAGGCTGTTCAGCTCAGGTGAGCCATAAGCCAATCTTAAGTAAAGCTAAAGAGCTAAGTTAGTGCTTTAGTATAACTATAAGATTAATTAAACTATTTTCTTCCAGAAAAGGAAAATTGATGGAGATGAGCAAAGCACGACAAAAAGCTTTGGAGGAATCTTTCCAGCTACAGAAATTCTTAGAAGCTAGTTATGAGGTATGTTAGCAAAGAAACTAGCTGCTAATTTTTGAGAAGCATACTCAGAAAGAAGACCTTCAAGGAATGAAGCTCTCAGGATTACTGTACTATTCAACATTTTGCTCATTTAGCATTAGGATTTGACATTATTCACATTGTATATTGTTGCATAGTTTTAATCATACAGTTCTTATACTTTAAAATCCTTGTTGATGTCTTCAATCTCTCATTAAGGTATGTTCATGGTTGAATGAGAAGAAATCAGTGGCTCAAGATGAAAACTGGAGAGATCCCATCAATTTACAGGCCAAGCTACTGAAACACCAGAGCTTTGAGGCTGAAGTTCTGGCTAACCGCAACTCTGTGGAAGCCCTCACTAAGGTACTATGTCCAGGCCACCAAAAATAAGTGAAAGTGAAAGTGTAAGGTAAACTGGAGTATAGTGAGAATGGCTTTAGTATCACAAATCTCAAAAGATGATGGTTTGAACCACAGGAAGGTGAGATGATGTTAGCCGCCGGTCATCCAGCCAAGGGCAAGATTAAACCCAAAATGAATGATCTCAGTGATGGCTGGGAACAACTTTTACTCAACTGCAAGGAGAAGAAGACACGTTTACAAGAAGCATATCAGGTACAGAAAGAAATTGTTGTGTATTTAGACTGTTTTGAATGTTTTTCATAAATTTAAAGAAAGGCACAGTATAGTCTTTGTGTAGTCCTATGCTGCTGCATTACTCTAGTCCAGTATGGTGCATTTGGGCCATATAAATATATATATATTAGGGGTGCGGCAAAAAATCGATTCTTAGATCTTACATCGCGATGCAGACGTGAACGATCCTGAATCGACTGACAAATGTCAAAAATCGATTTTCTGAATATTTAATTTATAACGTAATGTTGACGGAACGTAAAGGGCAGAACTTGAAAGTGGGTAAGTGCAGCGCCCAGACACTCCGTGACGCGCACATAACAAACACAAGTGGACAAGTGAGAAATCCGACCAGCACCCTCTGCATTAAAAGCCAGGTTAGATCAGGAGTCACAACACAAATATTTAGAAGAGCCATTTTGTCCTTTCAACAAAAATCAAACCACCTTGGGAGCCACAACATTTAATGTCCAGTATATGATAATGTCCTAGTTTAGGCTAAAAAATACAAACGAAAACGTGGACTTACTCTGCTCTGCTTTAAGCTTTAGCTATAGCCGCTTTTCTTCCATCTCCGCCAGAAAACTTTTCCTCAAAAGTTGAATAGTTTCTTGTAAAATGTCTCTCAGTGTTCGACTGTTTTACGAGGCTGAAGTCGCTTCTCACTCACCAGCTTCTGCCACAGATGGGTGGCAGCAGCGTCTCCAAACAAGAGCAGAGAATGAGAGCCTTCAAGTTCACTTGCCACATCACTTCCATCTGATTTATTAATAAAAGATATTGGACGTAAATGCATTGTGGATCATTACAAATACTTTGCTTTAAAACTACCAAGTCCTCAGACAGTAAGAAAATAGAAATCATGTATAGAAAAAAAAGATACATTGAGATGCATCAATAATCGTTTTATAATTGCATCGCAGCGCTCTGAGTCGTAATCGAATCGTGAGGTGCCTAGAGATTTCCACCCCTATAATATATATATATATGTGTATATATATATATATGTGTATATATATATATATATATATATATATATATATATATATATATATATATATATATATATATATGCGCTCTCTGATAAAGATCAGGTGTTGGTAAGAGTGTAGCAATCAAAGTCACGTATAAATTCTAGGGTTTGTGATTTTTGGGGATATTTTGTCAGATAGCTTGTTCAACAGACATTGAAAAAGTCATTTGAAATTTTGAACTTTTTATGTACTGTAGTATGTAATTGAACAAACTTATGCTAGTTGTAACACGTGTTACTTAGAGCTCTGTGACATTTTTAACACATAGAGAATCAAATTAGTCTGGACCTCAGAATCAAAAACATATTGAACTTAAACTATGTTGCCATATCAGCCCAAGTTGTGCTTCCAGTGTAGATTATGTTTTAGCATGGGTGCAGTGCTTTAGTTAAATAAAGCCAAAAACTACTCAGACATACTGCTTGATTGCTTTGTGTTGTCGTCATTTCTCCTTGCCCCGCAGGCTTTGCAATTCCAGCGCTCTCTGGATGATGTTGCAGAGTGGCTGGATTCAGTGGAAGTCGAGCTGAGCAAGGAAGATTGTGGGGAGGACCTGGCCTCAGTGAGCAGACTGCTGAAAGCTCTACAGGAGTTGGAGGAAGTGGTGGATGGACATCTGGAGAAGGTTCAGGGTCTGGTTGACACAGCAAAAGACTTTAGCTCCCAAGGCAACTTCCTGGCTGGGGAGATCCAACAACGAGTTTGGCACACAGTCAATAGGTATACAATGTTTTACTGCATTTATATCATTTGATCTTTGAGAGAAAGATTTGCTGACAGTGAAAATACAATCAAAATACAAACACAAAGGAATATTAAATGGATTTTTCTACAGATGTCACCTTTACCATTTTTTGCCGCAGGTATAATGGTCTGGCTGAGCCACTCCAGACTCGTAGAGAGACATTGGAGTCATGGCAGCTGCTGTACCAGTTCTACAGAGACATAGAGGATGAACTGGCATGGATTCAGGACAAGCTACAGGCCACAGCTTCAAAAGATATGGGTACTTCCCTGCAGAGCACACAAGCCATGCTCAAAAAGCACCAGGTCAGTGAGTTAACTGAGTTGCAGCTGAAACAGTATTTTATTGTGTGGAAATGCCTCAGTATTCACTCTAATCACTGCTAATAATGTGATGAAAATTACAGTAAGCAAAATGCTATATGTGTATAAAATCTGTTACTTAAAAAAAATGTAAAAAATGTGTTTATAAGGACTAGATTTTCAATCAGTTATCAAACCAACTCACAATTTTACACACTACCTCAATTAAATAAATGATATCGTCTTGGAAATATAAATAAATTTCAGTATTTCTTCTGCCACAGACCACATAACATGTACTACTGACAGTGAATCAATGAACACAGTTGTCCTTGGTGTGCCAGTTATAAACAAAAGATGTTTTGATTGAATTTCAAATGTTGTTATGAGTGTGCCTTACTCTTTAGGTGATGATGCAAGAAATCGAAGGTCGTACCCCTCTGGTACATGCTGTACTGGATGCAGGACAGAACCTGGTGAGAGGCAGGCACTTTGCATCACAGGAGATCAGTGAGAGACTGGCTGAGCTAAAGGAGCTCTTTGACACTTTGAAGAAAGAGTCTGCAGTTAGGGGCCGACTCCTACAAGAAGCACTGAAAATCCAGACCTTTCTCTCAGAGGTTTGAGAACAACTCCTCCAATTTGTATCAGTAATTAATTATGATTTTCCCTGACTTCATAAATGCCCCTAATAAATATTTGTGCTATGTACCTATAAATTAGGGGTGCATGATAATATTGAAATCATATCAGAATTGGCACATAATTGCTTAGAAAAAAAATGGCATTGGATAGATGTTTAGATTTAACTGATAGCTAATGACATGTATTGTCTTCCAGGGCCGGTTGCACCAACTATACATAAGTTCAGTTGTAGGCTACTTGTAAGTGTTTACTAAGTTCAGGTAGGCAAACTAAATTAAAATGTTTTAACATTAAGCTTAGTAGTTAGTAAATATTTATTTGCTTATATCTAAGCAAGCATAAGTGTTAGAAAATGTCATAGCACAAAAAAGACCAAAAACATGACTTTTTTAACTAAGCTAAAAACTTCGAACTCTGCTGGGTGCTATGATTTTACTTACAGCTCTAATCATGGCTCTGGTTTTAACTCAAAACATGAAGCTAACAACCTCAGGTCCTGTTTAGTGAGTTGCAGAAGCTGCTGAAATGTCTAAACTGATGCTTATGTCATGTCCGATGGGTAGAAAAAAATGAGTTTAAAAAAGGTACACATTTGGTTGTCATAAGTAAATATTAAACAATAAACAGAGAATGTCTAAAGGGGTTCAGTTTTATTCAGTTTAACTTGTACACTATTGTTTTTCCATGGAATACAAAAAGTCAGTGCAAGCTGCCACCATGCTTCCATGGAAGTGATTGTTTCTGAACATGTTATTGTCATGTTAAAGCAAAATATGCAATAGATAGTAGTTACTAGTCAAGCCATGACTTGCAGATTGGTGTATTTGAATCTGTAAATTTGAATTTAGTAAATAGGTATTTTGACTAATGTTAAGTACCAACTCACACAAAACAGGTGCAGCCTGGTCCAGAGGAGCAGAACATTTATGTAACAATGGGGTATTGAGCTAAATTTTTTGCATTTTATTCATTAAACTGCATTTGTAACTCTATTTAAATAAATGTTATATTTCTCTGTTATTCTAATCTAAGTAGATATAGTCAAGATTTTTACATTTTATGAATGTTTACGTATTGGTACTGATATCAGTATCAGCAGATATGTACATTAAAAATATTAGATATTGGCTTTGGCCTAGAATTCCGATATTGTTACATCCTTAGAGAAAAAAATCACTAATAAGATTGTTGTGAAAGAACACCAGTGGAGACCAATTAGTACGACTGCTTTTAGCTATATTTAAAATGGTATACTGTCTTTCTGCACAGTTACTGCAACGCAAGTCAGTGATGAGTCTTGTGTTGGCCACCGATAAATTCCAGATAAAATGGACCTTCAATTGCATATTCCTTTCTCTATAGATTTCTGAGCTGGAGCTGTGGATGGAGGAACTGATTCCTGTGCTTGAGTCCAAGGACTATGGGAAAAGTGAGGAAGCCACAGGGACACTACTCAGGAAGCTGGACACAATAGACCTAGAGTTGGAAAACCACCATGGAAAAGTGGAGTCATTGCAAAAGACCGGGGCTGAACTGGAGAAGTCTGGCCATCCCAACAGGTTAGGTTGTACTGAGGATGCACTGTCAAAACTGTCAATGTGAAAACACAAACTGTAGCATTAAAAATAATTGAATTCACAACAAAGGCAGATTGAAAAACATCCCATAAAATAATTTTACACAACTTGTACATTTGTCAAATTTGCTGAATTCTAGAACTATGCCCACTGGGGACGCTGGGTTGAATGAAATCATACTAATACTGAACATGCTTCCTTACAGCCACTTAGTCAACAAGAGTGTCACAGACTTGAGAAAAAGATTTAAGTCTCTGCTGCAGCTGTCTGCTGAGCGTCGTGCATTACTGGAGGACCAGTACAATCTTTATGTGTTTGAGAGGGAGACCAGAGACCTGCAGAGCTGGCTTCTCTCTCGCAAGACCCTCTCAGAGTCAGATGAATATGGACAAGATCTGGATGATGTGGAGGTAAATTTGCATGTGATTATGACTCATAAAAATAGAGAGAAAAGGAGAGTTTAAGCTAGAATTGTAAAATGTATAGAAATGTATCGAAATAAGACAAGTGTAGACATTCTTTGTGAACATATATATGAGTGAACCACCAAACAAAAGACATGCAGTGAGGAATTATAGTCAATAGTGAATTGTGGAGCTATCATAAGAGCGTGTGTTTTTAAATTGTCTTCTCTTAGGCACTGCAGAAAAAATTTGAGGATTTTGCAGGTGAGGTGAACAGTTTGGGTCAGAACAAACTCACTGAAGTCCAAAAGCTGAAAGAAAAGGTGAAATCTTCAGAAGCTTATCAAAGAGAGAAGGCCCTGCTGAATTTATGGGATGACCTAAACAAAGCTGTGAGAACACGAGCAGAGGTAATTGTTCAAGAAATTCGTGAATGACTATGAGTGTTGTGTTTGGATTTGTAAACAGAAACAACTACTTCTTGTAATCTATTTTTAAAAAATTCTTAGATCACTGTATGCAAGCTGTGAAACTAGTCATGTGATGTGTGAAGGTTTTGTTCCTGAACTGCTAATTCACTATTAGCAATGTTAAAATTTCAGTAAGGTTCTGTTGGCTTTTGTCAATGATGTTTCCACAGAATCTGAGATCAGCTCGTGAGGTTCACCAGTTTGACCATGACTTGGATGAGCTGAGGAGCTGGATAAGTGAGAAGGAGGTGGTGCTGGACTCAGAGGAGCAGGAGCATGACCTGCTTAGTGTCCAGGCTCTGATTCGAAAGCATGAAGGCCTTGAGGTACTGAATAGCCATCAGCACTGATCTGCCATTAGTCCCCTCTGCTCTCTGTTCTTCATATTAAGGCCAATGTTGGCATTGACTATAAGAGCCACAAAGATAACAAGTGTGTAGAAATTACAGGACAATTTTGTTTGGTGTTTGCAGACAGCTAAAGGTTACAAGTTACTGGAACTAACTAGCCAGTTAACTAGTTTTTCTTTAAGATCACATAGCTCAATGAGTCTCTTGCCCTTAACTTTTTGTCTTAATAGTGTATTATGCGGAAGTAAATCCTGATCACTTTGTAGTGTAATAGCTTTGGGGGGCAAAGGCCATATTACCTGTGAAGAGCTGTTCTTTTTGCCTCGATGCCTTGATCTGGTCGACAGCTGGGACCTCAGTCTTTCTTGGGTTCAGTAAATTTTTACTTAGGTTTTTGTTTGATGGTGGCTCAAAAAGGGCAATGATGATTTTTTTAAAAAAGTAATTAAATAAAGATACCATCAGTATCACTGATCTGGACTCAAATGGCATGATAACAGAGAGAGCAACCTACACACCAACAGAGAGTGATTTTCTTATTTTTCCTTCCTCTCCTAACAATGTGACCTTCAATTATCCTCAAACAAGCAAACTCCACCTGGAAGTCAGGGCCTTTTCCTGTAACTAACACTCATTTTCTAGGGAAGCCCATTCCTGCCAGGTAGAGGAGAAAAGAATTGCCTGGTTTTGTTTTTTCCTTCTCTGTTTTTTGCAAATGTCAAATACCTGTCAAACATGTTACTAATGAATTATCTTTACAAACTTTTAACTTAATGTAATAATGGGATGCTATGTCAAAATAGCTTATTTTCTCAAAATTAAGACTCATTATCTTGAAATATTGATGTACTATGTCCCAAATTATCCCAAAATAATGACTAACTCTCTTGAAATTTAATTTTTATAAAATAGTATTGCATAATACTAAGTCAAAATTTAGAGAAAATAAGTAATTATTTTGAGATACTAAGTTGAAATTTTGAGGTACTTCTGCAAGAAACAGAGAAGGCGGCAATGTTTTTTTTTCCTAGCAGAAATGAGCTTTAATAATCTGATCTTCCTTAGCCTCCTAACAGTGTGACTTGTCATGTAAATACAAGATAAATATCATTTAAATTATTACTTTGAACAAAGTTTACAAACCAAAACTTTTCTGCGTTCTTGTTAAGTTGAGTTTTTGCCGATGTTCTTTAAAGCCTGTCCAACCTAACAAGTTGCTATGAAAGAATGCATTTGTGGTTGAACCATGTATAGGTCAGTTTCCTGCAATTTCTTTTCCCCAGAGAGATTTGGCTGTAATAGAGAAGGACGTGCAGCGCCGGCAGGAAGAGGGCAGAGCTCTGGTCAGACGGTATCCCCAGGTGAGGGTGAGTGTGTCTGATAGCCTGCAGGACGTGGAGGAAAGCTGGGCCAGTCTCCTGGAGAAGGCCAGCCAGCGCAAACACAGGCTGCAGCAGGCTGAAGCTGTCCAGAGATATCTTACAGACTGGAGAGAGCTCATGCAAGTCACTGTTATTTTTTACACTCATATTTTTGGAATGTTATATGCCATCAGATCTGTCAGATATTCTTGATGTCTCCACAGGGCGTGGCTCAAAGAGTCGTTATCTCTGGTGACAGGGGAGGGACTTAGAGGTGAGGTCAAAGACTTGACACAGCTAATCAAAAGGCACGAGGAGTATCATACCCAGATTGACCGGCAGCTTGTTAAGTCAGAGACGGTGAAAAACGAAGGGAGACGTCTAATACATGAAGGAAACTTCATGAGTCAAGAGGTATAAAAACAACTACAAACAATATAACGTTACACAGACCTTTTAAATTGATATATTACGAAATTTTAGGTTGAACAGACCACAAATTAAGCCTTTTTTGAAGCAGGATACACAGGGTCTGTGGAAAAGCTCATAACCTCTGAAACAAACTATTTAAGAAAAATACCATTTTTATGCAAAGTGTAAATGCACAGTTACTTTATTTGAGCAACTTAAAATAGAGAAAAATGTGGCAAAGTTGGATACCCTTCCAGTTGAAAGACCCTTAGAAATCAATTTGACCTAGACCTTAATTGACTTATTAGGACTGGTTAGGCAGATCAAAAGTTGTTATATGTTCTTGTGAGCAATTAACAATTCCAGAGCATAATAATTTCACTGACTCTTCAAACGTGCTAACACTCAACAACAATGAGCTCCTCCAAGGTGCTGGCTGAGGATCTGAAAATGAATCGAATTGATATCTACAGAGCAGAGGAAGGCTTTTGAAAGATATCAAAGCACAACCAGCTTTCGACTGTCCGAAATGGCAGCTAAGGGAAACTGTGGTAGTCAAAAAAGATCTGGAAGAACAAGAAAATGCTGAGACAACACTGCTTGAATGCTGACCAAGAAGGCAAAGCAAAACCCACATATGACCACAAAGGACCTGCAGGAGAGTTTAGCTGACACAGTAACCTAACCTTTAGGCAAAATTGCCAATTACAAAACATATGCATATACAGTCCAAAAACTCCTCCATCCTGAACTATAAGCCTGTAAAAATGGGTCAAACATAGCCTTTCAGTGCACAAAAAATGTGCTTGCAGTTCTGATGTATGTAGCTGTTAGTATTTCATCTTTTTATTTTGCACAGTAGTGAACAGTGTTTTTATAATTTTGTATTTTGCTATTTGCTTAAAGGAAGGGAGAGATTTCTGTTTACATATCCAAAAAAAGTGTACTTGCGCCACATCCGTTAAGAGGCACACTATTTCAATAATACTTTATCGCTTTTCATATCGTCATTGTGATATCCGACATATCGATACATCACATTTCATGTCAGCATTACACAGTCCTAATTTGCGTGGATGAAAGCATAATCTGTAATCTTATCACAAAAGTCAACCTCCAAAGTATACAAAACAACATAAAATCCAGAGGCATTTTGATTAAGTAAAAAAAGAACTCTTTGGCTGCAATCGCCAAAGGTATATTTGGAATAAAAAGGAACAGAATTTGATGAAAAGAACACCTTTCATGGGGATGGATTTATAATACTTTTGTGTTGTGTGGGAGCCAGTGGCACAGGAAACCTATTGCATGGGTAGATGGAAGGATGGATTCCCCTAAATATCAGGACATTCTAAAGGCACATGGGGCACAGTCAGTCAAGAAACCAGTGCTGAAATAAGGCTGGCTTCTACAACAATTATCCAAAACTTACCTTAAAATGCATCATGAACTACATCAAGAAATGCAGGCTGAAGACTTTGGAAAGACCTTCACACTCCCCTGATTTGAAAATCATTGAAAAACTGTGGATAGATATTAAACATGCTGTGCATGCAGTATCCCAGAAATATTGCAAAACTAGAAGGTTTGTGCAAGGAAGTGTGAGTGAAAAAGTCCTAAAACAAGAACAGAAAGACTTCTAGCGGATTAGCTGTGATATCTGTGAAAGGGAGTGTTACTAAGTACTAACTTATTAGGGTGTGCAAACTTTTGCTGCTATCACTATTTATTTTCTCTATTTTTTTTGAAGGTGATCAAATATAAAGTAATTGAGCGTTAACATTTGCAAAGCAATGTTTTTTTTTAAATAATTTGCTGCAGAGGTTGTGTGTACTTCTTTTCATTTGTATTACGTGTGCATGTGTTTTACAGTTGGAGGATCGTCTAGCAGAGCTCCAGGAGCTGGAGGCGCAAGTTCTGCAGGGCTGGGCTGAGAGGAGGGATATGTATCAGGAGGAGTTGGAGCTGCAACAGCTTCAGAGAGAGCTGGAGCAAGCTGAACACTGGCTGAATACGTATGAGAGTGCGCTCAGTGCAGAGGACTATGGGGTGAGGACAGACACATTTACATTCCTCAGCAGAAATTTTGTACAAATGTAGTGACATCATGATTTTTTCCAAAACTGTTGTAAGTGTATGTGTGTTTGTAAGAGATGGTGTTTTGGTTAACAGTTTAAGAGATTATCAATCTAAAACTGTTCTTTGTCTTTAAGGACTCTGTTTCAGATGTTCTGGAGCTGATGAAGAAACAGGAGGATCTGGAAGCCATGATTCAAGCTCAGAGTGAACGATTTAACACCTTACATGAGAAAAAAACACAGGTAAAGGGGTCAATGCCCATCAAAACTATCATTACTCGTAAAATTTACTGCATTTCAGTTGAGGGAAATGATGTGTAACCAGTTTTGAAATCACATAAGCATAATTTGTCATTATCAGCAGCTTAGATTTGTAGCCCACTTCATTGGAAATGTATGTTTATATTGTGTGTGTATATATAGTAAATTTATATATACTTACACTGACCATACATCTCCTTGTATCTACACTCATTGTCCATTTTATCAGCTACACTTACTGTATAGGAACTTTTACAATTACAGACTGTAGTGCATCTGTTTCTCTGCATACTTTGTTAGCCTCCTTTTACCCTGTTCTTCATTAGACAGGACCCCCACAGGACCACCACAGAGCAGATGTTATGAACATAGACATAAAAAAGTGTCTGGTGTATATTTATAATTTTTTATCAAAATGTCATAGCTGATAAGCTGTGGAACAGTTTATAATACGTTTTTTTTTTCTTCTGTAGACCCTTATTATGACAAATAGTGTTGATACTGGCATGTATTATGACCATTCAGTGCAAGAACACTATATTAGAAAAGATATGTTCTTTACCAGCATGAAGATATGACAAATGCATTATTTTTAGTTTAACTGAATTTCTGTATTATTGTAAGGTGGAAAGTACACTGTTAGAGCCCATGTGTCAAACATGAGGCCCGCTGGCCAGATCAGGCCAGTCATACAATCCTATATGGCCCACAAAAGTATTTTAATTTTCTTTTAATATTAGGCCATTTCACAATGCAGTGCACTACAGTCCCCAGCATGCACTGCAGCGTAATGTGCTCTGACTCTCCTACTGCAACAACAGTCTTTGGGACAGTGATTACACCTCAATTCTACACAGTCCTTCGCAATTCCACACCAGTCATATCACCAAAATGCATTTCAGCTGCAGTTCAACCAATATAAACACTTAACATTAGCTCAGCAGTTCAGAAAATGAGCCCAAGTCTTAATGAACTTGCAGTTCATCAAGTTCATTAAATTTTGAAATTTTTGTCAAGCGGCCAAAATCACATAAGCATAGGTCTACTATAAGTATCTGTATTTTACTATTTTACTGCTGAAGTTTTTGCATATTTTGAATAAACAATGGCCAGTTCAGGTTACAGCACAACATTAATTAAAGATGACCCACAGCCCACAGATTTGATAAGATTTTTTAATATGGCCCTGTTACTGGTTCAGTTTGACACCCCTGCCTTCGAGTCTATTCTGCAACACATACTAGCAGTTTTTAGTCTGGTTACTATTTACTGATTACAGAAAAGTTACTATGTTGCTGCAATACTGGCTTCTTTCATGGAATTCCAAATGCACACTGCAAAACCATTTGTGAGAATCAAAACGTATGTGTCAAAGGTTTAGGCTCACTTGAAAAGAGACTCATTTAGTTTTCATATTCTTGGAGTTGGATACAATAGTGTTTAAATGTCACTTAACATCATAATGAACTATGGTCTCTCAGAGACAGCAGAAGATGCAAGAGATTTACGGAGGTGACACTGGCTCCAGGAGAAAGCCTGTCCGTGTGACTTCTCTTAAGAGAAAGCCGTCAGATCATCCTGTTTCAGCCTCTCGACCGTCAATAACCAACCCCATCCTGAGAAGGAACAGCAGTGGCAGAAGCGATGGTTCATCTTTGACCTCCCAGGTTTCCACAGAGTCTTCAGTCTTGAAGAGAAACAGCAGTGGCAAGGGTGATGATTCCTCTGCGGTTCCTCGAGTGGCGTCTGTATTCAGGAGGAGCACCAGTACTAACAATACCATGACCAAGATTCCCACTGCATCCTCTCACTTTTCTGAAAGACAAAACTCAAAAGAAAATTCCTTGCCGTCTTTTACTGCCAGCGCTGTTTATAGATCCCACATACTCCCCAACTCAAAAGAATGCAACCAGACTTTCATGCTTGAAGATGAAGTAGATGCCCCTGGACAAACAGATATAGCCTACAAACCTTCCTCACCTGACACTTTTAAGCCAAATATCGCCCCTAGGAAGGTCAGATCACCAAGTCCAAAGGAAGAGATTGAGGAAGAACTACCAACATCCATATCTCCTGAACCATCTTCTGTAGTCACCCCTGGGACAGCTGAAGCTACAATCACTGCTTCTTCAGTGAGTGACCTTCCTCCATCTCCACCACCATCTCCACTCACTCAGAGTAAATTAACTGAGGAAACTGAAGAATTGACTGAGGAAACCTCTGCTGATCCTCCAGTATCAACTGCTGTAGCTACCAAGGTGAATCTTTCACAACCTTGTGCACCCAGCCAGTAAAAGACTTTGTTTTGTGTTTACGTAAATTATTTTTACTCTTTTTACTTTCGTTTTCTTTAGGTGAGAGCAGATTTTGTTAGAATGGAGGGAGCACTGGAGATCAAACTGAAACAAGGAGGAATTAAAGTAAGCTTTACAACTGATGCCACATGCAGATGGTTGCAAAGTCCTTTAGGGTACATTAGGACTAATTTTGTTATAGGTACTTTTGAAATAATTACAGCCAACATGATTTCATGGTGAAATTTTGATGTGTTGATATGGATTAGGGTGTAGATCACTGGGAGACTGTTTATGCACAACTGGAAGAAGAAACACTGAATCTGTTTAAAGACCAGGATGCTGCCTCTGAGGTATTGCATAACCTTTGGACATGCACAGAGTCACATTCACAGTTACATGTCAGATTACAGATCATAATTTTTGTCTATAGTCAAAGCTTCCAAACCCCCATTTAAGAGATTACAATAAAAGTGTTAGAAACAAAATGTTAAACTTATGTTACATGCATGTCTAATTCTTTATAGAGTTGTACCCGCTGGCCCCCTATTGCTATGGCTGGAGCAATTTGTAAAGATAACCCATACTACAGGAGAAAAAACTACACTTTCAAACTTATGTGAGTATGTTTAATGACTGTTCTCGTGTCATTGTTAGCATTGCTTTCCAATTACTAGTATTTTCAGGATTCAGTGCAACATCAGTTTGTTCTGGAAGATACTTGTTTATAGGTAAAAATATGTGTGATCCCCTTCTAAGGAATTTTTACATTTATTACATTAGTACATTGATGAATTACATACATGAGCCAAAATTTATGGACAGATGCTGTCACGTAAGCGAGTTTTCAATAGCTAAAAATAATCCACTTCAATCCAGAGGCAGTCAAAAGAGCACCAGATTCAGATGTTTTAACGCCAATAACTGGGACTGGTGAAACTCAGAATGCTTCAATAAGTAGAAGGAAATATTTAACTCTATTGTTGTTTTTCCTGCTTAAGACTTAATGACGACAGTCACTACCTGTTTGCCGCCTCTTCCCAAGAGGAACAGCAGCAGTGGCTGGAGGAGCTACAGAGCTGCACTGGTCAAAGAAACTCATCAGAGAGTACTGGGTAAACAAACAAATGTAGACTTGCCATTTTGAGCCACATTTTCTATATAATATGAATGTGTACATGATATATTTTACAGTATTGAATTAAGTTAATCACTTGCTCATGTTGGGTGATGCCATCAAAACTGTCATCACAAAAAAGTCCAACCGATATATTGGCTGACCAATTATATGGGCTGATATTAAGGTTTCATGGATTTATCAGTGTATACCAGTGAGCCTTTAGTAGAGATGGCCCCTATCTGATACTGGGTATCAGTATTGATCTAATATTGGTAGAAACTGCTGGTTCAGATAAGTTGAGGGAAGAAAAAAGGGAAGGGAAAAAAATCATGGAACGAATCTAGCCTGAAATAGCATGCAGTCACATTGTGTGATGTGATGTTAGTTGTGTGTTGCTTCCTGTGGGGTAGTAGAGTGTTGGAGTAGTTTGAACATGATATACTACTTTTAGATGCTCATCTTAAGAGAAATGCTTTAATTAAAAATAGTTAATTTTAAAGCCTAGTAGATTTTCAAGAAGAAATATCAGATTGGTATTCAGTAAGTCAATATCAGTATTGGTATTGGAAAAAAATGGTATTATGCCATCTCTGGTCCTTGGGAAAGATTAAATTTGCCTACTTCAAACATTATGAGACTGTTAGTTGCTCTGTATGAGAGCACGTTTTCCCATATTTTCATATTGTATTTGATACTTTAAGTTCTGTGTCATCTCTGCAGAGATGTTTGTGAAATCATGTATTAAACAACAAAAAGGTTAAAACAATTAGCTCATTTGTTAGGAGCTGCCAAGTAAGATTTTAAATTTGCTCGTTTGAGAGTTCAGTATAGTGAATTCATGTTACTGACATACTTTAAGAGGAATTTATAAGGTTGTGAATAAGTGGCTTGTTTTATATTATTTGTTTCTAAAACTTATTTACAAAACCTGATATTTGACATTGATGTCAGTCAGTAAAGCATAGTTTAATCAAGCTTGAAATCTGCATACCGTTTGACCAAATAAAATTAGATCATCTACTCCTAAAAATCATTCAGTGTGGTGATAAAATGTTCATACTGGTCAGGCCTTTATCAAACCTGCTGAAACTATGAGATAAACGGTTTGAAATGTACACTTTTAAAAAGATGGTTCTTCAAGGGTTCTTTAGTAAAGACAGTGGTTCTGCATAGAACCATTAACACTCAAACAATTGCATGTTAAATGGTTTTTTGCATGGTGAAATGGATCTTCAGATTGATGGAGAATGTGCTGTATATGGTTCTATATAGAACCTTTTTGAAAGTGGTTCTATATAGCACCAAAAAGGGTTCTGCTGTTGTCAGGATGTCAAACTTGTACACTGTTAGAAATAAAGGTTCTGTGCAGGTATATTTTCCATTCATCAAGGTACAGTGTAAATGTACCCTCAAATGTATAACAATGGTTTTAATGTCAAATTGTGTACCTTAATTTAGTTTTTCCAGGTGAAAAGTACATATTTGTACCTTTTCAAAACCTAATGTTTTAAAACAGAACAATAATATGAACAGCCTGGAGATGAGATGGGGTGTGTGGAGTCAGTACAACTTAGAAAATATAATTTCAATGGATTATGGTATGATTATGTTACCTGACTAAAGGTACTGAGCTGTACCCTTGAGGGCACCACCAAAGTGACAAGAGGGGTAGTGCCTCAGTGACAGTTCCATACCTTTATTTCTGAGAGTACTCTTCTTGGTGCTATATAGAAGCATTTTTGGAAAGGTTCTATACAGGACTTTATACAACACATTCTCATATTCAGTCTGAAGATCGATGATCGATTCACCATGCAAAGAACCATTTAAGTTTGCGAATGGATCTTGTAATGTTCATTGTCTCTGCTAAAGAACCCGTAAAGAATAATCTTTTTTTAAAGTGTTATTTAAATGTTTAACTTGTATTAAATATTATAAAATGTTTTTTTTTTACTGTTTATTCAGTATAAACACTGAAGCAAAAGAAGAGGCAGAAGAGCAGCAGGACTCAAAGTCGGTTGACACATTTTACACTCAAGCCTCCCCTACCGAGCCAGTCCTGAAACAGGGTGAGGAACTGAGGACAGTCTGTTAAAGTGTTTGTGTGTGTGAATGTGTGCGTGTATGCTTTACTAACCAGGGATTCTGAACCAACTACAGATTCTACAGAGAATTTGGAAATAGAGAGGGGGCCGCCTCCCAAACCGCCGCACACATACTACAATATACACCGTTACCCAGATGGAGGAGAGGGCAGAGACTCAGGTGACATTAATAGTGGATCTTCTGTTGTCAGTTCCCACACTTTTGTTCAGAGAAATAAAGGTTTACATCAGTCTAAGCAATGCTTTTGGTGACACCTGAACTCTAGTATCTTTTGTCTTAACAAAAGATCTTCCATGCAGTATGTATTATTGACTCTAGGATGGAGTGAACATTAGGTTGTCATTTTTACACCAATGTCAGTTTATTGGGGTCTGCGACAAGATTTTATTAAAATTCTAATATCAGCTGCATTCCTGTTAATCAAATTCTTTTTTTCCAACTTTCCATATTGTTGCTACCAGAAAAAAAAAAGTTTGTCCTTTTTTGTACATAATTTAAAAATGTCAGCTTCTGTGTCAAAATGTCATGACCAACAGAAATGGTTCCAAAAGATTTAGAATAAAATTTTGTTGCATTAACTTAAGAATATTTTTCCTTCTCCCGCAACATTACTTTTTTGAAGAGACAAGGTTTTGTTCAGACAGCAACAATATGTTAATATGCCTTGCAGTCTTTTTCATGAATGTCCTGAAAAGGATTAATAATCTCTGAGTGAGCAAGCCACCAAATCTCTTAGTGAGCAAGCCACCAAAAATTAGCCACCAAATCTGTTAGTGAGCAAGCCACCAAATATTACAGACTTGATGTTTGAAATGCCTGAAAGGCAAGAAATGACAAAAAGGTAAATGCACTTAAAATTCAATTTGTTTCATTTTCAACAAGAACATTCTGAATGGAATTTTGTTAAGTTGCTGTGTTGCACTGCATTTTGTAAATTTTTTTTCTGAGCCAAGTTTTTGGTATAATTTGACTGGTATATGAACTGTATAACTGGTGAATAGGATTAAATTAGGATTAGATGTGTTAACCTGAGCTGTTTTGTTGATTTTCAGGGTCTTTGAGAGGTCTGCAGAGGAGCCAGCCTCCCTCCCTCCCCTCAACCCTTCCCCCATTGAACAAACAGGAGAGTGGAAACAAAGAAAAGACCAAAAACAAGAATGTCTTCAAGAAATTGTTCAAAATATAATCTGTGCGGTGCTGCACGAATCTCTAAATGGGATGAACATTCTGTGATCGCTAAGCCTCAAATTTTACTTGATTTTAAATCTTTACAGTATGAATCACTCTGAAACAGGATCAGTATATACAGTGTGAAATCACTAGCTTGAATCATGAACATTTAGTCACTTTTCATGGCAGTTGAATTTTAAGCGTTCTTGCACATTTTGCACACTGACTAAAAATACAAATATTTACATTTTTATGTAGTACACTGATGAAACCTGTGATATAAGCATTCACTGTTTTTCCTCATTAAATATTAATGAAATAATAGACTGGATATTATTATGATTATTATCATTATCATTACTAGTATTGGTATTATTATTATTATTATTATTATTATTAGTAGTAGTAGTAGTAGTAGTAGTAGTAGTAGTAGTAGTAGTTAAACTTGGACAGCTGTTGTAACTAACTGCTATCATTCTTCTTCTTCTTCTTCTTCTTCTTCTTCTTCTTATTATTATTAGGAATATAGTAGAATCAAATTGGGCAGCTGTTGTAACTGTAACTGCTATGCTTTTACTTTTCCCCACTTGCTCTCTGGCCAAATGTATTTTATGTATTTATGTATGTACACGTATATATACGATTTTATCCGCATGGACGTTTTAGTCAGATTTATGAAAAACACGCACACTTTTTACTGGTCATAAATCAGAGCGTGGATGTGGATTTGGGACCGCGTGCACGAGCACGTATCTACACCCATATTTACCCATCAAACGTTCAAAAAATAGCCATCCATCGTCTTTTGCCAACAATTGCACATAAAAGAGATAATATTCCAAACACTGTCCATGAGTCCTTACACACTCTTATATACTGTCAACACTAATTCATTTATTACTATTATTATTATTATTAGTAGTAGTAGTAGTATTGTTGTTGTTATTATTATTATTATTATTATTATTATTATAATTTGCGTTAGCTGCAAAAATCTGCTTTCATCTTGTTAAGCGTACAGCCTCTTCAGCGTTTATAGAGAAGGACACACTTCTCAACGTCAAGATTCACTTTCAGAAATATCTTCTCAAATAGCCGTTTGTGTGTGTTTGTGTGACACTCTTCATAAGTTCCATCTTCACTAAATTTCTAGATAAAAGCCGCAGAATCATCATCTCACCCCTTACTCCGTTATTGCGGCCTAAAGCCAAGGATTTGCAGTCTTATCGTCCCATGAATACAAAAATATCAGAATGTTGTTAAAGGGCAATTCTGCCAATGTTTCAAAATCTCTGCATATTTTAAGCGCTGAGATGTAAACCAAGTAATTCAGTAATTTTCTTTACAGTGGTGGTGACAGGAACCAGAAGTCACCATGTCCTCAACACAGTTATAGCCATTTTATTTACTATACAAAACCACAAGTGAACCTACACGTGTCTTCTGACGATGTATACGTTTTCTTTGGGTTCTATTTGCCTTACAGTGCCATGCATGTACCTCTCCGCCATTAATGGATATACAAAATCTATATTTCAGTCCAAAACTTAATCTCAAACTATCGCAAAATAGTGTCTCATCAAGTAGAGTATTTGTAATATTGCAGCAGCTTTCTGTGAGAGAGGCATTAAGCTCTTCGGACATCTGGTTCCTATCACTATTGAACAATGTTGACTTGGTACGTTTCTCTAGAATGAAGCATTTTACTCCACCCTTAAGTTACATTTACATCTTAACGACTGAGTTTTGCAGAAAAGGAGTCCCCTTTAACGCGGTCAGCTACTCTTTTGGTGACGAGAATGTTTCCTTTCCCTTTTATACCTTTTTGAATATAAAGCGCATGAGGTCCTCAGATGGGGACTGTGCTCTGTACTGAGATGCAGTAAAAACGCTGAGGGCGTTTGTAGACCTTTCTGCTGAATGAAGGATGATGAAGAGGACCAGCAGTATTCAGTGTTA
The DNA here is from genome assembly GCF_904425465.1 of Colossoma macropomum. Classification (NCBI taxonomy): domain Eukaryota; kingdom Metazoa; phylum Chordata; class Actinopteri; order Characiformes; family Serrasalmidae; genus Colossoma; species Colossoma macropomum. The sequence continues at coordinate 16,563,098 of NW_023494803.1, read as the reverse complement.
TAGAAGAAATACACCACACGGTGGCGCCAAAGACTGAAGAAGGCGACGCTCTGTTCTTCGGTATCTAAAGGCTTTTAGATCTTTTAGTCTTTTCGGAAGTTCATCACTGCTCACTGCTGTGTCTGTTTCAGATTAAAATAACACACTTTACTACTGAAATATCACAGCTCGTAAATGGCCAGAATGCATCTAATGGGAGATGGAGTTAAACCTATTTCTGTTTGGGCGAATTCGCCATCTGAATTGGCCGGTTTCATGCAGATCTGAGGCGGAAGATCTCTTTAAGTTGAGGATCGACTCCGGAGTGCAGATCTGAAATGCAGTCGTTGCATGTTACCAGATTCTGAAACATTCGTACACAGCTGACATTTCGTCACACATTTCGAGTGTCTGTTTAAGAGGTCAATTCATTACGGTTATGCTCAGTCCTGTGAACTAGTGTCAAATCTACATCATTATAGCCTAATATACACATTAGAAAAGACCTTTCTTCGATACTAATACTACTAATAATGATGATTCGGTTATTCGTAGTAATATTAATGAATCACCACCACCATTATTATTATTATTATTATTATTATTATTATTATTATCGTGATGTTTGTTTATTTCGCCGGATGGATGTTTACCTCTCCTGAATATTGTGTATATTTGTTAATGTTTATTCCTGATAAAGGTTCATTTAACGCCCACTAACTTGTTTAATTCGTTCACATTGGTTTAAGAGTTTCGTTTTTCAGAGAAATTATATTTATATTGTTTTTCGTATAGACTGAATATACTGATTGTGACTCCACACTCATCGCGGTGTCTGAATAAATATTCTGAAGTGAATTGTGAAATATGTCTCAGGTCTCCGCGCTGTATGGACTGTTCTGTAGTAACGATGTAGTCTTGTTTTTGCCTGTTTCTTTAATACTGAGAATTAAGTGCAGGTAAAACAAAATGAATTGACAGTCGACTTAAATTTGAAATTACTTTGAACGAATTACAGCGCGCTTAATCTGTTAGCAAACTCGAGATGCGCTACACCCCTGAATACGAACATTTTTGTACCACGATTTTTTTTTCTTTCTACGAAGCACATAAAATCGAAATAACGATAGAGACCTTTTCTGGACTTTGATTCTGATTCGCCAATTGGAAAGCAGATTTTTGTTTTTGAGCAATACTGATGAAATCGAATCGATTTTTTTCTAAAACGAGTCCCATTCGTTTAAAAGTATCTAACGTATCTCCCACATACAGGCCTACATAGTTACACTTTCACCTGAATCTAAAGCGTTTAAGCTCGTTATTTTACTACACTTTGACGGCGGTTGCCCGTCTCTGTCCTGCAGATCAGCCTGACCGTCTATTACACTTCATTCAGCTCAGTGGTCATCGGCCTCCATAAAGCCCTTTACTAGGTGAGTCAGGTGCGCGTGAGCGCATGGAGAGTCCGCGCGTGCAGTTTTCCCTGTGTCCACTAGGCGGCGCCGGTACTGCATTGAAACCTCAAACCTGCGTGAACTCAATCGCGCACTGACAGGTTTTTGAGCTGCAGCGTTTCAGCAGACCGATGTCTGTTTATTTAAAGCGTGTGATGAACATTTCACATTTATGCTATCGATTCCTCTAAACAACTTCAAAATAGCAACAAACAGAGCGGGGTTTTTTCTCTTCGCGAGCGAGCATTGCAGTCTAAACATCGCGGGTATTCATGGCTGATAAACGGCGCTTCTGATCAGCATATCTCTCTCACTTAAACAGAAACTGGATTACATTCAGAGACAGGCCTGAAATTACAATGCAATCGTTTATACAGTTGTCCTGTTTTACTGTAAAATAACAATAGCCCCTGACTCAGTGTTGTCGCGATGGCACACATTAGCTCACCCTACAAAACACAGCTATAACTCTTTACAGCAGGCTTATTAGAAATAAGAAATCTGCTGTAGTCTATTTAAATACAGCCGAACTAAATGTAGTGAGATTACACCTGTGCTAATAACATTCACCTGCAATCTCCCTGAAGATACTGCAGATTATATACAGTATATAATATATGTGCAGTATTTTATTAGAAAATATCTTGCAGGAATATTTAGAAACGCATCACAATTTCCATGATAATAATAATAATAATAATAAGAAGAAGAAGAATAAGAAGAAGAAGAAGAAGAATTAAATCCAAACGTTTATTTTTACAGGCTCTAGATCGGTGGGTTAAAATGTTGGCTCGTTTGGAGTCTGTTTGAGCGCACAAGCCCGATTCAGGTAGAAGAGGACGATGGACTGAACGCGTTTTCAGATCGCAGTAAATTACTTGGACGTGTTTAATACAAAAACTAAAACTGGACGGGACTAAAGGCGATCAGTCCTGCTCAGGAAATCACATTTCACAGCTTCATTTTACAGAAGAGAACAGACAGACATTTCTTCAGCTTATTTATTATTATGTATCTTATTATTATCTATCCAGTCGAGTGTCTTTTTTTGGTTTGAAGTAAAAATGATAAAATCAATATCTATCTAAAGCAACATGTGTGCGCAAAGCGGTCATGATTGTTTTACATTTATGTATTGGCCAAAGTTCAAGGGTCAAAGAAAGCTGATCTGTGTCTATTTTGAGGGAGTGCTGATCTATTTTGATTATGTTACACGCTCTGGTGGACTCAGTTACACAAAGAAAAGTGGAGGAAAAGAATTCAGACAGATCCGTAGAGTTTTAATAAACGCGCATTATTGAGGGGTGAAAATGTCAATTCGGAGATATTTGATGATCAAAATGCTGATGCTAAAGCTTCTATTTCTGTCTTAATAAAGTAATCTGGGCTGTTTGAAGAGGCATCACAGGCCACAAAGCAGAATGAGTTTAGAGATTAAACTGGCAGCCTAGAACAGACACTCACTACTTACTCACATACATACAACAACAGTAATAATACCACCAATACTAATATTAATACTGCTGATAAGAATAATAATTATTATTATAATAATGAAGCATTATGTTTGATAATTTAATCATTATTATTATTAGTAGTAGTAGTAGTAGTAGTCGTAGTAGTACTACTATTGGTAGTAATAGCTATACGGTGATTGGTAGTCGAGTTTAATGCTGATCTGTTTTTACATCAAATCCATTTTTTCTCTGTCCAACAGGTGAAATAATACATCATTGGAGCTTCAGAGTGTCGCGCCCTTTTATTATTTGCAGGTGTAGTATAATACAAACTAATGGTGCATGTTTCCAAATTTTAGATGTAATGGGTTTTAGTGGCACTGCAGCCTCAGTTTAGTGTTTATAAATCTTGTGTGTGTGTGTGTATGTGTGTGTGTGTGTGTGTGTGCGTGTGCTCTCCAGTTTGGTTACTCCGCTGAGGTTTGTTTGTTTGTGCGCGCGCTTCGTCTGTGTGGACAATTTGCTGGCGCGCGTGAATATGTGTGTGTATGTGTGTCTGTTGTTCTTGCAGTGAAACCCCCTGCAACGTCTTAAACACACACACACACACACACAGACATACACACACACACCTATGAGAGGCGTTTCATTTGGACTTTAAGCGAAAACATGACGCACAACATGCATTTAGCCGTTAGGTGTGTAACAGGTGTGCTGTGTGTAGGTGAGTCCGTTTTATTGATTTATTTGCTTTAAAATTAAGTGAATCTTATTTATCACTGAATCAGGAAACTTAAACAACTACAGGTGTCATCTGAAATTACAGGATGACAGTCTGTATGAAACGCCTTCACTGGGCTGCATATCAGACTCTGAGAGAAAAGCTCTCCGGTGAGTTTGCTCTTCAAAAAGAGCTCGGAACGACTTGAAGGAGTAAAATGAACAGAGGCGGATTTTTTTTTTTCATGGTCACAACAAAAGTGCTGGATTTCGGCCTCCTGGTGTTCATTTATTCACCAGTTATAACACCTGCAACCCCCTCTTTTCTAACTTTACACAGCTACCGCTCACATTAACGCTAACAATAAACAATTATTAACCTATAAGCTACATTATAGTTTTCCCTCTTATCACTGTTAGAGTTATTATAGCCTGTTTAACAGCTTTGACGTATTTACCGCTATCAGTGGCATTTTTCAGCGTTATTGGAGAGGCTGATTTAGTAGTAACGCGGTTATTACAGTGGCATTTACACAAACTCTATAAATCACCACAGTAGCTACGCCGGTGTTTGGTGGAAACACGCGTTGATGTCAAACAGAGATAAAAGATTTCAGAGGCTAAAGCTAAATGCTACTCATAACAGACACGCACATGATTCACATGTTGACCAACGTCAAATCTCCTTCACTTCTCGCAACATTTCAGCTTCGATAAAAAAAACTGCGTGAAAAATAAAAAAACTACAAAACTATCAGAGTGAAAGTTGTAAAACAGGGCTACACGTTCACGCCGCCTTAGAAAATAACGTCCGTAACAGGAAGTACTACCTCAGTTCGGTGGGATTTAGCTTTGCAGCCCTTTTGCCCCTCACCTCACTCCTCCCCCCACCACCCCCTCCCCAGCGCGGTATGAAAACAAACGTGAAGGCGGATGTGGGTTTGTTGAAAAGCGCTCTAAAAATTATCAAAAAAAGTGAAAGAAATGGCGGTTTCTGCTCTTTATTTTCTTGGTGGGAGCTCACCGTTCCCCGCGCGCGCGCGCGCCCGTGCGGCGTCCTCACGCGAGCGCGCGTGCGTGCTGGCGCGCGGCCGCTAAGAGCCGCTCTCTGATTGGCTGCGAGGAGGGAGGACGCTTTAATACTTATTGCGGCCGTGGTTGGCTGCATCCCGTAAAGGTTCAACTCGATTTTTTTCTAGCTTTAGTGTCTGTGGCTCCGTAATTAATTGTAGCTAGCTGTCTCTTATCGACGCGTTTTTCAAGGAACATGAAATAGTTTGTTGGACCGTGTTTGTGTGCGTGTGTGTGTGTATGTGTGTGCGCGCGGTGTTTCTGGGTTGATTTTCCCCCCTTTTCCCCTGTCGAACGGAGTTGCCGGCGTTTAAGAGATTTTGAGATCCAACTGTGCTGCTGCTGGTTGTTGCTGTTCTACCCGTTTTTGCGTGTGATGTTGGATATGGGAGAGCGGAAAGAAGTGAAAATGATTCCCAAATCGTCGTTCAGCATAAACAGCCTGGTTCCTGAAGCCGTCCAGAGCGACAACCAACACCGCGCCGAGGAAGAGGAGAAGATCCCTCTGTCCGGAGCGCAGGACGCCAAGCAGGAGAGCGTGTGTGCTAAAAGTGACAGCTCGGACGCGACCTGCGCGGAGGACAAGGACAAGCAGGAAGAGAAGAAGGACTTGAAGGAGGGCGAGGGCGGAGGGAAAGACGGGGAGAAGAAGAACGGCAAGTACGAGAAGCCGCCGTTCAGCTACAACGCGCTCATCATGATGGCCATCCGGCAGAGTCCGGAGAAGCGGCTCACGCTCAACGGCATCTACGAGTTCATCATGAAAAACTTTCCGTACTACCGGGAGAACAAGCAGGGCTGGCAAAACTCCATCCGCCACAACCTGAGCCTCAACAAATGCTTCGTCAAAGTGCCGCGGCACTACGACGACCCGGGCAAGGGCAACTACTGGATGCTCGACCCGTCCAGCGACGACGTGTTCATCGGTGGGACGACGGGCAAACTCCGCCGGAGGTCTACCACGTCGCGGGCCAAGCTGGCGTTCAAGCGGGGCGCGCGGCTCACGTCCACCGGCCTCACGTTCATGGACCGGGCCGGTTCCCTCTACTGGCCAATGTCCCCCTTCCTCTCCCTGCACCACCCGAGGGCGAGCAGCGCGCTCAGTTACAACGGCACGTCCTCGGCGTACCCCAGCCACCCCATGTCCTACAGCACCATGCTGACCCAGAACAGCCTGAGCAACAACCACTCGTTCCCAGCCTCGAACGGCCTGGACAGACTCGTGAACGGGGAGCTGCCGTACGCCACGCACCACCTGACAGCGGCCGCGTTGGCCGCCTCTGTTCCCTGCGGCCTGTCGGTGCCCTGCTCCGGGACCTACTCGCTCAACCCGTGCTCGGTGAACCTGCTGGCCGGACAGACTGGCTACTTCTTCCCGCACGTGCCGCACCCGTCCATGAGCTCTCAGTCCGGCGGGGCGATGAGCTCCCGGGCTGCCTCGTCCTCCTCGCCCCAAGCGGCCTCCTCTCTGCCGTGTGACTCTTTACGGCCTTCGCTACCGAGTTTCTCCTCGGGACTGTCCGCCGGACTCTCTGACTACTTCACACATCAAAACCAAGGGTCAACGTCAAACCCACTTATACACTAACTAAACATCCACAGGAGCAGACTGTAAGTGAACATTCTGCACCCATTCACACTGTAATATATATATAAATATATATTAAAAAAGGAAAAAAAATACTGGGAGAGAAAGGAACGTGCAAGCAGCCGAACTCCAGGTATTTTGTATTAAATTCTTCAATTCTTCTCCTTTATTTCTGTACACGAACGTCAAGTGTCGAGGAACTGTTTTTTTATGATTTCCACTGTCAGCAACGTGCAATGTGACAAGATTTTAAAAAAAAATGAGGGTAAAGAGTAGCGCTTTTTCTTTCTTCTTTTTTTTTGAAAGGCAGTACAAATTTTACATTAGAATGTGTATTTAAATAGTGGTTACAGATTTGTCTAATTTTAATTGTTAAAAAATATCTAAACCATCGTATCGACACCACCAGTCGTCATGTTTGCAGTATTATCACGTATCATGAGCGCACTGGTGGAGTATGATTTTACAAATTAACACAACAATTTTTTTATTATTTTTTCTTTTTTTTCTTTTTTTTATATAAATAAATGTGCTCTATAAGTGCAAAATACCCGTTCAAATTCATGGCTCCTTGTTATTTTGTCAGTTTCACAGGCTACTATTAATGGAATAAATGCATTCACAATGCGTTATTTTATGCATTTTTTAAGTACAGTTTCTTTATAGACCAAAGAATGGGTATAAAACTACATTTTTTCAGTATTCACCACCTGACGGACGGTTTTGAAGGGAACAGACTGAATGCTTTTAGCTTGTGTTTTTGCATATTTAGGCTCCTGTATGTGGTCACCACCAGGTCCTATTCCTTTTTTTGTAATTAGTGAAATGTCAATTCCTGTTGTAATTATAGGTTAACTTTGCGAAGTGTAACCGTGTTGAGTAAATGCCTCATAAAAAATATTGAGTGAATGTTTATGTCGTCTTTAAATTCCATGGTTGTGATTTTGTGCTCTTATGCCCGTGTTTGTCGCTTAAACTGTTAACCGAACAAAATAAAAAGAATAGGTTTACGTTCATTTACCCGCAACATTTTGTCTTCTTTGCAGAACCCCAGAATATTTTAGCTGCATTTAAATATGGCTTTGTTGCTTTGCTGCAGTGCTTTTGACATTTAAGCGACAGTTTGCGGGTATGGCGCTGGATTCGGCCCTGGTTTTGGTGAAGGCCTACCAAAATCTCCCAATTTGGAAATTTGGCCGCCAAAAATGCGTCTTTTGACACTTTCTGAAATTTCAGAGGAGAAAAAAAATATGCAATGTGTTTAATTATCATAGGCTACTTACTGTTAGGATGACCGCAGAGAGTTGCTGTTGGCCTGTTCGCCAATTTCTGCCAAACTCTCCCAAATTCTCCTGCGATTACTTCTTTGGCGTATTTTTTTTATTTATTTATTTATTTATTTATTTATGCGCCGTATTTTTTATGCATTATTATATCTTCAGTTCCTCTCTGGCTTGGCCCAGTGGTAACAATCTCTACCGTGTCCTGCTTTCTCCTAGACAATGGAGTCGTTAGTTGCAATGAAACGGAGCAAGAATCGAGCTTTCAGCACTTTTAAGTCCAGTAATTTGTTCATTTCTTAAAGAGGCATCGTGTTAAATGTGGCCGGCTGTAATGCAATAACCTCTTTGCTTTTCACAAAAGGCCAGTGGAACTCAATATCTCCTTGCAAGATGTTATCACTCAAATGTTAAACGGGGTGACCACTCAGAAGAACAAAGACTGAGGGAGAAGGGGTTAAATTTTGGAGGCACAATATTTTCTGAATGGCAGAAAAAGCGTCATGACCGTTTAGAAAGGAATTAAACTCACAGTTGTGAATTACAACCAGGCCTGTAGTCTTCATTGTAGACAAGCTACATAGCTTCATTACCTAATCATTACTGCTTTATCATTATTTATGCTGGTCAACACTTAAACGTAGAAATTACCAATTAAAAAACAATTAAAAAATAAAACAAAAAAACATTAAAATGGGAAAAAATGTTTTTATCCAGAATTCAAACTGAGTTTAAAATGCAGATAGGCAGAGCGGGTGGCTACTTTATTTTTGTACATATGCTGTATTGGAAACTTATTAGCTGCTGTTATTGCCTTTTATTTATTTATGAATTGTTATTTATTTTTGACCTGTGCTGATTTAGGCTGTTCCTGTGCCCTGGCTGATGCGTGCATATTGGTATTAGCTACAGTGTTGCTGTGTGCGTTAGTGGTGGCAGAAAAAAAAGAAAAAAAATGACAGCACCTGAAACTGATGAGCCGTTTTCATACAGGTTCCTCTCTGAGTTAATGCCTACAGAGCAGTGATGTCTGGACTGTGTGCTCTGCGTTTTAATTAGCCTCTGCCTCCCCGTCTGCAGCCATAAGCAATCAATGTACCTGAACCACAGACGAGGCCTCGGATCACACTGAGGACAATAAAGCAGCGGTTCAGATTTGCGATTGAGTTGTGGGGCCTGTAGTAGTGTGGAGCATGGGCAAGGCTTATACAGTGCTAATGAAGACATGTAGGTGAGACCATGCTTATTATTATTATTATTATTATTATTATTATTATTATGCAGTAGGCTTGGCTGAAGGCGTGGTTTTCTTTTCTTCCCTCGAGGCACAGGGAAAGCGGGGTGGCCACTCTGGTCATACTGTCGCTATACAGGCACCAGACAGTCCGATAAAGTCACAAATAAAATGTAATAGCGGGAGTATTTGGTGCTTGCTGCTTGCCTTCGTGAATTAAATAAGATCCATTCATTGCTTTTTGTTTTTTTATTTTAGTGACAAAAGCTGTTCTGGCTCTACACTGTATTGTCCTCAACAATATTAGCTGAGACGTGTGGAGTGATAGACGCTTCACTAACATCTGTTTTATAATTATAGGTTGATAATAAATACTATCTGATATTTAATAACCTTAATTGTTTTGATGCAGTGAATTGTCAGACTACACTATATAAAGGCTGTGTGTGAGAGTGCTTTCTAAGAACACGTATTGATTTGAAAGCTAATAACAAATGCGAATTAGGCGTGTACTCTGACCTAAATCATACTTTATATTCTTTTGAAAAAGTTATTTAACAATCTGTTGATTATTATTATTATTATTATTATTATTGTAGCAATAGTATTTTTTTTGCCATTGTCCTTTGGTCATCATAACCTGTGAGTAAATGCACTTAGATGGTTATTTAAAAGGTATTATTTAAAATGTACAAAACTTTAACTGAAATGAGGCTCATGTAGTATTGACATTGGTTGGTTGTAGTCAATATGAACTGTTGTGTGTAGCTGAGGCCTGCTGTGCTCATATTTACCCCAGTCCTTCTCCAACATTTACCTTCTGTTTATCACTTACATTTAACTGACAGGTATAAAGTTCACGGAAAGATCTAAATTTTTTAATTTACGCAACTATAAAAGACATAAACTATAAACCATAACATTTCTCTTCCCCTAGTACATAATTACCTAAAAGCTTTCATCCTCAAAGGGCAAAAAAGCTGTAATGTAAAACGATCAGCTCCACAGAGGGATATATATATATCAGAGCCGTTTATCCAAGTTGTAAACCATTGAAATCCCTCTAAATGGTAAATGGCCGTTTCCTCTCTCAGTGTAATATGAGCTGGGCAGAGTGAGGGCGCTAGAATAACGCAGAACTGCACACAGACACCTCTCACAGCACAGCGCACAAAACAGCCAGCATAGTTACTCTTACTCTCAGGATATATATATATATATATATATATATATATATATATATATATATATATATATATATATGCAAAAAAAAAACAAAACAAAAATGAACGAATGTGGATTATAATGGATATGGACACCTGCTTTTAGCGATGCTGATCCCTTTAACAGGGATTGATATGAAAAGCGTTTTAGTAATAATATTAAAAATACAATAATAATAATAATAATAATAATAATAATAATAATAATAATACCGTTAAAATGCTGTTTTGTGTTCTTGTATTGTTGTTGTTGTGCACTTCGTATTAAATATTGTACAATAATAGGTAGCCTTTAATATTCCTGCTGCGGCCAGGATAATATCAGTAATGATGAGAGATGCATGAAGGGTTTCGTTACAAAGCGCATTATAGACACTTTTGAACATGTGCTTTTTTGATATCCGTTGTTGGAAGTGAGCTTTACACTTTGCAAGAAATATCACTGCTATGTTACGATTAATACATTCTTTATTAGAGAAATGAAGACGCTGTTATTCTGTTATACTGTTTATATCCAAAATGATTACAAACGGCCTATAGAGCGTTTTGGAATGAAGCTGTTCATGTTATAATGGTTTTATTAAGGACAATTGGTGATAAATGTTTTGTAACAAAGTTATAACGTATGTCGGACAAAATTTGGTTTATTGCGCATGAATAATTTTATGGAACATATTTCCACGCTCGACAGCTGATCGTAAACCACATTTAAAGTGCAGATCTGCTGTGAGCTGTGTGTACAAAGACAGGATGAGTGTATCGGTTCCTCTACGCCTCTAGCTGTGCTGATAGATCCGCTGTTCTGGTCAGTCTGGAGCAACAGGCTGCTGTTGAGCTGTGATGCGGAGTCTGAGTGCAGTATTAAAGCAGTTTCTTGTGAGCGGTTTGGAAAACACGCGACAGGACGTGAATAATCGTTTTAATGAGAGTGTGCAAAGCATCGACCTGTCGGGTTAAACAAACAATTTGTAGCCTGACGAAGTGGGATTGTTTAAGTGCAAAGTGGTGTCATTCTCATTCAGACCCTCTCACTGAGCCCACAGATCTCATACATACACACACACACACACACACACACACACACCCGGACACTTCCTCATCTCTTAAAAATAATATTACTCTCAACACAACTCCTCAGTGTTAGTTTTGGCACCCACCCGAGAGACAGTGCATTTATTAAATCACTTTATTAGGCCTGTTGGTTTGTATCTACATTTAGGCTTTGATTACACCTGCAGTATGATTTAAGATGTTTGCGTGATGAGAGCAGACATCAGACTGGCCGTGCTGTTTTTTTGTTGAGCTGTTTGTAGAAAACATAATAATCACAGTCTTCCCTCAGAGTGGCCTGATCTAACGCTCTAGGATCATTAAACATGAAGACATTTTTTATTTTAACACAATTTTAACGTTTTAATGTAACGTCGATTTAATTGAGTTACAACAAATAAATACATATTTTTTCATATTCATTAATTTTAGTATTCATATTTTTCTTACAAAGATTCAAAAGGGCGGAAAGATAAAAACAGGTTATTAAATTGATTTTATAGTAGCCATTCTACTTAGGCTGCTTTTGGGAAAGAGCAACGTGCGCAACTCGACATCAATTAATCAATCAATCAATCCATCAATCAATCAATCAATCAATGTTCGTGGAATGCAGGTAGATGCGGATAATTTATCTGGACATGGTTCAGTGTTAATGTGGTTTTGTGCACATAAAAGTTCCTGATGTTGAGGCCCAGTGGCCCTTAAAGGGGAATTTTCAAGGTTTCTGCATAATTCACTCGTTGAAATGTAAACAAAGTCATTCAGAGTGCTTTGACGTGAAATGATACATTTGAGAGAAATTTGCTGACTTAACAATGGTGATTTTTTTACAGTGGTGAATTTACAATGGTGACTTCTTTACACTGGTAATTTCTTTACAGTGGTGATTTCTTTACACTGGTGCTGATGGGAACCAGAGGTCATGATGTATACAGTGCATAGCCATTTTATTTACTATCCAAAACCGCCAGTGAACCTACACGTGCCTTCTGAGATTGTATTTGTAATGTTGATTATTGTAAAATGGTAGTAAATTTGGAAAAAAAATAGGTTTTCTTTGGCGGCCTAGCAGCACCCTGCAAGTACGTCTTCGCCATATATATATATATATATATATATATATATATATATATATATATATACATATATATATATTTTAAAAATGTAGCATTTTGGGCTAAATTGTCATTTCAAAACGATTAAAGCATAATCTCAGCCATCAGTCAAGATATTAATAACAATTTTGCATAACAAGTTTCTGCAAGGCATTAGACTCTTCAGACGTCTGGTTCATATCACCTCCACTGTGAACTATTCTGACCCGGTCAGTTTCTCTAGAATGGAGCATTTCACATCGAACCACTTAAAACACCATTGTATATATCCTAACGATTTAATTACGGCGAAAATTTTGAAAAATTGGTAGAATTCCCCTTTAGCTTCTTCCTCTTCCTCCCCTTCCTCTTCACCGCCCCCCCCCCGGTTCTGACAGCGGTTGCTCGTGTATTCAGCAGCCGTTCGCTGTCTCAGATTATAAGAATGTCCGCCATCACTCTCAGACACGCCAATCACTCGCAGTAGCTCTGACTCGGAGCTCGGCCGCGGAGCTCGAGGCCTGGGGCTTAACCACACACTGTCTCTCGGTTTGGAAGGCGAATTTTCTTTATGCGCGCCATGAATCATTCCTGTGGGCCTGGTGTAAATGTGTTTATTAAAACGCCAAACATTGTTTAGCATTGACGCCACACAAAGACGTTAGCATGTTACCACGTATCGCCTGCAGTTCAGTCAGTTCATTTACAGGGCGTTAAATGATTTGTTTATTCCAGCTGCGCACCAAAATAAACTCCGCGCACCTGAAATTCATTGTGGACGTGGACACGCGCGTCTCACACATTTCTTTCTTTAACACGTCAGAGACAAAGAGCAGATCAGTCATGCGCCCCGGCAGTGAGCGGCTGCAAGCTGTACTTGTTTCGAAGGTTAAAGATGGTCACATAGAATGTGATTATTTATTTATTTATTTGTTTGTTTATTTATTTATTTAAACTGCTATTGTTAAACGCTCGCTCCTGTGTTCATCTTAACTCAGTAGTGTCTCGGCTGTGCTTTGCTGCCTCTGGCATCTCTCTCGAGCTGCTCAGCTGTGAGGCAGTGTGCGGAATCACGGCTCTGCTGCTATCACATGTCACACTCCCAATGCGGATCGCCTCTCCGAAACGGGATCACCAACAGGCCGACAAGAAAGCCTTCCGCCTGGGATGAATTCCCTCCAGCCGCCCTCAAACTGTTACAGCAAGCACTCGGCCTGTTTCTGACGCGCTAGCCTAACCAGTTCTCTTGAAATAAGCCAGAGTTCTCTATAACATCTATATGAAGCCTCATTATGACGTCCTTCTAGACAAAGTATATTATACATGCAGGGATTTATTCTGATAACGACAAGCTCTGATGACACTTTTAATATCCTACAATATCGACGCAGTAACCAGGCCTGGCTGGCTCTGTTGAACACACACACACACACACACACACACACACACACACACACACACATTCACATTAGCCCACAGACCTACTGCCCAGGTGCGTGCGTCTAAAAAATAAAAGTCCTCCTACTTTTGAGATTTCACTAATATGTTTTCAGTGTGAACATATGGACGCCGTTGATGATTATTTCATGCATTCATATTTTGACTGTCGCCATGTTCAGGTCAGTAATGCGCTATAATGCATTTCCTATCATTACCTACATTGTTATTAGAGTCTAACCTTTACTGGCAGTAGCAGTAACAGCAGCAATATTATAGCCACAGGACATAAAACAGTGGGAATAATAATAATAATAATAATAATAATAATAACAATAACAATAACAATAACAATAACAATAACAAATATTATTATTATTATTATTATTATTATTATATTTATTATTATTACCCTACTACTAATAATAATAATTACTGTCGTTGTTGTTTAGGACTCTTTGCTTATTAATTCAAATTATGGCAGTGCGGTGGTCTAAACGTTGACCCTCAGGAAGAGAAGGGATTCAAGGAATGGCACAAACAACAAAGATCAACACCTTTATCCAGGACATTAATCTGCAAAAGGCATTAAATTGTTGGCATCTGGGAGATTTTGCAGCATGCAAAGTGCACAATTGCATAAATTATATTTTTCTGTATGCACGAGTTTGAACCCCGCCCTTATTCCTCATAAACACTGTCCTAAATCGTGTCTCTTTAGCTTACAGTCAAAACCAACACGCGGCCATTAAAGTTTGCCTGCCTTGTCGCCTTGTTAATCTACAATAAACCTCGCTTTATTTATCTCCGCCACCCAAGACACACTAAAACAGCGCCTCTTAAAAGCTGAGCTACTTCCACCTGCTTTTTAGTCCTCTAGCAGAAGAATGGAGATATTTTTTACTCCCTATTTCGTACTGTTGGGGTGAGGCAGGTTGTCTGTCAGTGCAGTATAGGCGACAGTCTGTCTACAAGCAGTAAGCTGATCTGCAGAGTGCTGGAGGAAAACGGGCAAGATTCCTGGCCTGCAAGCCGAGATATTGATCTACCTCAGGCACCTAAACAAAGCCTCACCTGTTTCCCTTGTCCATACTTTATTTTATGCCGTCTAATGCTTGTTTTGTTTGACATTTCTTTTATTTCCACGGATCCGAGCTTTGATACACGTTTTGGGGGGGAGTGCTACATAAACACGGCGTTGTACCTGAACGTCCACAATCTCTGGAGCTGCATGCCCACTCCTTCAGAAAAAACACCCTCCCGTTGTCTTTACCATTCAGCCAGGATAAATAAAAAGTTTTCCTCCAGCCCGGGGGCAGGGTCCAATAACACCCAACGCGAGATAAAAACTAATTACTCCCATTATGGCCCACCAGTGCGACTTTTCATAAACACGGATCCGCTAATAGCTCCTGTATTATTTAGCAGGACCAACTCCTTGAGCTCGCTTGTTCAACATATCAAGATTAGTTTCAGATCTTGTAGGGCTGTTCCCGACTCCAGTGGTGGCGGAGATTCCTCCATCCAGCGCTTTATCAGCCGTGTTCCCTACACGGGGCTGCTGACAGACAGCCAGCAGCCAAGGGAGGGAAGCGAGGTGCCTTTTGCCAAAGAGGCTAATCACATATTCCTCTGTAAATAATGCATTGTCAGAAGCAAATGTTGGCCATTTGTTCGCGGCATAATATTTGCAGCGCTCTTTGAAACGAGCGAGAGTTTTCTTCTTATCACTTTTAACGTGTACACAATAAATTGTGGATGCAATGCCTCAGCAAGAAACAGTTGCATGCTTTGACATGACAAAATGTTACACATTTCAGATGTACAGATAAGGCTTTGACAGAAATTCACAATATTTTTGTACAATATATTTTTGACAGAATTGTACAGTAACCTGGGCGTCCACCTATAAAACCAAACGCGCTCATATACACGCAACTGGAGATTATTAATGATCATACAGGCCAAATGAAGTCAAACTAAATTACTCTTATCTAGGGCTCATTTTGCTACTCAATTTTAATAGTCGACAGATTCTACTTACAAAAACATATGTTTTCGTATATACATACATATATATATATATATATATATATATATATATATATATATATATATATATATATATATATACAAATCCCT
Organism: Colossoma macropomum; assembly: GCF_904425465.1. Lineage (NCBI taxonomy): Eukaryota > Metazoa > Chordata > Actinopteri > Characiformes > Serrasalmidae > Colossoma > Colossoma macropomum. Next base: position 16,547,366 of record NW_023494803.1, on the reverse strand, counting down.
TTTGACATCAGCTCTATAAAAGAAACGTATAAAGCCTCAAACGCGTTACTCTGTGCGGAACAAACAATTCTGAAGCCAACCATCACACCTGTGAAGTAGCCCACTGGAAAATGGACAGTGCTCAGTTAATGGTGGTGATGGTGTCAGTCCAAAGAGAGAAGACGGAGGCTTTTGGCCATTTCAAAGGAGAATCTCATCGGAGCATCAGCTTCTGGGGAGGGAGGCACTTTTTAGGCTGACACAAACAGGTGCCTCAACCAGACTCTCTGTTCTCTCAACAAACAAGCCCAGCTTCTCAAATCCACCCACTGAGACCCTTTACACTAGACAATGTGTTAAAATGTCTGCATGCTTGGAGCTGGTACAAGGCTAGGCACCTGGATTTGGAAGTGAGGTTGTGCAAACTGACACAAGTGAGGAATAAGACTTGGGAATGAACTAGCTGGAGGTTCAGCTGGTTTGTGTGGATTGAGAAGCAGGACACTGAATTTTGAGGGAGTCAGTGAGTGGTGGTAGCGTGGCTAGCTCGCTGCTAAAAAGGCTACCAAGAGCAAACCGGAGGCCAGCGGGCCTCAATCTCCCAGTGGGGCACCAAAGAGAATGAATGGGCAACGAGAGGGTCCTGGTGTATAGAGCAACCGTTGTGCACCTGAGCAAAGCACTTAACCCTAAGTTGAGTGCTGCATCATGTTACCCTAGTCCCCTTAACCCCTCCTCCATCCAGGGCACTGCCGCAAAAAGAGGAACTGTTCTCTGGGAGTTTTCCCAGGTTATAGAAAGGTATTAGGGGTAAATGGGAAGGCAGGGTGGGGAGAAAATGTGGGTGTGCTGGCTTGATGTGTAGGAGACCCTTGAAGTTGTGGAGGAGCAAAAATGGCTGACATTCAGGGGTCTAAGACTTTGAAGTTGGGCAAATAAAGGATTGAAGAGCATGTCTTCATGTGGTTGTTAAACGTGCCAGCAACCAGATCACTCATTCACTATAAGCTGTCCACATATACTTTATAAAACAACAGCAGCAAACAGCATTCTTTTGGCTGAAGCCAGAGAAGAACCACCTTTGGTTCCATAAAGAACCTTTCAGTGGATGATGGTTCAAACAGATTTGCCAGTGAGAAGAACCATTTTAAAGTTTGAAGAATCAACCAAGAAAGAAAGATTCAATACTAATTAAAGGTTTTTCTTAGAACTATACATCCAAATTAAGAACCATTAAGAAACCTACATTCTTAACTTTTAAGAGTGTACTGTGATCTGAAATCAATGATGTACTTGCAAGTAATAACAATGAAATGAAATGGTGTAATGTTCCACTCCAGCATACTTAAAATGTGAAATGTCCAGTTGTTAACCAGAGTTCAAAAAAGTCTATGAAAAAATGACTAGGCTTTAACAGAATCAAACAAAAATCAAGCTGATATCAGCGCTGAAGCCGGGTCATGTGCCCAGCGGGACGTGTGTCTGGATTAGGGAATGAGGAATGTGAGCCTGCAACGAAACACGGGTGTTTAGATGCGGGAGGCAGATACTCCAGGACTGCAGAGCAAAAAACAAGCGTGTAGAGGAAGGGAGAGTATCCCTGTCTGGCTGCAGTGAGGAGTCCTGGCCTCACAGTTGTATGGAAGTGAGGGTGTCTGGATTGCCCTTTTACTGACCCTGCCCTGTCCCTCTAATGCTTGGTGCACATGTCCGTGACACACTGAATAGTTTTCACCATTCATCCCTGTCAGAGTGATTGCACTTCGAGGAGCAAAACAGACAAGCAGAGAGAAAAAAGGAAACAGAGAGAAAAAGAGGGAGAGAGATTAAGTCACACTTATTTGTCCAATTTGATAGAAGATTATGTACTGTAGAAAAAAAAACACATATATGTTTCAGCCTTTGGGTGCTGAGTGTGTTTCACAGTGTTTGCATATTACCATCATCAAAGGCTTAAGGTTCGCAAAAGCTTCCCAACACATCACATACTCGACAAAAATAAACAAGCAAACAACAAACAACAGCAGCAGCAGCAGCAGCAGTAACAAAGACAACCAGTCAGTTCGCTGGTCTTAGTTTTAATTCTAGTGCTTACCTACATATCAGTGGTCTTTTATAGAAAACTGTGGCAAGAGCACATCATTACATCACATTATATTAGATGACCTTTGATGATATTTCTACTTCTATTTACTAAACAGAAATGTTACACTCATGATCTGAAGCCGCTGTGGGAGAATTACTGACCCTGTTCAAAACAAACCAGGACAATTTGCTGGACTTAAGCTGAAGTTTGCGCTGCATTTGGACGCCCTGTGTGTCATAAAACTCAAAATCAACTAACATTGATGTTTGGTGTTCTGGTCAGAACTAGCCTACTTTAAGAAATAAAAAAGTTTTGATCCTCCCATGTGAAGTTGTGAGAAGTTTTTTCCTTCAAACAGCGATCTCACACGTGAGCTTTAAAATTCTACAAAATTCTACATTTCTATGCGTCCTAATACTGCTGTTTTATTTGATTTCATTTTATTTTTAAAACCACTACCATATGATTGCTCCCCAAGGAAAGCTTGTGCACTACCGACTGACTGTTAAAGCATTTACAGCATTTAAAAGCAACATTTTCTAATACTGAAGAAGGAATGTGTGTGTGTGTGTGTGTGTGTGTGTGCGCGTATGTGTACATAATCATAAATAAAGCATTATTTAATTGTACATTCATGATATTAACTTCAATGTTGCATTTTACTGATACTGGAAATTTTACTTTTTTCCCAGCTAAATTTCTATGGTCGACATTTAAACCTATATACGTAGGATTTTTTAAGTGTTATATACTGTCAATATAATCCACGCTTCCATTTAGTTCTAAAGCCTGGACTAATTTCAGTCAACTAATTCATAACTATTTTTCTACTTTTTATACAAACACCTGTTATTATATTGTCAGCGTATTTTATTGTAGATTTGGATACCAACGATTTCCATTATAAAATAAGTCTTTTTTATGAATTATTATCAATCACTCTGTCACGTCTACGCTCGATGATTTATTGACAAATTTTTCTCCTCCTGAGCCTCAATAGCTTTTAGTAAAAAACACTATTTTTAAAGCCACGTTTTGTCACGCCAACGTTGCAAATCGTTTCTTGCCTATTATGAACCATGTAGCATCTGTTTGTGTTGTTCCATCGTCACCATTCCTCCTCGGTGCCAAAAGGAGGGAAAGAGAGAGAGAGAGAGAGAGAAAGAGAGAGAGAGAGAGAGAGAGAGAGAGAGAGAGAGAGAGAGAGAGAGAGAGAGATGTGCATGAAGCAAAAGAGAGAAATAACAGTCTTAAATTTGTCATTGTCTTCCTCCTGCATGTCTGGCAGTGCGTGCTGCAGTAGCCTGAATCCACCCCGTGATGCGCTCCTCACTCACGCTGAGAATGTTTACAGTCGTAATCAAGGTCCATGTAACTTGTTTGTGAAATGTTTTGCCTTTATGTTTTAGAGGTGCTATACAATTTGCAAATAGTAGGGCATGAAGTCACAGTTTGATTAAATTGCTGTCAGTACGAGAAAGGAAAAAAGAAAACAGAGGCATTGTGCAAAAGCACACACACAGACCGAGGATGCTGCTTTGTAACCTTTTAGTTTGAGAATCTGTTTCGGTTTTATCATCACTAAATCTAATTCATGCACCACTTTGTCATGAAGACGGATAGAGATTATAATGTTTTTACAATGGTTTATAAACGCCTGTGTGCTACAGAGTATTTCCCTCTCGCTCATATTTAAGATGAAAATATTTTCTCCGAGAGGAAAAAAAAACATTAAAACATTAGCATTATTTTATGTCTACTAATTTATTTTTTTGATGAAGGGTGAAATCTACGAGTCACTATTAAAGCTCCTGGGTTATTTGCAATGTTTCCCAACAGTTCTCCCAGTTTGCCGACAAGTGAGACTGATGCCTAAATAGTATCTTCTCTGTGTGTGTGTGTTTGTGTGTTGCAGTGTGTGAGCTCAAGGGAGCCCTGCACCGAGCCTGTTCTACACACACACACACACACACAGAGAGAGAGAGAGAGAGAGAGAGAGAGAGAGAGAGAGAGAGAGAGAGAGAGACGGGACTCAAAGCATCAATGTTACAAGAGTTACCTTAATGAGAAAGGATTTCATGTGTTTATTTACATGGAGGAAACAAGTGTGTGCCCACCTCGCCCATGTGCCATGGAGGGCTTCGCTTTTGCACACCCAAAGATTCGACTCCCAGTGGACACATCTCCAGAGATGTCCGCTTCAAGGTGTCTTTTAGTGTGTGTCTACACTGAACAAAGTAAACAACACGTCTCATTGTAACACACAAAGGAATATGAGAGAAACAGCCTCTCAATGAGATAATGAGAGAGGTTTTTGCTGCTTTCTTGGTAAACACCATATGCCACAGAGGAAACAAGTGAAAAAAAAAAACATGTAACTATTTTTTATATTAAAGTTAATGTCCACTATTTAATTTAGCTATCAATAAACAGTAAACATTATAAAACGTATTTATCTCCTCTTCAAGAATAAGCTATGTTATCTGACGATAACTCTCTGCTGCTCTCATTATTCTACATGATGGCGGTCATTTGCCTACATCATTAATAAACACCACAAAAAATGGCTTTGTTCAAGCTATAAAAACAGACCTCTACATAAATACATTAATTTAATGAAATGAAAACACTGCTCAATATCCAGTGAGCAGAGAGCGTGTAAAACCACCAAATCCACATTCTTTTATTGATTAAATATGAATATTATTTTGGGGCAAATCTGACTTTTCTTAACAACCAGCTGTTCTTGAAAAATAGCATTCAAAGAGGCAGGTGGAGGCAAAGTTCTCTTCACATGTGTCATTCAGTTCATGATGGTTTACTATGTGCGTGTGTGTGTGTGTGTGTGTGTGTGTGAGTGTTTTTACATATTTATTTATTTTTGTCAAAAATGCACATCTGTCATTTTCTTTGCTATTTTAGTTCATTAAATGGTCACTGAATGTACTGTTCTCGGTACAATGGTATACTGAGTCTGTGTGTATAGTAGGTTGCTCCAGTCTTTGTTGTTATAAGCTATTTAACGTGCAAAAGGCGGAAAAGGTTGATGATGTCATCGAGTGTCAATAAGCTGTTTTATGAGGTTAAAATACCGTCTACACAGATGTTGAGGCATAGCCAGTGTGATGGGCTTGTCAAAGAGTCGTCACTATTAGAATTCACATTTGACAAAAAAAGAAAAAGAAAAGGAAAAAAAATGAAAAAAGGAAAAGAGAACATAAATAAACAAACATTGAAAGTGGATGACGTGTCGGTTCTGACTAACTCTGATTAACTCTTGGAGGTCTCAAACCCACATCCGCCTCTGGCCTAAACACTCCTGACAGGAGCCACTCTATTAAAGCTGTGCAGTGCAGTGATCAGCGAGCTCTCTGCTGAGTGCCGATTCCCTCTTTGTGCAGTTCTCCCACTCCCCAGCGCTCACACCTGAAAGAGCAACAAATAAAAAGTGCTCCCCTCTCTGTCTCTCTCTCTCTCTCTATCTCTTTCTTTCTCCGGCTACCGTGCTGCGATGGCTTCAGAAATATCCGTGGAAATGAAAGGATGCAGACGCCGCCTGGCCTCCCCCAGCTGGGCGGACACACGGAGCCCGAGCTGCCCCTGCCACCAATTTCACACACCAATTATCTACTTGGATTCATGGGAGTTGACTAAACAAACAGCAGCCCCGCCGCGCCGCTCCGGATCTGCGAGTTGAGGGGGGGGGGATCAATCCTTCATCACAAAGCGCCATCGATGATTAGCCGTACAGTAACGCAAGGCCTTATCGATCACGGCTCGTGTCTTAACACAAATCCATTTATGCACCTGTTTACTTATTTAGCACCGCTCTTAATTACCCCACCCGCGCAGTTTGGCGCGTTGACCCACAGTTAGGACCAAAGCTGTTTACAGCAATTATGATTCACATGTTTGCTATTTGTTGTTTTCCTATTCGTCTCTCTCTCTCTCTCTCTCTCTCTCTCTCTCTCTCTCTCTCATAAACCACATCACCAGACTGTCGTGGTCAGACCACAGTCAATTGCACTTGTGCAGCTATTAGGGCAGACATGGCTTCAGCGCCTGAAAGGAAAGAAAGGAAAAGAAGAAGAAGGAAAAAAATCAATGCAACCGTGATTAGACCGATGACAGCAAATTCACAGTTTCATCCAGGAGTGTTCAGACAGACACGAGGTGTACGGCAAATAAGTCGCACTTGTCTGCACACAAAGGAAAAGTCCTCCCGTCTTTGTTTATAAGGTGTAAAGATTAGAAATGAATGGAGGGGGGAGTCTAGGGACAGACTGTCTGTTTTCATCGCCAGCATTTCATGAAAGGATATTTGTGGCAATTTTCAGAGCAATTGGGTAGGCTGCGGACAGTCACTCAATACAGTTGATATTAACCAGCCGGCTTGCTTTCGAATTTCTTTACCTCCAATTCCCTCAAAAAATAATCATTGTACAACAAAAGTGCCTCGTATTGCCATCACTGAGCTGCTCGGCGTCCATTCACTACTGCTCTTAGATTTCGTCGCTTGAACACTTTGTCAATTCGGCAATGGCCCGGATTCGATACGAAGACATTACGTTATTTCGCCGCCCGCCTTTAAACTAGCTGTCCCACAACGCCGACTCCTTTCGCTCTGTTTTTGCAGCCTCAATCATGTTTTTTTTACCCACAACTTTCCCCACTTCTATCGAGAGGCGGTCCTTTTGTGTACTAATTGCGGTCGTTTAGGTTTTGAGAACTTTACAGTAACAGAAAATGGAAGGAGTCCCCGAACGCCGGTCTTTGGTCACGCAGCCTGAGATCAATCCGCAGTGCCCGGATAGATATTATTAAACAGCATGGGGCGCTCAGGCGAGGCGCGCGGCCTTCGTGGCTGCGCGCGACCCGGCGCCTCCTAGCGCACCGCAACAGGGCAATTGTTGACGCGCTTTTTTTTCTCCCCCAACTCTCAGCCAATCAGCGGCTCTCCTCCGGCCGCGGCTGCCATGGCAACGCGCTCCTTTTACCCGCCGCCCCTTGCTCGCTTGCTCGCTCACTCACCAAGTTGTGGCTTCCACCGTGATTGGCGCGACTCGGGGAAACGAGGGAGAGCGGCCTCCACAAAACAGGAGCGCTCCTCCGCTCCAAGAATCGTCTCGCTCGGCTGGGGGAAAAATAAATAAATAAAATATAAATCAGCCGCCTGGCACCGCGCCACGTTTTCATCTGATGAGGTGCAGACGCTAAAGAAGGCGGACGGGGACGAGATAAGGCAGCGCCAGCTGCGACTGTGAATGTGTCTGAGGCGTTTGTTGGGGTTACAGTTGTGCATAAAATTGGGAGGTTTGACAATACAGTTTTGTCTAGCTTAGCCGCATCCTAAGGGAGCCGGGCCTGCACTGGCACAGTCACCTCAGCGGCTGACTCAGCAGCCTCAGAGGAAGGACGCTATGGCCGTGTTCACATCAAGCTGATTTCTTTTTCAAAGTCTGTCTTTGCGACTGAGGGTCACATTATGACAGTTATAGTAATGAAGTAAGCTGCACACACGTTTATGATGCCATGTCTCATAATGGCAGTGTGACCTGTAAGGCTGCTAGTTAGCATTATCCGGTGATGCAGACCAAAACCTTTCCAGATACTCAAAAACGATTCTGAGGGTGGCTAAAGAAGTTTAATGCTATTCTGACATAAAATCAGATTCCAGTCAGGTTTGCAAATAAATCGGGTCTGAGATGTCAGAGTGAACACGACTAGCTCAATTATTCACCTCAAATACAATGTTTCCAAACTACTGACTGTCTCACCTTTAGCCAGTAAATCATTTTTTCCTCACATGCTACTTCTCCCTGACCATCCACTTCAATCAACAGAAACGGTGAGTCTGTTTTTCTGTCTCTAACAGTGTCGCCATGCTCCTCACGTGCTCGCGCTCTGGAGCATGCGCAAAGTGTACACACAAACACACACACACACACACACACACACACACACACACACACACACACACACAGAGCAGCGTCACACGCTCGCGCTCACTCGTCTCATTATCTTAATCCGCCGCTTTCACCTGTGCCCGGCTCCGGCAGGAACGCTCTCATATGTCAACCTGCTGACCACAGCGAGCCGCCGCTGCACCACTAAAACCCGGTAAGCGATATCTCAGGGTGTCATGCTGAAAATTGGACTTGGATTTGACTGGAGAGTCTCCCCACGGTGAGGAGCAGGCCACAGTAGAAGCCTTTATTCAAAACAGATGTGCTCCAACACACAGCCCCCAGTGTGTGTGTTTTCAGACGAGTAATCTGTGTGTAGAAGAGACAAAGAATTAATCAAATGTGTTTAGGGTTATTGTGGGGTCATTTGAACAAGAGCATGTGAGAATAAAAAAAGAACACTTCATGAGCAGCAAGAAAAAGCAGCGATGCAAAAGGATTTATACTACATATGTATGTGTGTGTATGTACATACATACACATATTGGACATATTTGTAAAAAAAAAAAATTGTTAAATTGTTAAACTCAGCAAATATATAGAAATTGTGCACTAAATTTTGCAGGAAAATTCTATATTTAAGTGTGTTCCCCCATCACTTATAAGACCTGGGGGTGTTCAAACTTTTGCAAACGACTGTACACACACACACACACACACACACACACACATATATATATATATATATATATATATATATATATATATATATATATATATATATATATATATATATATGTATATATATATACACACACACACACACACACACACACAACACACACAATGAAGAAATGTGCTTATGATGTAAGGGCAGTAATTAGGGGCATTTAACAGAGGGGAGGGCCCTCAAGACCACTAATGAAATAACATCAGTAAGAATAGTTTGCATCTGTCGCTCTGCCACTGAAACACATATTAGAGAGTAATTAAGTGACCTTCAACGTGACTCTTGACAGATTAATATGCACCTGACATTCTGGAGGTGTTGCTGAAGCAAAAGTTTCAACGTGACTCCTTGACTGAAGAGGAGATTATGATATATGTTTATGACAGATGAAGAAACCATGAAATTTGCCAAGCAAAGCAAAGAAATGATAAGGCCAAAATATGTGTAGTACTGGCAAGTCACTGGAAGGTTTAGTTTTCCTTACCACCAGTGGCACAGATAGTTTGTCCTTCAAAACATTCCACTCGAGTCAATCGAGCCAGTGCGTCAGATTACAGAGACATATTGAAAACAGTGCATTTAATACCTAAAAATATCAGGATGAGACTGAGTGCTTGAACTAGTCGAGCACGTTTATATTTCAAATAAAAGGAGAAAAATGGGCGCACAGTTCCAGGTCTGTGTGGATCTTTGGACTGCAGATCTAAACAGGTTCTGAATTTGCTATGTTTCCAAGGAGGTCATCAGTTTAACACAAGCATGATGACATACAGCTGCACTTCCTCAGTGTTGTGCACTCCACAAAAAACATCCTCATTGCTTTCTGCTACATGAAGAAGGTTAAAATATAGGTTGTCCCATCTGAGAGCATTAAACATTTGTTTCTAGAATTAATGATCGTAAAAAGCTCTATGAATACATATTAATTTTTTAAACCCTCTGATGAAGAAGGTAAGAGACTAGTTAAAACTTGATGAAATAAAAAATAAAACTGCTGAGGTGGGCATAGTTCCCTCCTGTATGTCACTCTAGGTTTACAGCAATCTGAGTTATCATTAGCCTTTTCACTAGCTTGGACACACATAGTAGATCCTGAGACTAAAGTGTTGGCTCGTTTTTACAGAACACCTCCACTTACAGCAACAGCTGCTAAGCCCACCTTGCCATCACCTCCCATGCCATGCCAAGCACAGCAGAGCACAAGCCACACAATCAGGGGAAAAGGGTGCTAATTTATGTTTTATTAGGTTCGAACACCGCCACATGATATATGATACTGATATGGCTGTGGCTTCGAGCTCTGAAACTGCATGGTAAATGGACCACACATGTTCAATCATGCAACTGGCTACCTATCGTCTCTCGGTCAAAAGAATGTTGCACCACAAAATGAATAACTGGTCCCAAAAGTGCTTGATAAACTTAGTGAGTGAAGTGGATTCAGAGCATCAACTTGCTGTTTTTTATAAAATATGGGGTATAACAACGTTAAATCATGCATGTTTGTTTGTAGAGAACTGTAGTAGAGCTGGATGGCACTGATAAATTTCAATATCATGATGTTTTACGATTATATCACAGTATCAAATGACATGTAAGCTTGCGTTAATTTCCTGAGTTAAGGTCTTGAGGGATGGTGCTATATCATCGTCACAAAAAAGTACAAAAAAAGAGATATTTCACTTTTTTTTTATTTAGATTTTTCTGTTTCATTTGAACACAGCAGATACCTTTCAAACTGTGTGTAAACAGCATAATGAGTGGACCAACAGAAATCTCTCTATATTATCTTATATTATAAGTAAGGATTGTTTTTTGTTCCTGTAAAGTTACCATTTTGGACATTCTTGGTTTTCTTTGGGCAGTGACGATATGCTAAAAGAATGTCCTAAAAAGCCAAAATAGTTTGTTATTTGTTTTCGTCTCCCATAATGACAACAAAGGGAATCCTGCATATTATTGTAAACATAAGTTAAATACAAACCAGATTTCCATAAACAAAACTAACCATATATTTAGTTTTGTTACATTTGAACTGTTCTTTCAAAACAAGCGAAAGCATTCAGCCAATAACATACATTGCTGTTAACTGCCAGGTCACAGAGATGTGTAAAGTGTATAAAATAAAATAACAAAGAAAACTAAAACAAGCTGCTTGGCAACAAGGACACTGTTATTTTTTCATTCTAACAGTACCACTAAATTGACCATTTATGTCATAATGACAAGACCAAGATGCTGGTGTGATGATAAATCACCCAGCACTGAACTGTAGTGTATCGTAAGTGGACAGCTTACAACTAAATGTACAGTTTCAATGTAAACATGATGAGATTGAATCAGAGTAGGGCTGGGCAATATTAATAAAATTCAATGTCATGATATTTTTCAAATATGTCATGGTATCAGATAGTAAGTTTGCATTAATAAAATGAATGGGACCATGCTTCCAGAGTACTGGTTTTCTCTACAAAAAGAATGGAAACAGAAATTTAAATGTAAAAGAATGTCTTATAAACATGATGTACCTTAATTTCTATGAATTTTAAATTCAATCTGAGTCATCCAGCCAATAATATACATTGCAGTTAACTGCTTGGCGATGGGGACAGTAATATTATTATTAGTAGTATTTATTTATTCATTGATTGAATGAATGAATAAAAATGATCTCTAGATTCTAGATGCTTGTTATTAATACAGCTAAAACTAAAAAAATCATGCCTCAATGAGAATGCTAGTATACTAGTAATGACAATATATCATCAGCATTACATTTACAGTTAAAATACAGCTTCATTATAAGCTTAATAAGGCGGTGTCAGTAGGGCGATATCAATAAAATTCAATGCCATGATATTTTCCAAATATATAATAGAAAACAGAAAGCATTTGTGGAAAGAAAATTTATTTAGTTTTATGTATTTTAAACTTTAAACAGGAACACCATTATCGTATGGGTATTATGTCATAAATGCAATGCTACTTATGAAACTTACTGCTAAAAATATCATTTATCCTATCAGCAATAACATGGTATGTCAGTGTCACAGAATAACAGTATTGACAATATATCTGCTAGCCCTATGTCAAACAAGGCACCATTAAATAGGATATTTAAAACTGCTCATGGCTAAAAAAAAGGCTCATGAAAATCACCGGAGTGAAATGAAAATCAAAAGAGATGAGGATCTCACTTTGATAAACCTGCACTCTGTATTCCTTTTGATTCTTAACTGTTTTTCCTCCATTTTATTGGTAATTCTTAAAGGACAATAGGCTTCAAAACCAAATGTTCCAAAGGAAATATGACAATTATTTTTATTTCCTATCTCAAGGTAAGTAGTTCTGGAGGTTTAAGTACAGGAGGAACTGTTTCATTGATTTTGACACGAGCTAGCTAGTTTGCTTTACAGCCCCCTGTTCATTATGCTACAATAATGTGAATAATGCTGAGAATGGTTTCAATGTGCATGATAAGAGTAGAAAGAACAGTCAATCTTTTTGACTACGTAACCTACATATGTTTTACTAATGACTCTTTAATGACCTGGAAACACATGTAAGCCCACATACCACTGAAATATGCTAAGTTTGCTAAGTATGCTAAGCATTAAATCACATAGGAGGGAAATCAAAGACCCGAAGATGATCTGCTGAGTGTAATACAGAAGACTCATGGAACACACTTTTGTGCAAACTACACAAAGGAAATGTATGTTTCATGCCGTCTTGAACATTCTGCAACAGATTGGAGACATTTGCCAGTGTTCGTGATGCACATAATTCAGTGGCTCTGGGAGATCGGCATGATTGCAAAAACACGAGTTATTCCAGGAGCTTTAGTCCCCTTTCATGCCAATCTCCTATTGCAGACAGGGGAGTCTTTTTCTGGGGAGAGAGTAATTTCAGGTATTATTCTTAATTCAGATGTACTTGGAGGATCTATTGTATGAGGAATATGTTTTGTTATTTGAGAGCGCCATTAAAGACATTTCACTTTGTTACGCTCCGTTTTATAGCCTTCACACAGAGCGAGATAGAGAGAGGGCATACATTAGCATCATTTCAGCCTTTAAAAGTGCCATGAATTGCATGAGCGAGATGAGAATTTCTCTCAGCTGTTGAGAGATGTCATTTTACAATGTTTTAGAAGTCACCAATATGAAATAGTTCACTGTTAGCTGGCACTAAAATTAGCTTACAACTATTAGGACAACAGTAGTCACTGAACAATTGAGGAGTTTGTTAAGTGGTACAGATTTTTCCCTTAGTGTTTCAAAGTGATTGTTTATGGTGTATATATATTTTTTGCAGGGGGAAATGCATTGAATTCATGATGCCTTCTTATATGCTGAATGTGATGCTGTCCTTGTAAAACAAAAAGCATGCGTAATAAAAGAGGTCAAAGATTTTTGATTTTATTCCTGTAACATTACTCAGAGGAATCCATGAAAAAGGCCCAAATACAGTGTAAATGTTTGACATCAATGTTTCTGAGGGGGTCCTCAATGGCCAAACATGACATTTTATTCAGTTTTTACAGATACAAATCAGTCATCATGCTATTTCCATATTCCATTATTTTCAATATATCATAGCTGTCCATTTAAAACAGATTTTATGATAAACTCTCTGAACTCCTGCATTGTGTTTCTCAGATATATCGATGTTGTATGAAATGCATGTCAAATATATTTTACATTGTATCAAATATGTGTCACACTGTAGCCAGATGTAAGGTTAATGATCCAGTGGATGTGTGCTTATGAAATGCAGTGCTGGGAGCCAGATGTTCAGTGCAAGAGAATGAAGAATGGGAGCCTTCTGGATCTTCTAATTGTAGAGGCGAAGTGAGTGAAGATGATAGTCCAAAGAGAAGACAGAGCCCAGCTGGAGGACTCTCTGTCTCTCTCTCTTTCTCTCTCTGTTTTTGACCAGTGGACATACTACATTTCTGGCCTCTAAGTTAAAGACAAGCTCTATATTTGGTTGAGGGGAAATCACTTTTTGTTTGATCAATAACAAGGTCTCTTATTGGTCATGGATGATTTTAGACATCAATCAATGACTACTGCAGTAGTTTAGACTACATTTACTTTAAACGCCAGACAAAAGAGTTGGGTCTGCTTATGAAGACCATCCATTGTGTTTTGAAAATCCATGTAAATCACTTCTCACTGAAAAACACACTGCACACTGAAAAAAAGTGATGCATTGAATTTGCATGATTCAGCTGCATATATCATTTCTACATTCATTAATTTTTGCCTTTTTATTTACTTACTCTTGGCCATAATCATGTTGGTTTTGTATATTTCATTCATATGGAAATGGCATATGCATTGAATCACATAAATTCAATGCATCACTTTTTTCAGTACAGTATCAACCCTGATGTATTTCTTTCACAAACACAAAAGCAAAGAACTAGGGAAAAGTCATTGCCCACTAAAACTTAGACCAAAGCTTCTATTTCAGGTGCTGGTCAGATTGCTTAAACACCGCGTCTGTCCAGAAGAGGGGCCCTTTCTGGGCATAAGCATCACAAAGGGGCCCCCGACGAGTGTTGCTAAATGTCCTCTCTTCGCCGTGCACTTTTAGCATAAACAGTGTGCAAGGACGGACTTGGAGGGCACACCTGGGGCGAGGCAGAAATCTGCGCTCAGAGCTGACACACTAGGCCCTGAGGCAGCGGGCCAGGGGAAGGAGGCTCAGAAGAGAAGAGGGAGGTAAAGTGAGATATTACTCTCTAATTATTTGAACGAGTGGCTGTTGACAGAGAAGAACAGGCTGGGGGGTGGGGGATTGGGGCTTTGGTGCTGTTAGCTAGCCGCCAGCCACCCCCTCCCAAGTCTCTTGTGGGGAATTCATCAAGCAAGAAGAGAAGGATGATACCAAACACTGGAAAACATTGTTACCAGTGATAAGCTAATGACTGAGGAAAAAAGGTCAGGGGGGAGCGAAGTCACAGAGTATTCTGAAATCAGGGAAGAGAAGTATTTGGGCAATTACTTGCAATTATGATGACATGACTCTGATTTCACGAAGGAAATAAGCTTACAGAAACTTCAAGAAGAGAAATCATTTCAGAGTTTTACCAACGAGGGTTTTGCACCAAACAGAGCTTAAAGTGGAAAAGGCAACAAAATGTTTTTATACAGCAGGGCACAAATCATAAATTTGCTGCTTTATAACAAGGCAAATACATGAGGTATTTGTTTTGCATTGTTTACACAATATTGTAGAACACTTGTTATGTGCTAAGGGAAGAAAACGTATTTTTATATGGTTAAGCTACATTTGTAGGCCTGTGTTTCTTTATTTGGAACAGAAATAAAGCTGATGATTTTATCTGATGTTTGTTTTCACTAACCAGAGATCCAAGTCCAGTGAGATTTTCCAGGTTTGATTTTTAAGGATATCTCTTTTAAGCTCCAGACTGGTTGTGACTTTGCTATTTTTTTTCTCTTTCAATGATGGTTTTATTTCTTCATAAGTGTTGTTTTGTCACTCAGTAACGTTACAGGCTTCCGGGTTTAAGTTTAAAGGGAAGGTACAGTGCTGTGCAAAATTTGACGACTGCCTTTCATTTGTTTTATTTCCCATTAAAACAGCTATTAAGTTCAAATCTAAAAAAAAAGAAATGTAAAAAAACACATTACACAGAAGCCTCAACTAAACAAAATGTTTTCTTTTCAGTTTTTAGCATGTCCATTGCTTGCCTTTATTATAGCTTCCATGTTGGCTTCAGTTTTTCAGTCATAAAGCCATTTTACATTTGTTCCTCACAATTTAAGTAAGCAAACTCAAACACAAAGACAAGGCTGGACTCTAGGGTTGGCAGTCCATTGTTCTGAGAACACCAGCAACTTTGCAAAGTTTTCTTTTTTTTTATCTGTTTCCTTTTATCATTAACGGCTCTCCGATAGCTACACGTTTTCAGACTCATAGTGCTTAGCTGTCTTTTCACAGTGGAAAGATGGACAGAAACACCAGTGGATTTTTTCAGATCTAAAGTAAGAGTGGAGCTTGATTTTCTGCTCTCTGTCAAAGATGAAAGCTTTAGGTGCTTTTTTACCTGACAGTGATCGTCTTGTGGTCTACCAGTTCTTGCAACGGGATTAATAGAAGTCCCATTTTCTCTAGATATTTGAATCATTTTTTGAATGGCAGTTTTGGAAAGTATTTTTTACTTTCCCCTTCGTTATGCAAGTTGATTATTTTATATATAATATGAGCAGAAATAACTCCTGAAAAAAGGAAGAACTTGTACATAATGGCTGTTTTGATTGGAAATTAAAAATGAAGGGTGGTCTGGACTTTCGCCTAGTACTGTACATGAGACGATTGGCCTTAATCCTGATAGATTTTCATAGTCATGCACTGACCAACAATCATTTGAATCAGACACACTGCACAGATGAATCTGAAAATCTCCTGAATTAAGGCCAATCCATCTTCTAATCCATTATCAGGATATTAAGACCATCACACTGCTAAACTCCATGAAAACATACTGTTTTACCACAAACGACAACTTTTCAGGCATTATACAAAACATTCACTCTTATGACATCATACGTCGAGCTATTGGTAATTAAAGTTTTTCTCTTGCTGTTTGCTATTGCTCCATCACTCTTAGCACTGTATTTCAGCAGCATGAAGCACCCTTAATGAATGGAGGCAACAGAAGCATGGGCTGCATAAATTGACACTAGAGTAGTGTGCCCAATATCACCCTGCCCCCGTGGGAGCCGGGAAGAGGAGTGTGTATGTGTGCTGTTTTCCATTTTTAATATTTGCACACATTTTTTTCTGCTCTGAAAATAACAGTCCCTTGTGTGTGCACACACACTCGAACGACAGGAATGAAACTGTTAGCTAGCTGCTCAGAAGACTCTTCCCCCGAGATGATCGAGAAAGTTTTATAACAAACGGCAGAATTTAATTTACACCCTGATTTTCAACTGGGATGAATGTTGGTATTAAAAAGCACATTCAGATCCTTAGTACTGATGTCTACAGTTTCTTTGTGTAAAATATAAGTTACTCAGAGAAAGAGTGTTTTTGACCACAAAAAGGCAATATATTATTATAATACACACAAACAAATATAAATACAGTAAAAAAAAAACAAAAAACAAGAATTTCTCATTTTGAAAGAGGTAGTTGCTATCTTCTGAACCTTGAAGAACAAAGTTTTGTTCCAGATGTCTTAATCAAGTATTAATCGACCAAACCGGGTGGTGGATGATACCTTCAAATGATACTGTGCTGCCATGAGAAGAGGGGACTGAAATGGTTAAATGAACACGCTGACATACATAAAATCACTACTAACTGTATTAATTTCACTTGTATTTATTCTATTATTATAAGCAAAGACAGGCGGCACAGTGGCGCAGTGGGTAGCGCTGTCGCCTCACAGCAAGAAGGGCCTGGGTTCGATTCCTGGCCATGCGACCGGGGTTCTTTCTGTGTGGAGTTCGCATGTTCTCCCCGTGTCTGCGTGGGTTTCCTCCCACAGTCCAAAGACATGCAGTCAGGCCAATTGGAAATGCTGAATTGCCCCTAGGTGTAAATGTATGTGTGATTGTATATGTCTATCTGCTCTGCGATGGACTGGTGACCTGTCCAGGGTGTATCCTGCCTTCTGCCCAATGACAGCTGGGATAGGCTCCAGCACCCCACTGCGACCCAGAAGGATAAGCAGTTTAGATGATGTATGTATGTATAAGCAAAGACTTAATAAAAACTTATTGCCCTAACTGTTTACTGCTCGGATAGACTGCTTTTTAATTCTTTCTTGGGTGACTAAAACTTTTGCACAGTGCTGTTCACTCAAAAACTGAAGTCACCTATTTCATGTCTAACATCTACACTCTTTAAAATAAAACTGCATGGTTCTTGGCTTGGACATTCAATTCTAGCAAAGATCTTTACTTGGTATCGACTTTACATTATATTGAGGTTCTTTAAACTTCAAAAAAAACTTCAAAATCTTATTTACAAGAATGGTTCTTTACAGAGCCATTCACTAAAAGGTCCTTTAGAGCAGTGGTTCCCAACCCTGGTCATGGAGGATGCCCTGCCCTACATATTTTAGTGTTTGCCCTGCTCCGAATACATCTGATCCAAATAATTGGCTAATTAACAAGCCATCCTGAGTTGACGTGGGTGTGTAGAGATGGGGGTCCTCTACAGACAGGGTTGGAACCACTTCTTTAGAGAACCAAATGTGGTTCTTCTATGGCATCGCTGCAAAGAACCCTTTCTGGCACCTTCATTTTTTAAGGCATATCTCTCTCAAAACTAATGTGTTCTATGGTCTTGGCTGGCTGTAGTTTTCTGTTCAAACAGGACAATGATTTGATGTTGTGGTGTTCACCACGGCAGTGCCTGTCTGATGCCTCATGTTCAATCTTCAGCTCTTACAGTCTCATGACAGCATGACAACATTTACCTCTCACTGAATCTCACTGTGCAGACAACATACTGCTCATACATCCTGCATCAACTTGTTAAAGAAATGGTGTGGTGAAAAAATCAAATGTACACAATTTTTCTCTTACCCTAGATGTAGTCACTCAGCCAAGACATGCTTGGTGTCTATACTGTTTCTTTAGTTTAGAATTGGAGCTGCAAGGCTAACATTGCTAACAAACACTATAAAATCAATAGTTACCCCAAAAGCCCAAATACTGTCCATAAAAATGCATCACCAAAACTTCTCTCAACCCACACAAACCATATCCAGATCTTAAGTAAACTGATGGAAAACAAGTATTCAGACACTTTTGTTTTTTGTTAGCCTGTTTGATATCTTTCCAGTGCATTTATCTACTTCAAATTTCACCTTTTTTGACTTTGTACTTATAAACATGATCAATAAAGTATGTATTCATAAACATAAACAAAGTTATGTTTAGCTTTTTGCAGCATCGTGGTTCAATCTTGGCCCATTCCTCTTGAGAAACTATCTTCAATTCCCCAATGTTAGAAGAGTCCTTCTGCTGGACTCATACTTTCAAAATCCTCCTTACATTTTTAAAGGGAAACAAGTCTGGAGATTAGCTAGGCCATGCAAGCACCTTCACCTTTTTTAGAATCCAGTTATTTTGGCTGTGTGGTTGGGGTCATTGTCATGTTTAAACATCAAGCTTCTTCCCTTTCTTGGCCGATTAGATTCAATTCTCCTCTAATATCTCCCATTCATGTTTCTTTTAATGACATGTAATGCCCCGGGACCATCTGTGGAGAAGCAGCCCAATGTCATTCACCATACCCCACATCTGATTTGTCTAAATGCGTTGTGCAAATTTTAGACATGCAACTTATTATCTAGTAGAGTTTTGTTGAGGCGTTATTTTGTTATTTTGCTGGCTTCTAGCTTCTCTCTTACCTACCATATCAATAGTCTGAGAGAAATCTTGCATGGTCCAGGGATGATTAGTTGAAGTTCCATGAACTTCCAGATTGCATATATTTAATTAATTGTACTGACAGTGTTGTTCAAGCGCTTCGTTTTTGTTTCCTTTTGAATGTAGTTTGATAATATTGTCCTTGAGAACTTATAAAGCATGAAATCTTCCAAAACCAAGAGCAATGTCTTTTATAATGTCACCAGGTACAACCTGCACAAGAATATTTTTATTTCTGCAGCACTTATATATGGAGCTTAATTATTTATATTTTTAAATGTAACATAAATCTAAATTTTAATACAGTGTTGGAATTTTTTTTTTTACATAGAATTATTAATATAATTTACATGGTTTATGCTTATGAATATGTACTTTTTTGTTATATTTACAAAGTCAAAAGGCATTATATGTGTAAATTGTAAATGGACATACGCACTGGAAGTATATTAAATGACAAAAACAAAAGTGTACTTTTTTCCCTTCACTGTATTAACAAAACCTTGTTTTCTATAAGGTTGCCTGCAGAGTTCAGATACATGTTGAAGTTTCATTCATTTTTTACAGTTTATAGTAAGACATACATCAACAAGTCTATGCAGCCTTAATTAAGACCTGGGTGTAGTCTGAGTAGGTTGAGAGCAGTTTTAATAACTTGTTTTTATGAAAACTATTTAGGCTATTTGAGTGACCACTGACTTCTAATGTTTGTCAGCAACGTTAGACTCATACCCCAGTT
This sequence comes from Colossoma macropomum, assembly GCF_904425465.1. Classification (NCBI taxonomy): domain Eukaryota; kingdom Metazoa; phylum Chordata; class Actinopteri; order Characiformes; family Serrasalmidae; genus Colossoma; species Colossoma macropomum. The sequence goes on along the minus strand of NW_023494803.1, from coordinate 16,527,502 downwards.
CTAAACTGGAGAAGCAAAATATATCCAAACATGACCTGGCTGATCGGCTACAGCTAGGATAAGTGGAAAAATGTGATTTTTTGCAATTCCTTCAACCTTTTTTGCTACAGCAAAAAGATCTGTTGTATTTTGCTTGAGACAGATGTTTGGGCCTTGCTGGTGGTTGCGACAATGAGCTGAGAGGACACTTACTTGCAATGGACATCATCAGAGAGGTACAAGTTTTAAAAAATAAGTATAAATATGAAATAAATACAGTAATGTGCTGCTATAGCTTAACCAAATGTGCCAGTGAACTACACTGATGAACTAATGCAAAAAATTTAAATAAACTGAGAACAGTTTGTGTCTGTGGTATATTATATATTCACAATAAGCACAGAATGTCTAGACTTAATTCATTAACTTTACCTATGTCTTAGTGCTTAGACTATGAAAATATAAAAAGGTTCTTGAAGAAATGGGAAATTGGTTACAAATTAAACATTTAACTCTGAAGATTGGTGGAATTTTAAATGCAAGACATCCAGTAGCTGGATCGATATATGGCTCTTCTAAAAGTAATACTGCATCGCAGAGACGGTGCATTAATCTAATGAGAGAAACTCTGCCCTCTTTAAATAGGCTGAAATGAAATTGCTTTAAAAGTTTCACTGACTCCATTATGTATACTACATCAAATATACACTCATTTCCAACAATAGTTTCAAACAAAAGGTTACAGAACACTTTTCACACTAATTTGACTGCTTATGTGCAATTAAAAATGGTTACTGATAAGATCTGACAATTCATTATGAGTCTACTGCCCTTAAATGATTTAATGATACAGACTTATGCTAAGCCAATATGTAAGGATAACAGTCTGTTTATGGTTTGTTGTTGTTGATATACAAAATGTGAATTTAACAGTTCAGAAGCAATAAAATGCAAACGTGACAAACATGCACATATTTTGCTGGAGAATTAGTTATCACGTTCGCAAAGCAGTTCCGATTTATAAGGATGATATGTTTTCGTGATTCATATGCCATACGGCGTCTATGCAGACTTTGCCGAGCTTTGTGTAGCCTGCCTCATTATATGTGGAGTGTGGTGAAAGGTGTTCTGTCGGCTCTTTGAGGCAACTAGGAGAGCGAAGGGGGGAAAACTAATTTACACTCGTCTGCTGCCCGCGGATTCCTTTCTTCAGCCGAGTGTGCAGGCAGCAGGGTCGGGTGCTGGTGTGATCGAAACTCCGAGACCTTTTGCGCTAAGATAGGACGCTTCCTATAAGATTAATTGGTTTTGTTTGTAAATCGGTTCATTACAAGTTAATTGCTGTTAACGCTGGGGAAATGAGTGGCTTAAGAGGGCTTGACCCCTACAAGTGAAGGTCTGGCCCAGTGAATGTGTGACCATTTCCTTACCTACATTGTCTGGGGTCAGGAGGGGTTAGGGGAGGGCAGGCGGGGGCTTTGTTGGTTTTGTGAGAGCGAGAGGGACTTTGTCATTCAGAGACATGGAGCATCCAAGATCTGAGCCTGTCCACCAAGGGCCTGGATGAAAGAACAAGCAGAGCCAAGGATGGATCTTTTGAAACGAAAGCACACTTCCTTCAAGGGGGGAGCTCCCCCTCCTTCCCTTCTTCCCTCTATCCCCTGAAAATGGCTTGAGGGCAGCGGCCGTATCTATGGTTCTCCCTTTTCTGTTCCTCCAGTGCTCATTAGCGAGACCATGATGGCAAATCCCACATATCCCGCTTTTACCCATGTACTATAATAGACCTTTCTCAAACCAGGGCCAAGCACTGAAAAAGAAAAAAAAAACACTGGACTAGAGGGAAAGAACTTGTATAATACAATGTATACTGATGACAAATCCATGCTCAGATCCAGCTCTCAGGACAAATTCACGTTCAGCCCTCTTGACAACTTCATCTGCAGCTCAGCTGGAACTCAGCCACCTAGACGCTTGAAATAAAGTAAAAGATTTAACATAAATTCAGACAAGTTAAGAGTGTGAATAATATATATATCAGTTTTCTGTACAGAAACGTTACATAGTCAAGAATATTCAATAGTTAGTTACAGAGGGTGGGACCTGACAAACAAAGAAATAAACATGAAAAAAAAAACACTAAAAAAATCTTATTGTGGCAGTAGATGAGTTTTGCCAGTAAATAAAAAACACCATAACATTAGACTAAATACAAGTTATTAACGTGTTGGTTATAACACGAAATATATATATATAATATAACGAAAACAGATTTGGTTCCTGACTTTTCAGTGCCTCCAACTACAGCATGTGTTTGTTCAAGTCATTTATCAGCACATCTGATTGAGTTTAATGAAGGACTGATATTGAATGGTGACTGTAAACAATATACATAGTATATAGTATGTCAGACAAAAACTTTGTCTCTCCAAATGGTAACTTCTGAAAAAAAAAGAAAATTGACAAAAATGGAGATACAAGGCTTTGCTCCAACAGTGACGCTATTTATTCTACAGGCAATCAAACTTATTGTTTAGGCATAGTGCAACACATTTGCCTCGAACACCAGAAATCAGCAGTATCTGCACCTCAGGAGGAAGATGCTCTGGCCTCAAGAGAACACAACAGGCTTCTCATTATTAACCTCCTAATAGACAGTCAAAGCCTGGCCTGATTCCCACAGGCCTCTCTTGTAAATACAGTATCTGATTCGAGGAGGCCACCTGTCTCCTTGTCCTCCCCCTAGAGAACAGAGCATCAACCCCACATCAACATCCATGAGATGAAGTTCTATACGAGTGTCATCATACTAAAGACCGATAATAGTTGAGAGTTTGGAATGCATGAGCATGCAAAGATGTAGGTAAGGTTTTGTCAATTGTCATAGCATCTACTCCACCTGAGGAAGTTGCAATTTTCATGTTTTTGAGTGCCATTTAACGAATGCAGATTAGGTTTCGAGATGGCATAACAAGCTTGGAATATCATATTCTGTATCATTAATTGGTGGTTGCAAGCCATGAATTCCCGCCAAATCTCTCACTTGTGCGCATTTCGCATTGTGCAGCCAAAGGCTGTTCACACCCATCATCTGTCCTCCCATTTTGTTTTGAAGAGAAAAATCATTTTGCAGTTTCGCCTTGTGCCGTAGCAGCCCAGAAATCTGGCTCGGAACATAAACATAAAATTCCACTCCGGATTACTGAACACTTTCCAACTGTTTGTGTTGAATGAGTCTTAGTGCAGTTCTGTTTGCAAATAAAACACAGGCTCTTCAAGGTACAGGGAGTGCTGGCGACACTAATCTTCAGCACCTGCCTTGGCACTCCTTGTGGAAACTACTTGACCTGCCTTGGCACTACTCATGGAAACTACTTGACCCCAGGACTGGCACAGGCATGGGCAATAAGTAAAATGGTTCCTCCATGGTTCTAATGATCCAATACAATGACTGCTCTTTCTGAGGAATAACAAGCCTTGAATAGCAGATTTCATACAGTAGACGACCATGCTAGCAGGTATGCAAAGCCATTGTGTAGACAGCTGATGCTTACAGAAATGCATGGTAAACTAAGACCCCATTCATTGTTATGACAGTATTTTACTCCAAAATCTCCAAAATACCAGTTACATAGAGTCTGATGATGGGAAATGAGTTTCAAAAACCTACACTACCATTCAAAAGTTTGGAATCACTTGTCACATTAATAATTGTTATTTTATAGAAATAGAATAAAAAAGAATAACTTACAAAATGTACATTTATAGATTATGTAATACAGATTATTATAAACTTCTCTATAAACTTACTATTAAAAACTTTTTTATTTTTTCACATTGTTCTGCATTTGGTTTGATTTCATTTTATTGACAACATTAATTTTAAATTAATATCAAATTTTTTTGAACAGTAGTGTATGTTCCCACAAACATGCGAACAACTACAAATAATAAAACTGAATTGAGCTTGATTATAAAAAGACATCCTAAACCAGAGCACATGTTGCAGTCTTTTCTGGTCTTGTTTGAAATAAAGAACAACATGACGTCCTTTGCTTGACCATAGGTTCATGAAGCACCAAGCCAGTCCCCATGACGTGGCCTGTAATGAACACTATAGAGCACTATACTTCTCACACAATTCTGGGAGCCAACAACATTCTCATGTCAAGCGAGGCTTTCTTGCCCTGATATTGTTTCCTCATATGTGGGTGGCATTCCTGCAAATCCTACCTATACGGATTTAGAAGACAAGCGCCCATTTAAAAGCCTGCCTGAGAGAGAGAAAGAGAGAGAGAGAGAGAGAGAGAGGGGGGGGGGACCTAGCAGCAACCCCGTTACTGAACGAAAATAAACACTCTAGGAAGGCTCAGGACAGCCCCTCGTTCACAGTATTTATTAATTTGTTTAGGGCAGAGGAGAGAGAAGAGGAGTGGGCTCTTAGGGAAGAAAAGTAGCTGAAGGGAAAGTAATCTAAGAGGCTAATGATCTTTGGCTTTACAAATGGGTGGGAGAGAACATGGGCTGAAACCGGATATACCCCAAATCACCCTTGAAGGTACAACAGGCTTTGTCCCACAGGAAAAAGACAAGATGGTAGTGGACGGGGGGCCATTTCTCCTGCGTGGCCACAGACACTGGTGGTCAAACAGATTCATCAGGCTACCTTCGGCGTTTGACAGCTTCGAGCCTGCGTCTTCAGAATTGTCTAAACTGTTTCTCATGTGAACGGCATCTAAAGAAATAGTCCATTAACAAACAGACAGGAATTCATGATTCACAGCAGTTGGAAAATGACTGCTGAAATGTTGAAATAAGGCAAACCGGCTGAGCACTTATTGTTCATGAGTCAACAAACACTGTCCTCAAAAACAGCTGGTGAAGGCTTTTTTCTGACAATGGTACCTTTGACCCTATCTGTGCTATCTGCGTGATCCAGCATGCCTCAGAGGAAAAAAAATTCCAGTTCTCTTCGAAAAGGCAAGTTATACTAAACAGGGACTTAGCTCGCTTTAAACATTTTTTCGTTGCGTGGACGGCTAGTTTGGAGGGTACGTGTTTTAAAAACATTGCCAGTTTCTTTCCCAACTGGAGGGAAATTGTGGTTTAACACATCAGGGAGCTGTCACGGGGTAAATGCTATGTGCATATTCTAATGTGCATATTTCTCGCTCACATTCTTTCGGTAGTATTCACCGGCTGTCAGTCAGCAGGGCTTTTTACTGACGAGATGCTGAGCCGCAGAATCAGTCACCATGGTAACTTTGCAAGGTCTGTGTCACTGCAAAATCCATTTAAGGATCAAATTAATCGAGAGAGAGAAAGAGGAAAAAAAAGGTCTGTGCTGTTTGATTGCTGCTCCGCACCTTGACAAAGGCCGTGGCACTGCAGTGCTGTCAGTTTCTGAAGAGAACAGTGTGTGTGTGGAAGCACTAAGGGAGAGCACTGACGGATAGCCGTTATTTTATCCTTCAACCAGGGCTAAATAAAAGGAGTAGTTCACCGAAAGTGCTAGCATAGCCAGCAAGAAATGAACGCTAGTGGGGAACAGTTAATATGGGCTGTTTTGCATGACTGGCTTTCACTAATAGCACTGTTAACACTTTTGGGTTAAATATTTCTTCAAAAAAAGGAAGCACACAACTTCATAATTTACTGCGCAAATTACTCCCAAACAGCTAAATGGATGGTGATTGCATTTATGGTATAATGACATGTCAGCAAAATGTTACCATCCTCAATTACAAAAAAGTAGGGACAGTATTTAAGTAGTGAAATGCAAACAAAAAGCAGAGATTTGTAAATCTGAATATAGCAACAAAAAATGTAAATATATAAATATGTCATATATCATGTATGTCGTATGTCATCATTCTGAAATTGATGCCTGCAACATGTTTCTAAAAAGTTGGGACAGACTCAATTTAAGATTAGGAATGTCATGAAACATTCAAAAAGCATCTTAAACAAATGATGCAATCAGAGCGAGGCTCAAAACCGCAACTGAAATTCCATGCCTCTCAATCCCTCAGACGGCACTGTGTATGTTTCTGTGATGGATATCACCACATTCGCTTGAGAAAACTATGTTGAACCGTTGTCAATAACAATGTTCATTGCTAGATCCACAAATGCAGGTCAACACTGCACCATGTACAGCAGAAGCCATATGTCAAAAACGTCTAGAAACTCTTTTCAGATCTCACACAAGATGCCTTTTAGAGCTTTTCAGGGACGTCCATACTTATTTCAACATGACAGTGCCAAGCCATATTCTGCACATTATTTCAGCATGGCTGCATTATCAGATTTCAAAACTGGAACAACTCCACACTCCTGTCCCATTCCATTTGGAAAATGTTGCAGCCATCAATTTCAGTATGAGCATATATATAAGTCGATAATGTAAAACACTGAATATCATTTAGTACTACTTTCAATTTAGTACAGAATTTGCTAATCACTGCTTTTTGTTTTTTTTTGCATTTCACTTACTGTCCCAACTTTTTGGGAATTGACGTTTGCAAATCGAACAGGATAAAATCCTTTAAAAGAATGCAAGAATGACATGACAGAATATAAACTGAATAGAATAAAACCACTTCAAAGTAATCTGCCATTGTAATAAACACTGAGAGGCACGCAAAATTCACTGAATACAAGATTGTAAGGGAGGTTAAATTTCTGAGCAAAGACATGTTTAAAGAAGTTTACTTGCTTGTAAGAAATCTTTTGATGTTAAAGATAAGGGCACTCTCAATGGCCAAAAGAAGTTCCCTATAGTTCAATTTACTGGGGTTCATCTGAACATGCAAAACATCACTTTTTATGAGAAGGAAAAAAGCTGGATGAAGGAAAAAATGATGTATTAGTGACCTTTGGATTTAGGCACTTTCCCAAGCTGTGTCTCATTTTAGTTTCACTGCAGAAATCTCTCTTTCAGGGCTGCTGTGGACCCACCATTCGCCGCCCTGTTATCATCTGCATGCCTGGACAGGTATGGACCAGCAAGTGCTGGTGTCAGTTATACCTCTTGCTGAGCATTACCTAGCAAAGCTAGGATTTTGCCATTCCACCCAAAAAGGGACAAGTCCTACCTATGACAGTGTATGACCCAGCTATGGGCAACATCCTAGTCATGTCTTTTCACGGGACATGCCGTATTACCCAACCAGTGATTTGATCAATCGCTCCCCCGACCCACTGACAACCTTACAGGTTTCCGTAGTAACCAGTGACCCTACTAATGATCCTTATCACCAGTTGCCATGGACACAGGTAGCCCCCACCGCCAACTGTCGTCTGTAGCACAGATTAGAGGTGAACTCTAGCGACCTCTGCTTCTACCTTGACAGCATTTATGCACACCCACCCCACCCCCAGCAAGAGAGAGGATGACCCATTAGCTTTGTAAACTGTTAAAAAAAAGTCTTTCTGAAAATCTTTTATGGTACCATTGCCCATATCTACAGGAACTATTTTTATTTAGCAGAAAAATGGTAACATTTGCAGGGGTTATAAATCAGCTACACTTAACAGGGATGAAATATGTCCATGTGCAATAGAAGCCAAATTAAGCCGTTATTCAATATATATAATTTTAGGAATGGCCAGATCTAGTTACTACACAATTGTCATCCAAAAAATTGTGCTGGACCCTGTTACTCCCAAATGAGTTCCATGTTTTGATATTTTCTTGAGATCCTTACAGGCAATACAGGCAATTACACACCAGACAAACAAAGTGCAATCCAAACATACAACTGTATTCACACAGCCCTTGAAAGAGTGTATGTGTGTACACTGGCCAATTACCACCACAAAAGACGAGCTCTACTTGCATCAACAAACACACAACCCCTTTCTTCTCCTCTTCAAGCAGGTTTCAGCAACCCTGCTCCTCTTAGCAGGCTGAGTCTCAGACAAGCCACGCAAGGGCATCCCCAGCCGTCTAAGATGTCTGCCCAACGGCAGAATGACATGGGTGGGTGTCTGTTGAATGAGCATTCTGCAAAGTCGGGAGCTCTACCTGTGGGCTTTATTGTGACTTTTGAAGACAGCTTTGCTTTGATGTTTATAAGGAAAGGTGAGACAAGCATTAGGTAGCTAGCCTGGGGCCTGACACTAAATCTTTACATGAGGCAAAGACTCCACAAAGAACAATAGCCCCTTACATTCATTATTAGAAGCCATCAGTCACTTGTTTACATTGTCTCTCTGCAGGTGAAACACGGTTTGTTGGGCCTCTTTGTCAGAAAGGAGGAAACAAAGACAGTAACAAGGACTGATATCAGGTTCTCTATGTGTGTGAGAGTGTGTGTATATGTGTGTGGGTGTGTTCACATGCTTGCAGATTACAACACGCCTTCAAACACACAGAAATGTCAACTTAGCTTCAAATTTACGCACACCCCCACACACACACACCACCCCATGGCCCAGTGTAGGGTTAGTCTGTTCAAAACATGACGGCGAGACCTGAAAACGTGTCAAGTCAAGGTCTTAAATGACACCTGAGAGGATATAATTACGCTAAAGGTGCTAATAGCATTTATCCAGTTTTGTGAAGGGAACACCATTGACGACCAAATAATGGGTGGTGTTCCCTTCCTTAGAGCAGCTTTGTTGGTGTGGAGGTGATCGGAATAAAAGAGAAAAGGACTAACAGGTGCATTGAGCGTGTTTCGTGACCGCTGCCCTTCATCTCCCAAAAAAAAAGGTCTTTTTTTCATCCTCACCTTTACATGGAACAAAGGAGGTTCTCTTTTTCCCTCCCAGTTTGTTTGTTTTTCCTTTATAATGTGCTTGGCTGGCTCTAGTTAAAGAATGTTTTCACTGGAGAGCATGGAGGCAAATCTCCCTATTAAAGCGATGACAACAGTTTACACCCCATTGTCACTGGACTTGGTGAACGAGTCCAAAGTTTATTTGTAGTGGCAAATGGAGGGCGATTCCCAGGACGGACTGGGGAGGCCTCCCAGTGAAAGAGGTCCAAGATAGCCAAATATTATGACTGACTGCTTCTTAAATCCCCAACCTCGTTCTAAACAGATGGATATCGCGGATGCAGGGTATATTTGAGCTGCTTCTTCCTCACTCGCAGCAGCCTGACACAAACTGTGCACTGTCGCTAAACATGTCTTTGAAACAATTACAAAAACCGACACAAGACTGAGTCATTCATGTTGCTTTGTCATACTCATATTTAAACATGGCCAAAACAAAGGAGCCCATTCATTAGGGACCTTGTGGTCTCTTTTGTAACAGCTTTCTGAGCCTTCAGCCTGAAGAGCTAATTATTTGCACTGTAGACAGACATCTTGCACAGTCGTTGTCTTGCTTTCCTCTCTATTTTAGTGAGGTGCATAATTCAATCTGTTGTTAACTAGCTTAAGTTAATGCCATGCACACCTGACTGATAAACTGTAATTAGATATGCAGTTTACAGCTGAGTTATTCAAAATTATGCTCAAAACTGGGTGAAAACTTTTAGAACTTAACAATGTTCTCAATGAAAGTTTTGCATTACAAAATGTGATGAAAGTTAGGCCTCATTACAAACACAGTGGATGTGAGAACTAAGATCCTTCATCTGTATGACAAATTAAACAGTTGTGCAAAGCTGAGAAGCCCTTTGGTGACACAAAACTGACAGGAATCTTCAGTCTGACACATGCAGCATTAGTAGACTCACCTACAGAAGCAACGACAGGCAGAGACAGCTCTGTCATGTCAACACCACTGGCTACTTTTCTCTTCCACAGGGGGTGTGCACGTCATAGCTGAAATGACTTTGCATGTGCCAGTGCTGGCAGTCCTAAAGCAGAGTAAATCAAATATGAGTGTATGGTTTTGGATGATGTGCTGTTTTTTAAACCCTAGGCTGCTAGACCTAATCTGGTAAGCTGGTAGGTTTTGGCATTCAAACAACAACGTAACAAGGGCACTACATTAGAGGTACAGCATGCATCTTTAGCATATCTTCTATAAACAAACAAAAGCCACTCATGGGTTAGCCATAGTGTTGTTTAGTCAACTTCACAGTCCAGTCACAATAAAAAGTGCCTGAGCATCCATTTTGGTCATCTGCCTCTCAAATAGTTTTAAAAGGACTATTACAGCGATGTCTATTCAAAATAACCACAAATAAGCATCCAACATGGAACTTGACATTTATTACTGAGTGTAATGTCTCCTGCTTAAAGAAATACTCAATCCAAATTGATAACAATTAATGAAAAATAGTAGAAGCCAGTTAGGGTTATGGGAATGAGGTCATGCTAAAAGGTTTCCATAGCTTTCTTTCAGTGGTAGCTAGGCAAAGTTTTCCACTAGAAAACAGCTAGTGCTTAGAGCTGGACTTGCTGAAGCAATTCATCATGTGTCAGAGAGGCCATTCCTCTCTGGAAGGCACAGGTACGGAATGTGGGAGAGGGCGATCTCCCGTTGCCTCTTATCTCTCCGTTAACACGTCTTCATTTCAGCTGAGTGCTACATGATAACCCAAACTTTGCCCCAAAGTTTGCACACATTCCACAAGGCTTTTTAGGAGAATCAGGACACCTCAGCTGTACGTAATGGGTGAGATGGCTGGTCAAATGTCAAGCCCCGCTGATGGGATGTTTTGTAAATAATGTGCAATAATGACTTTAAATACTCTCAGACAACAGTTTTACAACGAGGGTACTTTTTCTATGAAACAAGAGGCTTTCTGGAGGTGCCTGGAGGCTAGGCTTGTCATGGAGGAGTAATAGGTCTCTTAGTTCAGCCTTGGCACTTGACAATGTTGCTGCTGCATTGAATTACAAACAGCCCATGGACAAGCCCTTCTCTTCTTCATGGATATTTAATCTGGTGATAAATTGTTTTGGAATTCAAGGCCTCATTGAACAGGCTATGTTTTCTGTTTTTTTTTTTTTCTTCTTCAGGCAGGGTTCTCTCCTGGTCTGCTCAAGGTAGAGTCTGAGGTTATGACAGCCATCCTATCTGTCAGGCTAAGCCCACTTAACAGAAAGAAGCTTGTAGGGACTAAGTGGCTGGACTAGACCTTGACAATAGTATGCATCGTAAAAGCAAATACCGCACCGACACCATTTAGAGTCATAAGGAGATAAAAACGCAGTGGCCATTATGATAATATCTACAATACTTCCTGCAACCATTACCCAGACAAAGAAATGCAGAAACGTTGAGCAGTCATGTCGAACAGTGCCTTGTCACTCAGTGCAAATAAGTGAAAAAGCACTGATTTGTGGTAAAGACTAAAGGCGAAGATGGTTTTTGCAAAGTTGAGAGCTGCTCAGTCGGCTTTGCCACTATTGTCACCAGATAAACTGAGGATGCAGGGGAAGACCCTGCCTAGCCACAGATTCTCTGACCAGATGGAGGGGAACAGGGAGAGAGAGGAAGAGAAAGAGAGGAAGAGAGCACAGTAGAGCCAGGCTACAGAAAAGGGCCATGTGGCTGAGGCGCGATAGGGCAGAAGAGGAACTTGACTCATTTGCCAGACTTTCTCCTCTGTCATGCTGCAATCACAGGAGTGAAAGTGGAATCAAAAGCATGGTCCGTTTGGTTCCTTAGACTTCGCCCTTCCACTCAGAAGCAGCCTTAACAAGGCAAGTTCTGTATGCTACTACATTAGGTCACTTTTTCCTGTCATTATCTTAATTAGTGCTGGGTGGAACAGAGGGATTCTGTGTCTTTAAACACAAGTTAATGTCAATGTGCGATAATGGCAAAGCAAAAACATATGAGGCGAAAAAATCTTATTCACGTTCCTGCAGTAAATTTGCAGCTCATTAGTGGTGAGCAAGTGAAGTGACCATCCTGGCATGTGATGACCTTGGATCATTCTGAGTGTGGGGCTTTTGGTAATATTTCCTCGTTTGTTACCAGACAGATTGGTGGTCCCTTGTCCTCCCTGGCGGCGTGTCAATGTTGTCATTCCTCGCTCGTGCGCTTGAGTAATTCTTTGAGTTTGAAAACAGATGTCAAAACAGTAACAATGGCGTGACACAGTTTGCTATCCTTTTAAGCCAACTCGACTGCTTGCACCGAAAGCACTTGGCAAAACTTTATGACGAGCGGACACAGGAGAGAGAGGCTGCACTGCTTTTACGAGCCTACTTTAGCGGCTTTCGAAAATACTTGGCATTTACACTGGCATTTAGATTTATATATTTATTTCGCTTGCATGCAATAACATTCTGTGCAGGATGCAAATTTGGTTAGTTCTTACGAAGCCATGACATTTTAAAATGTGAAATAAATTGATATGGTCCAATTAAATTCTAACTGTTAGAGAGGAGGGGGGTGGTGGTGGGGGGGGGGATCTCTCCAGCCTTTGCTGGGGCCAAAATTGCTTTGTGCTTTTGCATTTCTATTTAATTACGGCGGGCTTGAGTGTTAGGCGATAACAGTGAGATCCCTCTCACTCCTCAGCGAAATGCTCCAAGCGCTGAAATTGTGGCTGAGGGAAAGCGGTCCCACTAAAATGGCTCGCACCGCTGTGTAAAAAGCATGCCGGGGGCCACCTGCAATGCCACGGTTTAGCCAAGCCACTGTAGACTCTATTCCGTATCCTGCTATAGATCTCACACTCAGCTTGGCCAAAACACAACACACACTCTGCTGCTGGAAGGCAGTGAGATTTGGTACATTGGTAGACTTTTTGAGGTGACCTGGCTTATTTGGCCAGTGCGCAAAACCAACTACACTCAACAGTCATGCTGTTATAGGTGATAAAAAAAAGGACCAGAGGCTGGGTGGTGGTTTAAGCTTCTTGGTACAATTTAGTCATCTAACCCCCACCCAAACACCAGCAGGCGCAAAACAGTGTTGAATCTTCCTCAAACCATCTCTCAGAATTCACTCCAAAACCGAATAACTGTCCCTGTTCCCCTGACAGATGGGTTTCCCAAATTTGCAAAGACATACAGTCCCTAATGTGTGTCACATCATTTCTTTAACACAGGTGGATATGATGTGGGGTGAAAAAAGAGCGTCTTTCTACCAGGCAGGCTCCATAATAGCTCGTACTAGATGCTGGTGATGAAAGGTTTGACTGAAAGGGAGAAGCATCTGAAGAGGATGCTTTTAAAGGAAAGCCTACAGGGTAATATGTAGAGATCTTTTACTAATACCTGTTACCTTTGGGGAAAGAACTAGGTGTCAGTCTCACTTATTGTGGGGAAGGGGTTAGAAGTGTAGGGGGGGCATACACAAGCACTCATCAGAGGACAGAAATGTTCCTCCAGCCTAATGCTCTATCACCCTCATGGAAAAATACCAGCGGTTTTAAAGAATGCTCAAATCTACAGAACAAAGCCACTGAAAAGCTTGTAGAACCTGCAGAAGCCAGGTAGGGTCACATAAAAGGATCTTTACAAAATCTTACATGCAAGCTATGAGATTTAAAATACCTATACAGGTTACTGTTAGATTAAGGCATGACTTATAGAACACAGAACTTTAAATCCTTCAAAAAATAAAGACTGCAAACTTAAAGATGATGTTGAATATACCTGAAGTGGCAAACTAAATAGTAAGCAGAACTGCATTAATTTAGTCTTAGGGCTGTGATCAAAATAAAATCTTATTATATATTTTCCAGTAGAAAGTCCACATACATTCCAAGATAGATTGTTTGGATTGTAGATTTCTTGAATTAGATTACATTAGATTGGATTAGATTAGATAGATTACATAGATTTCTTGGATTTATGGAATTTTAAAAGGCCAGTGGCAAGCGCTGAATTGACTGAGAAATATTTGGGTTTCAGTGTTCCATGGTGACACAGGTGATTAACACCTTTCCCGCAGAAATGTCATTAACGTGTTTGTTAAAGTAAACAGCAAAAATAGCAGGGAGCTGCGCTGAATGGTCAGTGAGCTGACCAGCTAGGGATGAGACCAGTACAATTCATAATGTAATTAAAAAGGTCTCTTCTTTCAAGCTGAACTTCCTAATTAATGAGCAAACATGTTGCAAATATTTGCTGGACATGCACTACTGTTCAAATGTTCAGTCATTTGTGATATTAGAAATTGCTGTTATTTTATTCCATAATAACCTTAAAACAGTATATACTATAAATACTACAAGCTAGACACCAGAAAGTATGTTAAGATGTTTTATTCAATATTTTAGTTTTTGAGGGAACATCAAGAAGATAAATAATATTTATTAACAGAATAATAAATATTATTATTAATTATAATTATTTTTCAAATACAATGCATTCCGGATATTAACATAATTGTAACTGGATTCTTAATGTTATACACATAAAAAAGTTTCTTAATTTCTTACAGCTTCCTGCCAATTAGTTGGAACTCAAGAAGTTGTAGAGTAGTAGCATCTTAACAGAATCATTTGATATATCTATCTTCAACAAACTGGTCTTGTATTATTTTGAATGGTGTATACCATTTATACTACTACTACTAAAAAAATTAATAGTAATGATAATAATAATGTTACCAGATGTAAGTGTGACACAACAAAAAAGTCAGTCAACACAATAAATGTCTATACATATCATAATAACAGAAATTGTAGTTTTATTGCAGCATATTTCATGCTGTGCTAAAAATATTCTTCAGCACTGTTGTGAAAATCATAACACTGACAGTATGCGACATTATTGTTTCTTTACTACATACACATTAAAGTTTGCTTGTTTTTTTAATCAAAAGTCAAGTCTAAACAATAAAACAAGTCAATTAAACAAGTCTGCTTTGCACAGCTGATATAAACACTGCAAATGTTTTGTCTCAGCATAATTACCAGATGTTTATGATACCTGCTGCATTTTCTTGTGTCAAAATCATAATCAAACACTGGCAGCACAGTAATATTTAGAAAACAGCTTGACACCTTTTGATTTGTCATGAAGATAATGATTGTAATTAATTGCAGTTCCATTTTGTGTTTTTTCCCCCTCCTGCTACTTTTTCCTTTGTTATTTTGATAGTCACAGACAGCTGGTCCTAATACAATGGGGAATTAATAGTTCATTTGTAAAACACACTGAGGGTGTGTCATCAGAAGGGCGACGTATAACGCCTTGTGTCAAGGACTCTGGTAAAGTGCCGCCCAGTCGGGTTAGGGTGGCCTCTGTAAGAGTACTAAGAATTAACATATTCTTCTCTCGCGCCTGCTGCCAAGGCTTTTATTTTGCTTACGGCTGACAGCATCCTGGCTGCTACCGGCTTGCGTATTTGGGCTCCGTCTTTCTTTGTTCCTATCAAAACAACACGAAAGCTCTTCTGTTCCTGGGAGAGTTGTATAGAATCACGAGTATGCATCAGCTTGGGGAGACAGAAGGAGCGAGAGAGAGGGAGAGAGAGAGAGAGAGGGAGAGAGAGAGAGTAAGAGAGAGAAAGAAAGAGAGAGAGAAAATAAAATTACAGTCTGAGGTGATGCAAATGATATCCTCAGTGTATCTTCCCCAAAGCTCCTACCAGCACACTGACAGCTGATGCCAGGATTAAACAAAAAGATCAGGAACTTATGACTAATAGCTCAAAGCAATCATCTCTCATTATTTCAATTACATGGGTAAATGCATGCAATCATGGATCAAATTGCTGCTCTGAAGAGGGTCTTTTCAGCCACGCATCCCTGTTAGCAACAAAAAAGAGACCAAATGTGCAAATATTTGCATTGATTTTCCTTGTGAAAATACACCTTTGTTTGAAGAAAAAAATGATCCTGTGCTTGGAAATTGTGCCTTTTAAAAAATGTCCAAAAACACAGCAAAGAAACAGTACACTGGTCAGCACACACTGGTCCAGAGTTGACATGCGAGAAATATAGAGGACACTGGCAGAACTGGAATTTCGTGTCACTGCAGCTATCTGAGGTGAAGGGCTTCGTAAATGGCAACCATTTCCCCCAATAATAGTAGCTGCGAATGCGGCTGGGCCGGCCGATTCTGGGGTCCTCAGCAAGCTTGTGATTGATGACTCACAGACTGAGAGAAAATTGCCTTCTTATGCATAATTCATCAGGCTATCTATTTGCTGTTAAAGTAGCTGACAGGAATGTTTCTGACTGTCTGGGGGCACAATCCACTTTCAAATCACTTATAAGGAACGGAATATCAAAAATAGCAGAGTAAGGCCCAGTATCAGGTTAGGGGTTCCTTTCTTCTCAGAGATACGGAGAGTACATGAAGCAGTCTCCAGCCTTTGTGTAGGTAATGGATGAAATGCTTTGAGGACAATTCTACTTCATTTCACAACACCTGGCTGTACAGATGGAGAGAAATTTATCTAACACTGCTTATGTGTTAATCAGAAAAGTATTGCGTCTGCTACTGTGCTTTCTCTTAACTCATTTAATTGTTCTCCAATTCTGCAGGCATGCCAATGTAAAAAGAAAAAAAGACATGAGGCTGTATGGCGCTCTGTGAAAGATGGTCAAACGGTGGCACAGCAGATAAGGTCTTGTCCTCCCAGGGGCGATACTTGAAAGGAATCTGTTATAATACACCAGACTGTGTTTACAGACAAAAAGAGGGCCGGAGCAGTGCGTGACATTTCAAAAACTTATGTAAGAGACTTCTCGAAATCTATTTTGTATCGACTGGGTGCCACGGAGCTGGCCTCTGTGTAACTGAGCTCTGCCTTTGTCCCTCTGTAGTCACCCGCAACAAGCGTCCCACAAACCCCCCCACCAGATTCAGCCCAATCAGGCAGCTTGGCTAAACTCCTGTCCAGCACAAGACCCCAGACATGGGACTGAAGATGAAGAGAGGGGGTGCTGTTAGGAAGAGGGAGGGGGTGCAGCAAGGTTTGAGGGCAACCCGTCCCAATTCACTCTTCCCTTCCCTTGCATTAGCTCTTCCTGCGCGGGCTCCATCGACCTGTCACAGACGTCAGTGAGATTGACTGCCAGGGCAGATGCGCAGCTATAACAGGTAACCCGATCTTCCAGTCCCATCTGGCTCACAGCCTTCCTCAATTCACACTTTGCCTCAAGAAGACACATCAAAAGAAGAACGCTCTTTGTGCTCTGGGGAAACATTGTCACATACTTTATATATATATGTATATATATATATATATATATATATATATATATATATATATAAGATACGCACACATGTACATATGTATATATATATATATATATGTATATATTAGATATACACACACATATGTACGTGTGTGCGTATCTAATATATATATATATATATATATATATATATATATATGTTAGATACGCACACACATATGTACATGTGTGTGGGTGTAGATATGTATGTATTTGAATGTGGCCCACCTTTCGCGTGAACATAGAAGCATGAGGAGCTGCTGAGCTTTATAATCAGGAGAAAAATGGCATCCCAAAGGGACGATGAGAATTATGCAGATTAGCATCTTATGGATTAATCATCAATTAGCATGTTTTTTTTTCCCTTTTTTTCAGAGAAGGGACTTTGAAATTGCATGCATTGTGTCTTCAGTGTAGCGCTTGATTTCTAATAAGAATTGCAATTAGAAAAGGCTGTGAAAGCGCTGGGAGGACGAAGGCTTCTCAGACAGATGGAGTGTTTAATTGCACAAAGCCTGAGAAGCTCGTCCCCTTGCCCTGACAAGGAGGGATTGGGGGGTGGAGGGGGTCGGGGGGTGGGGGGGATCTGTGAGCTGTTTTGGAGAGGGGCGAAGAGGGAGGGAGTGATGTTTTTTTGTTTCACAGGCCACCTCTTGGCTGGAGAGAGAGACAGAGAGAGAGAAGAAAATCTGTGAGAGTGGTGCCCAGCAGAGTCTCTTGCAAGCATGGACAGATCACCTCATCCCCCTACTGATCGATGGAAGTGCTGTTGTCTGCCCATCACTTGTGCTGGTAATGACTTCTTCCCTACCAAAATATTTTGTCAAGCTTCAGTGCAGAGAGTCCCCACTCTCTGAATCAACACCTCAGAAATCCATCAGTGAGCTCACAATCCTGCAGGCTTTTTCTTCCAAAAGAAGGAGGGGGGCATTAGTAAGAAATTCTCTGCCTGAACAAACTCAAGCGCACATCAAGAACAAGATCTTGGTCCAGTTATGTGCAGCCAACATTTACGAGAAAAGGAAAACACAGGCGGGGGAAAGAAGAAACTAAGCCATCGTATACAAGGAAAGGCCGGAGATACTTGTCTCATAGACAATTCACTTCATTGTTCTTTGAGACACACTAACTACCCTCCCACCTCATGTCAGAGAGAGATAGTATGACACAAACAAAGTACACTTTTCAGGTTTGCAAGTTTTGTTTAAGATGTTTGTTTCCCCGCTATATTAAATCCCACATAATCCCTGCACATATTTAGGGATTACAGGAAAAATACATATGTGACTGATGTATTCTGCAAGGTTTAATCTTAATTGAAACTAAAAAAATGACAAATCAAAATCTTTTATACAGCTGGACTACAAATCACAGTATACAGAGCTGGAGTTCCGAAAGTCTGATGATATTCCTTTCATATCTGTAGATTGTCATATGGGCCAGCCTGATGACTGTGACCATAATCAGTGGTGATACTAATTATCTAATCAGCCTTATCTGTGTGAAGCGTGGAGATGTGTGAGCCTTGAATGTAGACAGTGAGCTGCCTAGCCCAGTGACTGCAAGTGCTCCATCTAATGGTGGCAAGACTACACAGCAGAAGTAGGCTCTAAGTCTCTCTCTCTCTCTCTCTCTGGAGAATCTATCTCCCCTCCCTCTCACAGACAACCAAACCTCTGCAGATCCCGCCCCCTTCAGTCCCACCCAGCCAATCCTCCCCCGGGCTCAGGGTTGTCCGCGTGCTCAGGCGTGTTTGACTGACATCTGCTTTTGTTATTGTTTGTGCTGGGGTAAAATTAATATTTGTTTTGCATGTGGGCAGTGCGTGTGGCAACGTAAGGAGCCAGGGGACCTGAGGCCCGCCCGGCGAACAGAGCAGGAAGCCTTTAATAAAGGAACCGGCTCCATTACGTAACCCTTTGGAACCGGGGCCCCGCTTCCTGAAACACTTAGCCATATCAGTGTTGTTTAGGAGTTAGCATATGCTGCCAAATGCCCCCATCGTGATGGGTGCGTCGCTGCAGACTTTGGCATTTAGCAGGGAGGACTAATTATAAAAAAAAAAAAAAATACAGGGCTGTGGGTGAGAAGGGAGCCACACTCCGGCAGCTAATGGACATACGGATGCCACTTAGCTCCTGGTCTCAGGTCAGAGAATAGCGGGGAGAGAAATTAGCGTGCCACTAGTTGACAAGGCCTTTGAATAATGCCAGATAATTTCAGGCTCACTTTTCCCTTTACCTCAGGAGCCACTGAAACGTGCACACAACACAAACCAATCTAAGATGTGTGGCGTGTAACATAAGTGTCTGATCTCTGGAAGAGAGGGAGGAGAGAGAGTGAGTGAGTGAGTGAGTGAGTGAGTGAGTGAGAAAGAGAGAGGGGAGAGTGAGAAAGGGAAACTCTAGATCTGAGCCAGTGAGTCAAGTTGAATAGGCAGCCAGCGATCGCGGTCACCATGTCAGGTCACACAGATACGCCTCGGCGAGTGACATCGGAGAACTGGCCGATAACCAATCCACAGCAGCAGCATTGCATTATAGGATTAAAGAGGGATTGCCAGGTCCCCCGGTTTTCATCATATATCAATATAACAATTTGCTTAAGCCGCTTCAAGGTGCCTCCGAGGCTCACTTTAACACATGGGGACTTCCTGAAGCGATCGACTGAAGCTATCCACACAATCTCACCTCTGAGACCTGACATTCCTCTGGTCTGCTTGAGTGCGAATGGGCAGATCGGGACAAAGCGGCCTCAGTGCTCTCGTTTGCGAAGCAGCGGCCGAAGCCTTCATCGCTGACAGACGGCCCACCTCGAGTGCCACACGAACTGCCAGTCTGGAAGTTTTTCACTTGCTTCTCCTCAGCAGAAACATTCTCAGTGCCAAACAAGGGCACCTGAGAAACACCACAATGAGTTATAGCAAGAGTTATGCAAGTGGCCACTGTGTGGGGTTACACAGTCTTCTCTGCAATTTAGAGTGGTCGCATTAAAAACAGAATAAAAAAAAAACAATAAAATAGGTTAGTAGGTTTACATGCAATTTGTTGTTACACCTGTCCTATTTTAGATCACGTGGATGAATATTCGGTCCACTGCTCAGCATTACACAAGTGTGCCGTAGACAAGATGAATATCTTCAATGTCTCAAATGTCCTGTATCGACTCTTGATCTTGAAATAAGCAATTAAGAATTAAAGCCCAGGGGAAACTGAAGGTGTAGATAGCAAGTAAAACATACGTCCCCCTCTACACAATCTCTTGCAAAAGGCCTCAAGGCCAGATTAGGCCAGGGAAAGAAATGTTACTCGCACACATTTTCAGGAAGCTGTTTTTCCTGGTGCATTCACAGCAATGCAGGTCAGGCCCATGCTACCCCTATAGTTGGGGCTGCTCATCCATGACTGAATGTTTTTCCCTCCTTGTGAGAAGGTAGACACTTAAGCTTTAATGTAAACATTCATCATTTATTTAGCAGGACATCTCTTAAACATGAACGGGTAAATGTTTTGAATACCGGGGCTTTAGTCCTCAGTCAGGGCCAAATGTGTCCCCTTGACCTTGCAAATTCAAGCGGGCGCACACAAACACTTACCTGTCACTCACCACCCCTGACTTTTACACCCGGTGGAAAATGGTGGTCTACGAAAGACCCTTGCTCTTAGCAAACCTTTGAAAACACACATAGGAACTTCATAGGGTTGGCTGAGAGCTGAACAGGCGAGAAGAGCCTGGGTTTAGAAGGGGAAGAAAGACAGAATAGACCAGCCAAGGAAGAGGAATCCTGGAGACAGATGTCACTTTGCTGAGGAGAATCAACGGCCCCTCGAGAACTGAGGCAAATCATTCAGTTGAAGGAATTAAAATATTTCTGGCGCCGAGCAGGGGAGAGGGGCTGCGCAGACTCAGGAACGGTGTTTGTCTATGTATGTTTACAACAACTGTCATTAAAGGCACAAGAAACAAGATGGCTAATGTAACGCGATCCCTCCCCTTGGCTGAATAATTAATGCCAGCTGCAAGGAAGAGAGATCAACGCATATTCTTCCTTCCCCATCGCTTGCCTCTCTCGCCCTTCTCTATGTGTCTCTAGGGATGGATGGGTTTCGTTCCTGGTCACGATGAGTAGCCATTTACCGCCTGATCTGGCCTTCTTAGTCCCGACTCTCTTCCTGTCTCCTGAAACCAAATTTGCCTCGTTTTAGTCACCTCGAAGCAGACTTGTGTGTGTATATATTTTCAGAGAAATTTGATTGTCGATATCGATTTTTCAATCGGCCCTCAGCTCGGGTTCAGAAATATGTAAACTGTTGTGTTATTTCATCAGGGCCTGGCTGAAGAACACATACCTCAGATATCGAACACCCAATACGGTGGAGGGATCTTTAAGCAAGACAACTCAGAGATAAGTAGATTAAAAAAGCCATAATGGGGAAACAAGTGCCCATTTCAAGTGCAGTTGAAGGAAATTTAAGACCTGGAAAGTTGCATTATAAATTTTTGATCAAATTGAGGATATTTTCACACTGGCTAAAGCCTGAAACCTGAACCTATATTTTCTGTCTTTGGTTTCCTTTCTTGAAGTACCCTTAATGTGCCAAAGATGTACTACTTAAGCTCGGGTTACTGTTGTTGGTTTGTACGTTAATGTCTAAAAAGTTCAGATTGGATTTGAATCGACCAATATGCATTAAAACCACTGTTCTTTAATCAAAATCGTATATGATCTGAAAGGGAGAGTAACAAAAGCTTCCCATTCTTTCAACATCCTGCTCTTTTTGGCCTGTCTAATCCAGTTGAGGTTTGAATGTGGTCTTTCTTCTCTTACAGCAGTGGAGGGTTACTGCAGGAGATGGACAAATTAGCCTACACCTCCATTCCTGAGCGAGGCTATTGTATATCGCCGCAGTCTGTTCAGAGTCTCAAAAAGAGGGCTGTGGTTCACTTGCACTTATTTGACATGTAAAAAAATTCTGTAAAGGGTGCAAAAATAAACTAGTAATGCTGTTTTAATAACTTCACCATTGTTCTGATTAGAAGCTGTCTTTAAAAAATATTTAAACATTTATATATAAATTATATTAATAATGAATTATACATTAATTTATAATTATTAATTATAAAAATAATGGGCCAGAGATACTTCATTAAATACAAATAAAAATAAAAATAATACAAATAAAATTTAAAAACTTTTCCTTCTCCTATAAATTCACAATTTTAGAAATATGAGGTTTTGTTCCAATAGTGACAACAAATATGTAGTACCAACACTATGTATTATTGATGCATCTTAAGTGAACAACTATTAAATGTAAAAACTAAAACCAGAAGGTGCAATATACAAACAAAATTATATCATTCATTAAGAAATATAGTTTCTTAATAAATAATATTAACAATATATATATAGTATAACCTGAACAAAACCTGGTATCTCCAAAATGGTAATTTTATAGTTTTTTAAAGGAAAAAAACAGCCTCAACTTATAATAGAAGTTAGTGTAAAAATACCTTTTTACAAATAAGTTATTGTGGACCATTTCTGTAAGTCCATCAAGAACTTTTCACACAATATAAAGGTCAGCTGTTTTATTTTTTTTAATTATGTAAAAGAGCAAACAAAAACAAAAATGAAGATACAAAGTTGTGTTCAGCATCAACATATGTATCTGCTGTGAAAACTACTTTGTCAAAAAGTAATAGGAGGGTTTCAAGCTATCAACTCATCACCATGATGTTTTAAGATGTAGTGGTATGAGATCAATATTTTAAAACAAACTCTCTTGGAACGATCAATTAAGATGCCTCCCAACAGCACTTAATTTTCATAATTCAGCTGCCCCGACTTGAACTGCAGTCAATGTTTTGCTCAGGCCTCCAATGGAATAAGTGTGTTGTCTTTCAACAGATGTGACTGAAAGTGTATCGGGAACACTTTGTGCATTAGGCTCAGAATTCTAAATGAACGGCTGGCTTCAGCGATCCAGCCCAAGCAGACACTTAAAAACTGACACACAGGAACCCAGAGAAATTACTTAAAGGATCAGTTACATCTAAAATGATGGAATCAATAACAATATTTTCCCTTGGATCCTATCGCACTGATAAGCAAAAAAACCCTCCCTTAAAAGCCACATTAAACTTTAATCGGGTGCAGTTTGCTCCGGCGATTAGTAATATCTGGACAGCTGTCTTCTGACGTGTTTAAAGCTTGTTTCTTTTACCATTTCAGTGTCATCTACTAATTGCCTTTTCTTTGGGACACATGATCCTACTGAATTGAATCATAGGAGTATGAAACAGGGAAAGGCTTTTTGGGGGCTTGGGTCAGAAGAAAACAGGCTGAGATGCTCACTGAGTCTTGGCTACATTTGTAGGCTCTGTCCCAAGTGGCCTCACTTAGCATCTAATTTCAAGCCATCAAGGAGTAGTTATTTGTTTACTAGCTGCTTGTGTGAAGTCTTTGCATAGCCTCATCTTAGGACAGGGCCTTTCTTTACCATTTTTCCACCCACACATAGGCCAGCTTCCCTCTTTTTCTCAGTAATCATGATATACAGTGTAAGCAATTCCAGAAAATTTTAAAATGCATCTACTGCAATTTACACCACACATTCAATTCACCTGACAGCGAGTAACTTTTTTTTTTTTTTGGTATTTGTATTGTCCTGCAGAGCAGAAATATAGAAAGCATCGTTATCAGTTACTATACATTGGGATTTGAAGCACAATAAATGACTCCTATTGTTGTGAGCAGTGGAGAACGTATGTGAGAATCCTGTAGCTGTCTGCTGTGAGGAGGGTAGTAGCTGGTTTATGGAGGCCCCAATCAGTATTTACTTGAAAAGAGAAACTTAGAAGAGGTTGGTTTTAATATCTCCTTCAGGTCCGGGGCCAATGCGGGCTGTGATTTCACAAGTGCAACCCGAGCAATCACCGCTATCCCCCTGATTGCCTGGCCTGCGTCTCCGAGGATGCAAAGAGCGAAAGATTATCTTTCCCCTGAACTTCCTCTGATTACCGACTTTGAGAGGCATGCCTTCATCAGCCAACACGCCAGCAGAACCTCACAGTCATAATGTAGTATTTATTAAAGACAGGGCTATTTAAGCCGATCGATACATTCAATCTCTGTCTGTGTCTCTTGGCTTTGAGGGTTAGAATAGCTGACACAGGAGACATCCTATATTGGCTTGTGGTGAAACATTCCTTACAAAGTGTTTTAATGGGTTTATTTGAGCCAATACTGCCAACATTTCAGAGAGAGGTGTGGTAACAAAAACTGCAAGCCCTATTCGAAGACGGTTTTGGAGTGTTCAAGGTTTTGTTATTAAGCTGTCTATGCAAAAGCCTAAAGGAAATGATGTGTATATCCTATGTGCCCATCATATAAAAATAAAATGAACAATAACTTTTAATTGCTTTAAAGACATATCTTTATTTTTTTAAACAAAAGCATCATCCAAAATTTTAACATGGCTAACAATTAATGAATGTTAACAATGCCAGTTAGCATAAGGCGAATGAAATCATGCTGATTGATCACAACATGCCTTCATTTACTGTTGTTACCACATTAGCAAATTTTGAGTCAACTATTCCTTTAAGACATGTGAATACAGGAGTTGGAGGCAAAACAAAGAGACTCCTCAAAAGAAAACACCAACGAAAGACATCTCAGGTATTAAGTGCAAGTCCATCTAATTGGCCTTCCAGAGGCACCCTGAGAAACCTGTCTTTTTGGACTCTTTTTCCACCCTCCATGGCAGGCATGGGGCAAGGTTTGATGGATTGCATTCCCTGTCTAACTATTGACTGCTACTCCAGCTCTAGCCAGGTATGAAGATCTTATCAGTTCCAAGGCCTATTGCCCCTGGCCTTTTCAGGCTAGCATGGCTTGGTTTACGGAAATATCTTTGGATCCATGCTGATGTACTGTATCAGTGAACAATAGGAAAAAGTTACACTGATTGTGTAACTGAACATTTCCACAATTAAGACAGCCAAACTTTTCATGCATGTTATCCTTATTCAAACTGATACGACACACTTGATTGATATAATTCTCCTCACAAAGAAGATTGTTATCAACTGTTATTATCTACTGATACAATTTATAAATAGTTAATATGATCTGAACTGATTTATATGATCTATATCTAAAATAAAAGACAAAGGATACATTACTGTTCTATTAAGGTTCTATTAAGCTGCAGTTGGATGACATACATCTGCGGCTCCAACTACACAAAGCTCTCTCATGGTGAGATAACTTCCTCACTGACCCTCACAGGACAGCTCACAACACATAGCTCCAACATAGCCACATGCACCTGCTTTAACTCCAACAGGAACTTATCAATTAATCTCTCTTAGAACTGCACAAGTGGGGGTAATCCTCCCATTGAATTGTTTCGACTCCTCTGCCCATAAACAAAGACGGGATAATGGCCTTGTTGGAACTGTCTTGTTTTGGTGGAGGACATTCAAGAGGCTTAAGACCAAGCTCTTTGTAGCTGCTATTTGTCTCTCTACACAGCCAATAATCCTGGCATTTGTCAGGCCATTAGGGCAAACTTAAGCTTTTGGAGTGCCGGCTTCTTTCCACCCTCAACCACACTTGAAATGTGACTTAACCCTAGAGTTTGCATTAAGCCAAAGATGTTTCCTTTTCTTCACCTGCCATCAAGGTGTAATGGAAGCTAGGCAAAACCTAGGCAAAAGCTAGGCAACACTAACACAAGCTAAAGTGTGAAACTTATTTCTCTACGGTTTATGATCACATATTGCTGTTTATTTACAACAAAAACCATGTTTATTTCTGTCTTGAACAAGTGACACTGAGCCATCAGTAGCTCCATCACTTTATGGTCTCAGGCTCTCATTAAATTAACTAGGTGTTTAACAGTTTTTAGTCTGGTGGCAAATTAGCATTCACAGTGGTATCAATTGACTTATTTCTACTGTCTTGTAGTGGGTGACTCTAATAGTAAATGAACTATAGAAGCCAGAGGAAGCCCCCTGCATGCCAGCTGTGAAGGATTTTTTTTAGGATATATTCCAATACATCATCCAGCCAGAACGTTTCAGAGTTTGAGCTGAGAGGCAATAAAGTAATTAAAGCACCAGGGGTTCAAACATTCAATATCATTTTCCAAAATGTGTTTAATTAAAATTAATCATGAGCTGCATTATATCGCTACCTGTGGTGAAAAGTGGTGCGCTGGTTCTCACTCTAGTCAAGCTTTTCTTTGAAGGTTGGAAATTGGAGCAAGCAGCGATTTTAAGACGTTGCCAAAGACTTTGAATTACAGCAATCTCTTTGCATTTCCTCTATTCCACATTCTCCATTATGGTATGTCTTTTTAAATTCCTCCCCTCTTTCAAATAATTCCTCCCAGTGGGGCAACATTAAACTCCAAACTCTAATCAAATTCCATCACTGTTTCTATAGTGCGCTTTCAGATTTCAATACTCATTTCAAGTTGGCCAATAGCTCCTTCTACAAGCACATTAAAACAATATGTTACAAATCCTCGCCTGGTCTATATGTTAATTACAATTTTTCATTACCCAAATTGTAGGTTGTTGAATCAACTGTGGAACATTTTGCACACTTCTATGAAAATGTATTGCAATTCATCTAAATCTAAATTTAAACAGGACTAAATTTATAAAAAAAGCCACATACATTTTTTCGAAATATATTGTTTTCTGTTTTTTTTTTATTATTATTTCTAAAGAACCATGTGTTAGCTCTATCTCTTTGTAGCTCAAAGACCTGAGGCAGGCAGACTTTTGGGCTTGAAAATAGCTTGTGAATCATATTGTGCCAATTAGTCCTTGTGTTTACTTGGTACAATGACACTCACAGTATTTGCTGCACGTAATGGTGTAGTAGTTGAATAAACTGTGGGAATTAAATTTGCGGCATTAGATGACCCCAATTAAAGTTCTAAAAATTTTAAACATATTACATGTGGTTCTACACAATATACAAAGAATATTCATGTCTACAGAATGCAATAAGTATAAATTATAAATTAGCCCTGCATAGAAACAGCCGAATTTCATTAGATTTTAATTATATTAGGCTATTTAAACACATATTATTCATGAGCAAAACCAGCAGACGCCCAAATAAACAAATAAATAAATAAATCATTAAATAAAATATGTGAACAATATATAGTAAGAGAGAGGGAAATAGCTGCCATACAATGCTTATTTCTACAGAAATTGAGACCTGGGAAAAATGCCCAGAACAAGGAACATTAGAACATATTGTAGAGGTTAAACATGCTGCTGTAAATTTACAGTTAGCCAGAATTTCTTCTCATTTGTGAATAGACTTCAATGGAGAAACAAGGTGCCTAGCACCATTTTCTACAGCATGCCATTTCTCTGCTAAGAGTTAGCAACCTGAAAAAATGTTCATATAACAGTGCAGACCGCAAGCAGCATGTTCAGCATCAGATTGGTTAAATAAATAAATAAACACATTTATTTTAAAAAAGGATCTTTAACAGGGCCCACAGCCTAAACGTTTCTTGGATTTTATTTTTCCCCTAAGATTCACTTATAATGCTTGGGTGGTTTTATGTACAAAAAACAGTCACAACTGCATTTTTACATGATCATTTTTAACTTCTCTTTATCCCTTAGAATTAAACAGGGTGTTTTTGTCCCTGTGCCTTTACAAGTGATGTATTTAAATGAATTCGGTTCTAATGTTGAATGTCCTGTATTGTGCCTCATTCAAAAAGCAGAAACGTTCCTTATAACTTCAGCGTGATTGGGCGGCACTAAACTACGGTAGGCTGAATAGGTGGATAGGTGTAAATGATTTCTTTCATGACACCACAGAAAAAAATTCATTCCAAAAGGGCTGTTTTTGCAGCTTAGTTTCCATCTATAGTCTGTACGGACTGGGGTGTGAATGGTATGTTT
The DNA here is from genome assembly GCF_904425465.1 of Colossoma macropomum. Classification (NCBI taxonomy): domain Eukaryota; kingdom Metazoa; phylum Chordata; class Actinopteri; order Characiformes; family Serrasalmidae; genus Colossoma; species Colossoma macropomum. The sequence goes on along the minus strand of NW_023494803.1, from coordinate 16,499,508 downwards.
AGAAGCTTAAACAATGTTTATATACTATATCAAACTCTTTTATTAAAAAAATAAAAAAACACAAGGAAAATTGGTTTTCCACGGCATGGGCCATGATTACATCTCTACTCCAGTGGATAACATTTGACTGTGGTTCATGGCTGACGGAACTGCTTTGGTGTTTATTATCTCCCTCTTTCATAGACTGGTCATAACATAGTTGCAGAACATGATGCTGGTGTTTAGAGTAGGGACAGAGAACAGTGGGAGAAAAAACATTTCAGTCATAGTATAGATTATGTTTACAATTAATAAAAACTAAACAAACAAATAAACAAGCAAATAAATGTGTTACAAACCACCCTACTTGATTTAATTTCCATCAAAATGGCAATTAAGTACAAGTTATTCATTTTTCAAGAGAAAAACTTTATTACAATTTCCATTCTTTTTGGGAGATGTGTTCAGTTATGTACCTGCAAAGTCCAGTCTCAGGATTTGGTTGCATTTTGTACTTCTCAAATTCCATGTAATCCCTAACACATTCAGTGATGTTGAGGTTGATGGCCAGTCCACGGTTCTGAGAACACCAGCAGCTTCTTTTGTTTGATCTGCAAATTTTCTTTCTTTCCTTTTCCATTTCCTTTTCTCAATAACAGTTTCTTGACAGCTACATATCCTTTCAGACCCATACTGTCTTTTCACAGTGGAAAGATGGACAGAAACACCTGTGTATTTTCTTCAGATTAAAAAAGAGTGGTGTTTGATTTTCACCTCTCTCAAAGATAAAAGCATTACGTACTGTTTATAGTTACAGTTTTGGTGGTCTGCCAGGTCTTGCACTGTTACTGGGAGTTCAATTTTCTCCATATCATTTACTCAGTTTTTCAAGCCCAGTTTTGGAAACTCCTGTTTTTTCACTTATTTTCCATTATCTCCTTAAAAATGTCTAATTAATAACTTGTACTTAGTGGCCATTTTGATGGAAATTAAATACATGAAGGCTAGTTTCTGGCTTTTGTTCAGCACTGTACATAAGTACATACAAACTTCCAACAACATTTAACTAGCTGCACTACTTGCTTAGCTTCTGGGGGCATACTAGCTCTTGCTTGCTTTTGGGGGCATACTAGCTCTACAATTGAACAAACCAGTGGTTAATTAGTCAGTGACATATTTAGGTTATAGAGTTCAAGATTCCATTAATGGGCAATCAAATAAAGCAATGGATTCCTCTAAACTACTTCCTTCTAGGTACACATGGTTGGTACCATACACTCATGGTTGTTATCATGTTAACTCAATTTTACCAGCATTTCACCTGCATGTGCAAAAACAGTTGCAAAAATACTACAATTAGTTAGTTAGGGCAGGTCCTGACTTGGCACAAAGAGGTCTGATGAACTGACACCTGACCTATTAACAGTTCATTAGGGAAGCTTAAATGATTTTGCCACTTTTGCTACCTACTTCCTCAGACTGGACCCTAAAGGTGTCTCCTGCCAGCAAAGGCTGTAGGCATTGTGTGTTTCTGAGAAACTCTGCCTCGTCCTAATGAGTGCCTTTGTTTCCCTCCTGAGGAGGTCAATGCTGTGAGGCAGCTTAGAGCTGGCTAGAAGCCCCCCAGCTACCCCCTCCACAAGACTGGGAATCTAAGCTGCCAGCAATCTTACTTTTATTTTTATATAATCTCCACTTCAGGCACAAGTCTTCTGTCACAAATTCAATTTAATTAAGTACCTATTTTCATTTTGTGGATGTAGCTGCTAGTGGATATTCTAAATTACAGAAACCCAGAAAGAAGGGAGGTTTAATTATATTGAATTGTTCATCTAAAAGGGAATAAGGTCTGGTTCAACAGTCTTTAATTGTGACTGTACATGTGATTATCTTGAAATAAAACTTTAACTAACAAACTGATGGCTTACAGCCTTAAAATGAGTATACTGTACACAAGTTCCGCCTATATTGTGTTTTATTCAACCTTGTCCTTGCTGTCCACTTTGTGTTAATTAAGTGGATTTGGTTGCCGCACATTTGAGAAGAAAGGCTGCCTTGTTGCCAAATGAGACTCTGCACGTGTCCTGTTCTCTCTCGGCTCTACTGTTAGTCATGGTTTACTCTCCAGTCTAGCACTTACAGATCATTAGCATGTGTAACTTCCTCCAATGAGGACAAGGCCAAACACGCCTGGGTACATGATGCAACTGAGAGCCTCATGAATAAAACTGAGAAGTCCAATGAATGTCCATTCAGTCATTTAACACAGCAAGCCACAGCAAGAAACTGAAAATACACAATGATGTATAACAATCATGGACCAAATCAATGGTTAACATGATCAACAATCAATGAAATGTAAAAAATTTGGCTCTATTTTGACATTGAACAATTGTCAAGCTATAAAGTATGTTAACAGCAGGCTTATAGTAGGTAGGGCCAAAGCTGAAAAACCTAGTACTTCAAACTTTGACAAAGGTACCGGAATCCTGCAGTGGATTTCTTTCTGAGAGGACTTCAATCAACCAAAGGGACACCACTGAGCAATAACTTTCTGGGATGAATTCAGGTTGTTTCAGTCCCACTGAGTGCTGTTTTAAGAAATAAGATTGTTGTCATTGTCATACTGGGCTCCAGCACACAAAGATCATCTGGTAGAGGAGCAAAATCAATGATTTTCCCCAATCTAAAGCATGAATGCAGGAGAGTAGAAAAGGATAGCAGGCCATTTGACCTTCTCTGTGTATTAAACAAACACCAGATGGTGGACATTCACCAAGTCCATTATCTGAGGGCCTGGAGTGTTGTTCCTGCTGCTAATTCCCACAGAGTCCCTCTCCAAGCCTGCAACTGAACTGCATGCATGGCAGCAACTCTTAGACAATGAATAGCTAAGGCTCCATTCAGATTCACCTTCTAAAGCAACAAACCCGTTTCCGAAAGTAGAAAGAGCAGGTAATATTTTTGAGCTCTTGCGAATCTAAACCTACCAAATACACAAGATGTCTATCATCAATCCACATTGTTCGTAGAACCCAAGGTGTGACAACAGATGGGTGACAATATGCCACAATGCTTACTATAGGATTCTGCAGAATACTTACACAAATTTCCTGGAGATGATAGCTTGCTTCAAAGAAAATATGCAGGAGTGGGAAAGGAAGAGTAGGACCTTGGATGAATTGGGGAGAAAACATGCTGGGCTACCATTGTGCCTGCACAAACGTGGAAGGAATGCCCAGTGTGGTGATGAGAATTCAGGCCACAATGGTACAGCAGGGTGCTGATGTGTGTGCTGAACCGGAGGCTTGACGAGGAAGTCATAGCTGGCATCAGACACAGGAGTTCATTCATACATCACTTGTGAAAGGAGACGCAAAGGTGAAGGCAAAGCTATGTGGTCACTTGAATGACAGGTGCTGTGTTTTCTTTCAAGTAGCAGAAAGTTTCTAATTATTTACAAATGGTGCATTTATAATTTCATGATGAAGATTCCCACAAAATAAAGTGCCATAAATTAATGGCAAAGGCCATTAACTAGGAAGTGATCAGTTAAGACAGTACAACCTGAAAGCTTATAGTTTTATAAATGTCAGGAGCAGGATGTCGCAAACGGTACATGACTGAACTTAAAGCAAGTTCAGTGTCTGTTTAAACTAATGAAGTAACCAAGATTCTACTTTTACATGCCGTTTTTGGTTTACAATTTATGACATGAAACAAGTCACTTTAACTTGTATGATTACAATACCTGTTTTTAAATTTTGAATGTACTTAATGGTTCTAAATGTTCTAAATATACTGGTCCACTAAGAAATCATTGGTTCTAATATGATGCACAGCATACATCTAGCTTATCTATAAAGCAAAAGTTCATCCAAAACTTAGAAAGTAGTCAAACAATCAAGACATGTTTGGTGTCAGAAGTTTGCTTCTTAATTTGGCTAACATAGCTAACAAGTAATGGATGCGCTTATTAGACATTAGTTTAACTCTGTGCAAACTGGATGCATCAGACATCTGCCTTAAACCATGTTGAGTTGTTATGTGATTTTTAACAGACTTGCTTATGTGGTTTCTAACACTACATGACATACTGTTATCTAAAATGGAGAACAGCACACTGCAGAGCTGAAAACAGTAGTAGCAGCCAACAATAAGCCATAAGCTGTCTGAAACCACATAAATAAGTTTATTTGAGATTAACAACCTAATGCAGCTCGAGGCAAGTACATGATGATTCAGGCATGCAGTGTGCATAATGCTAAACTGGTGTCTACAAGATTTTACTATTCTTATTAGCTACATTAACCTTGTAGCTCTAGTGCAAATCAAGAAGCACATTGTGGACACTAAATATCTTGGTTTATTAGCTACATTTAAAATAAATTGTGCAAAATTCTATGCATGTGGTTTTTCATCATTTTTATCACACAGATTTTTAAGGTGATTCTTTATTTAGGGTGTTTATATAGGATACAAGTTGCCTCTGTAGGACACAAGATGGTTAATTGTTGAATCAGAACATGTTTTAGTTTCTTTACTTTTCCTCATTTACCAAGTACAACTATTATGCTGTGTAAGAGGATTTTTCTCCAGTGTTTGTAAACAAAAAAATAAACAATTTAGAGCCCAAAAATATAGCCCTTTGTCAGTTGCTAATGAGGATCCTGAACGTTTTACAAAACTCAGAGCCAACTCTCTGGCCAATTTGTGCAAGCAGATATAGCATATATACATTGTACAGTTTATAACCCTACAGACCTTTAAAATGAAACAGATAACAGAAAATACTGCAGACAAATTTCCCCAGAGTTCTCACACAATCACACACACAGTAATAATAAAAATAACTGACCAAAGCCTAGATAAAAAAGTTCTAATTGTCCCTGTCATTAAAAGCACGCACTAAAAAATCTTCACTTTTTAGTAATTGCATAGTGACCTCTCTGGGTGTTTGTTGCTTTTTGATAATAATGCCTAACGCTGGACATTTGAAATGGCATAGTGGTAATTACAGCCATCTAATTACACAGTGCCTGATGCCTGCCTTCAAGAGGTTAGTGCACAGAGCCCACTGACCCGTCAACTCGCTCTTTAGAAATGCAGTGAGAGCTAAATCTCCTGTTCTAATTTACTGAGCTCCAATGTGTTTATAGGGGTGAAAAACATGACATGATTCTTTGAAAAATAAGTTATTGAGATGGTAGCCTCAGACAGTTTCAAACTGAAGCCATAATTTACCCAACATGTACAACTGTGAGCTACAGTGTGTGATACAATATTCATGATCAGATGACAGGTAGTGGTGGTAATTTAACTGACCATGAGCTGAATGTTTGCAATGTCTACAGTAATTTCACTGCTGTAATTCTAACATCCTGCCTTAAAATTTTGTAATGTTAGTTCCAGAAATATTAGTTACTTAGTTTTAGCCATTTAGTAAAAGATTTTAAAAGGTTTCAACTTTAAATAGCCTCAGCTGTGTGATTCACCAAGCACAAATAGATGTGCAGAGATAGAATTTCAGTGGAATTTCAAAGGAATTTGGTCTGGGTCCCAGGTATGCTATGTATAGCTAAGGAAGAGAGAACACAATTATATACTTTTTAAATGAAGGACAGTGGATGTGAATGCTTTCCTTCAAAGTTTGACAATCGTGGCGCAATGAAAGAAAGTCACAAATATGTTAGAAATTGACCATTACTAAACTGAGAAGAATAAAAAGACATTCAATAGTTAAACATACTTTAAAGTATTTATAATTTGATTACATCAAATCCCAGTCCAATCTGAGGCTCAAAATGCAGCGGAAGAAAGCTTGTACTCATTTTGGTTAAAAAGCTGTCAATGTTTGAGACTCCGGTTTGTGCTTTTAACTTGTCATGATTTCATTATGAAGCTCATTTAAGTTGAACAACTGCTTACCAAAGAGGGTGTACTCAATATATCACTCACTTAAGTCTTTAAAAAGCTGTCACTATGGCCTAATTATGTCCTTATCAAAATAAAACAGCAGAGACGTGCTCAAAAATGACGTATGGCTTTTTAAGTGGGCTGCAGGAAATAATCCATTTCAAAACAGTTTCATTTATAAGGATTATGTATCATTCTGACTCTCATGACACAGAATTTGCCTCAAAAATTAGACAACCAGTCACAGTGTGTGAATGTGAGAAGGGAGAAAATCCTCCTCGATTCTCTCAAGTTTCTACGTTTGGAGCTTGTCCATCAACAGTGCCCAATTAGACTAAGGCTGTCCACTCACTTATAAAACAAAGTGTTTACACCAGTTTGGCCAGTGTTTACACTTGGTAAGACCCAAACATAATTGAAACACAGAAACCAGCTATTATGTAGACTGAGAGAGTCTGTTCATGTGTTTCTTGCTAGTAGAAGTGTACTAATACACACAGTTCTGTCTCTGCATTTTGTAATTCTGTATACTAGTTGCATCATTGCTAAGGGTATGTTATATTTTCAGTGATGTTCAGATTATGGATTGGCAATATGGCAAATATACACTCAAAATGAATCAACAGGGTCGTTTTGACTTACAAACTGAAAATATTTGACATTAAATAAACAAATTGTGTTGTCTTTTAATTGGTAAACATAAAATTAACAAAAATGAATGAAAGTACATTTCAATTAATTATAACTGTTTGTTATAATAATATAATAAAACATAATTTTATTCCAATGAAACCCAAATAAATTGCACTGAGATGTTTCAATTTTGTTCTACCGACATTTGAACTTTATGTTGAGGCAACAAAGTATGTGTATTCTGACTCTGTTTGATTAAATGGAAATGTGTGGCATAACTGAATACATTTAGTTCATAATATTTTTTTAATATCATAATACTTAGTCATTTTCACCATACACAATATGTAAGACAATATTTTGACATGCAGACACATAGCACCAGCAGTGCCACAATTAAACTGGCATCAAAAACTTTGCGTACCGTTAATTTTATGAAGCATTTCACATACTACACTGCTCTAAATCCATTTAAAGAAGACTGGTTTTGTTCTTTATGTAATGAAACATTCAGTTGGTGAGTGTTCTTTAAATACTGACAATGTCCACAATAGGCTCAGAAAAGAATATTTTTATCACCATAAAATTTATCACAATAACAATAAAATATCATCATACTGCCCACCGCTAGTTCAGACGTTGCTGTACTCGAGGTTATGTCATAAGCCAGCATAAACGGTACGCAGGAATGGAAAATATGGCTTGAAACACCTTCAGCACTAAACAACCTGACATTTTTGGTTTCCATTATCACAAGTACACATGGCATCTGAAAGATACTGAGATCCACAGACTTGCTGGGTGGCCAAAAATCAGTCTTAAAATGTTTTAGGAGGTTTCCCTTCTTGGTAGATGCAAGCATTTATAACTGAAACCTCTGAAGTACATTGTAGGTCCATCTGCTTGGCAGAGAAGTGAATACTAAACCATCTGGGCTTCTACTTGCGCCAGAAAAAGGATATGGATAGGTATTGTCTGACATGGATCACCTCAGGGGGTACGTTATTCCACTAAGAACACACACGCTCAGAGCCACACATACACATAAATAAACATAGCAACTCCATTCGTTTGTTTAGTAATATAGTCAAGAAAGCCTGCAAGTTTGAATGTCCTATTGCTTACTACTCTGCACTATGTCAAACATTTAATCTCCAAGTGGAGCAAAAGGCTTAAATCTCATCTCAATGACAGATCAGATAATGCAGACTTCTAATCTATTACCTATTCAGTTAGGGACTATACCCACAAATCTCTGGGAAGTTACTTATTCATGACAGTACTTAAATCCATTTAGCCCACATAAGAAACACTTACTTGTCCTCTAATATCAGCTAACAAAATTAAGCACTTGAGACTGCCATGTTGAAATGGAAGATTGTATCTTTAAGACCCCCCCATCATCTCTGGAGAGGTCAGGATAGTAACACATGCTCAAATAAGGAGCTTCAGTTGTGATTAACACTGTGACTATTTTGATAAATACGTTGAAGCTTTATTTTCTTAAGGATATGTGAGCTGGCGTAAGTTTTGGCAAGGCTGGAATGTTTGAAGTGGTGTAAGCCAGCTGCTCAAGAGGGGGGATACTCACTGAGGTTTGTTTATTCACAAGCTTATAACCATTAAGCACCATCCTTTCAGGTTTGCCCTCCCCTGAAAAAAATAACATTGGAATCATTTTCTTAACCTTCGCCGCAACTTGCGTCCCTCCATCACAGCAGTGGCGAATCCGAAAACCAGTCATAGTTTTGACAGGAGGCGAACAACTCTTCTGCAGCACAGGATACATCTGTAAACACTGGCTAAATGCAGCTGGTGGGGTTCTCACAATGAACACTCCCCTCCCTGAAACCCACACACACATACATGAACACGCACACACTCCAAAGCTCCTCCATCCATTTCTGAGGGGACTGCAGACATCCAATGGATGTGCTAAAATTCCCTGCTGTGCATGGTCCGTTAGTGGCGGACCTGTGACAAAGCCTCACACCTCGTGGCCGGCCCAGCGTCCCATCTCTGGCTCTCTTCTCTGACATCTGCTCAGGGTTGGGGTTTCATTCAAGAGGGGGGCAGAGGGAGTCAATCTGCTCTTTTTTAAAAAAGAGCCTTACAGTGCCCTGGGTGCTGATAGCGGGGTGGGGGGTGGGAGAGATGAGGAATCCGCACCATTTCTCTTGCTGGCACCACTGGTGTGCTTTTCTGCAACCCTTCCCCATCAACGCCGCCACAACTCAAAGCCGTCTTTCATATCCTCCCACGGCTCCAGATTGACAGGCCTCAGACAGTTCAGGTGATGAGGAGGAGAGGGTGCGAATGGAGATAGAGAGGTGCCATGTTTGAACACTTCCTAAAGAAGCAAGGCTGATACTCTGCAAAAAAAAAAACCCTGCTCTTTTTGGCAAGTCAACCATCATGACTATTTGAGGACTCTGACAGATTGTGCTAATGTGTTTATTTAGTTGATCAAAATGTGGACTGGAGCCGTTTTCAAGCTTTATTTATGTCGCTGACTAACTCGGTCATTGACAGAATGAGGCAACATCAATCATCTTGTTTTGATTTGAGGGAAAAAACACGAAAAAACAAATCTTTTTCCTCAGGTAGACATCCATACATTTTACTCAGGTTAGCACTGCTGAAAGCCAAAAAAACAAACAAGTGGATATCTTTTTGCTTAGTTTCTGTGTTTCCTAAGTGAGAACTCTGAGCGTACTTTTCCATCATTGCATTTAAACAGAGTTTACAGTAGAAGAAAATGACTGCACTTTTCACATTTGCATAATAATTGAAAATGATCCTCTTTTAGTAGCATAGCATAATTTGCATTCTATCAGCAAACTTTAGAATATATTGTAGCTCAAAAAAGATCTATATGTAGGCTTGCTTTATAGTTGTATTATAGTTGGTTAAGAAGCAAAGCTGCAGGAAAGGGGATCGTTTCTCTGTGTAATTCCAGTCTTAGTTGCTACTTTACCAGCTGAACACAAGTGGCATTCTTCTCCCAGATAAAAATCACCTTAGCGCATTTGTAGGACATGTAGCCACTTACTGCTCGCAAAGATTAAGACTCACACGCGCATGACTTTTAAAGGTGAGGGCCATTATTACTCTGTGTACTACACTAAGGAAGAGAGGAGCTGCAAATACGAACATGAGATTTTAACCTCAGAAAAGTGTCTGAAATCCAGATGCATTTGTATTCACTGTCACAGCCTAATACTGTTGGTAAAGTAACACCACAGCCCAGTATAGAACAGTTTTGTGTGGACAAGCTGTGACTTAGTGCTTGCACCAGAGCTGATATTGTTGGTTCAGCTGAAGAACGACTCTTCCCTGTGGGGGAGAGACCAGGCACGCTCGCAGTAGCAGCATGACAAATGCAGCCAGAAAAATCCATTAGATAAAGCTAGTTAACTGCCTAATTATTCTCAAGATAGAATTATCTGGGCACTAAATGTTCATTGAATGTACAAGAACTAATAATGACATTCATTTTCATTCTCCTCTTACTAATTAGAGTGAAAGGGCATATCAAATCCAGTTAAGAATACATCTAGATTAGTTGAGAGAATACAGCAGCAGGTAATTATGAAGAATTTATTACCCTGTTCAAAAAGTGTTATTTACTGCGCGGCAGAGTAAGTTTGGTTATTAGGCAACTGACTGTTGGTGATCAATTACAAAACTACTTCAACAAAGGGCTGAAATATTTCTTGGGAGTCATTAGACAGATCATGCTGGGATTTCCAATTGAACTGTCAATTCACCTACCCTGGTACAGCCAGCACCACTATGTTGAGCCTATTCAAGTCAGTAATGCAATCTACATTTAAATTAATTACTACGTGACTTTGACCAAATGCCAGTGATAGTCCTCTGAAAAGAGACAGCAATAACTTATTAGTGGAAAGAAGGAGATCGTGTTGGTAAAAGGATTGCATGAATTCAGTGAAAGGACTTAAGTTTTAATGGTTCAAAGGTCTTTTGCTCTTTGTTTTATTACACACTGACTGCTTTACTGTATCTAAACCACTGGACAGCTATTAAAAAAAAGATAAAAAATGTGGGGTAAAGACTTGCTTGGAAACTGAATTAAATTTTTTATTTGGAAAAGATGAGAAATAGGAAAAAAATTTGTTTTCACTAGAGGAATTCAGAAATAAAAAAACCCATATTTTGTGGGTGAACACTGATTTGATTTTAACAGCCATTTCAATAAGAGGTGCAATTATTTTTGAGTCGATCTATCTACTAATGTTATCAAGATATATATTTTCATAGAGCAGTAATACCAAAATAAAATGCATGTTAAAAGTGTATTACAAATGTATAAATTCTGATTATAACACAGCTTAACCACAGCAGGGAGGGTTAACTGGCCCTGTAATGTTCCTCAGATAGTATCCTCACTCTGCCATAAGGTTTGTAACCGCCACTAACAAACCTCAGCAGTATGTCTAGTTTAGAAAAACAATTTGAATAGCAAGCTAATTACTTTGTAACACATAATAGTTCTTTGGCCCCTGGTTTTGTCAGGTTATTAGAACATACATTTTTGCACTAAAAATATAGACTTAAATTCTGAAATTACCTCTAATGCATCACCTTTTTTCCTTTTGAATTATGAATGTTGTTTCATTGGTAGCCTTAAGAGAGGTAATCTTATTATTTTCATATTAATACCAGTTCTTTGTTTCATTCAGCAATTTCTTCAACAGTGAGGGTGCGAGACAAATAACAATACCACCCTCTGGACTGTGATTTTTGTAAGACCCGAGGTGAAAAAAATGAATCAGTGCCCATTAGAAAGGTTTTACATGCTCCAGTCCCACCACTATTCTAAGCACTTATTTGTAGCTTCCTTACAAGGTGACTTTTTATCAATATAAGCAATTCAAGCTAAGATGTCTTTCTGTATTTAGATGGGATTTTGCAGAGGCTGGTCAATAATTCTACAGAGCACAATTTCATTATGGCCTGTTTCACATCAGAGGCAGGTACATGCAGTGTTGGTGTGAGCAAACTAAGAGGGCTATGGAACCATTGCCCTCTAGAGGCCACTCCCCATGTGAGTCTACTCTCCCGAATTATGACTGGAATTTTTTAGTATTAGGAAATACATCTGGACTGAAATACGGCAGAAGCCTGTGTTTGCTTATACTGTACATGGAGATGAAACTATGGTTATTCATCACTGATAACGAAACACTAATCATCATCATGTCCCAACGTTTTCTAAGCTTCAGACTTTCTACAAATAACACTGTGTCCAAACAGAATGTCCAGCGACAAGATTCTATCTATCTATCTATCTATCTATCTATCTATCTATCTAATACACCTTTCAAGAGCAGTTAATTCATCCTGTTGGAGATTAATCACATAAGCGCCATGACGAATTGTTTTACAGTCTCTGCCTAGATGCAGAAGAAAATAGGTAGCAGGACAGGAAGAAGAATGCACCAGCGTCCACGTTTAATTAACAGTGCCTCCTTTACGATTTGCTGCCGTGAATTTGCCTTGTTTTACGAAGTGAGATCCTGTTTTTCTCATTCTTCTCCTTTTGTTTCTAAGACAGGGAACGGATCTGGCTCTATGGGACGTTTAAATAGAGAGCTAATTCAAGCAGAGGGGCTCTTTCTCGGCTGAGCTAGGCTCACTGGGCCCTTTTGTGTGCTGCCCCTCACTCCATGTGTCCTCGCTTTCCTGGCTGGTCAGATTTTTTTCTCCTTTTTTTTGTCTGCGCTGGATAATCAGCTTGGACCGTTTGAGTCAGATGTGGTGGGAACTGGGCCTGCTTGGGGCTCCTCTCTGAAGGTGTTTGTTGTTAAATAGAACAATTCGGCTGTCTCTTTAGAAAGCCTGACAAAAGCAAATACTCCCCGCTGAAAATTTTCTTAGCCCGTCGCACAAAGGCTCAAGTTTGTTTAAGAAATTGCCGCTAAAGAAAGCGTCAACCCATTAAGGTAATTATATGGAACCTGTGTCCTATAAAGGCTTAATTGATGTTAATGTTTGTCTAATTGGGGATTCAGGGAGAGCAAAGGACTAAAGGTCTTCATAGCACTTTCAGGCGAGGCTCTGAAAAGGGTCCTTCTGGTTTTCACACTTTCCACAATGGCTGCCCGTCTTTCTCACATTACGGCCTGTTTTCAGCTATTTCCAGCATTCTGCAGCACTACTTAGAGCACAAAATAAGGGTGAAGAGCCATTGTCTGGTGCAAGCACTTCTCAAAGAGTGTTCCTGACAGGAATTGTTAGAGGACTCATGTTGAAGACAAGGGGGTGTGAGGGTGAAAGCCACTGTCATGCACTCTTGTCATGTCTCCGGTGTATGGCAATGGGACTCCTAATTGCTGCATCTGTTTTTTCATAGCACCAATTCATTTAAACAAAATACTTCAGTCAGCACCTCCTGTTCCTACTCCCGAGCGCAAGTTTATCTATTGTGAACGTCAATGCATTTGCATGTGTTTGTGTGTGCATTCGCTGGCACATATTTGTTAAAATAGCACATTTCCCCATGTACATCTCTTAATACCCGCTCAAGACTTCAGCCGCAGGCTCCAACACAAATGCCTTATCACAATCACAGCGTACAATCTGTCTCAATAAAACCCGCAGTGGTACCATTTGTTTGCGAAGGGGCACCAGAACAGACCTTTCGCTATGCTGGACTGAACAGCTAATTTGTGCACTACTTTATAAAAGACTCTGATTCTAGAGTTATAGCAACATAGAGAAGAGAAATATGATGTTTTCACTTCTTTAGGTTTTAACTGATCTGTCTTGGAAAACACTTGCCTTGCTCTATTCAGACTCTCTGACCATTTCAAATATTTCTCCTTGGTCTAATTGCTAAGGTCGGTGTTAACAACCAATGCCATTTCCACACAAAGTTAAAATAGGGCCAGTGCTGAATGGCAAACTGATTGTACCGCTGTCAGCCTCCTGCATAGGCTCTTTCTGCAGATGGGAAGTGTGAAGGATGAGGGGGGAGAGAGAGAGAGAGAAAGAGAGAAAGAGAGAGAGAGAGAGAGACAGAGAGAGAGAGAGAGAGAGAGAGAGAGAGAGAGAGAGAGAGAGGAAAAGGCACTTCATTTAACTTGCACCAAGCTGATTGGAGTGGAGAAGGCAATTCAGATCTTGAGTGGATTTCCCATTGCAGAACCTTCGCTCAATCCACACCCATTTCCGCAGGCCTCCTGTCAGTCACAGCACACAAGGCAAACCCTGGCACAACTCAAAGGTTCCTCTCCACCTGCACACAATAGAGACATGAAAAAAAAGGAACGTCTGAGCATAGTAGCTATATGTAGTCATCAAAAATCAGCACTATGCTGATGAAGACTGCCTTGACCCTACTTGTATGACTTTTGCCCTAAGTGGCCTAGGACCTTGTTAGAGCACACACTGTGTGCTGGTTAGTCAGTCTCCAGCAGAGAAAGGTATTAATGTTTTCCACTGCTCCTGAAGTGTTCCTCACCTGAGCCACAAGCCACCTTCTCCTCAAACATGTCAGCAGCCACAATAATGACAAAATAACAATCCACACTCACTACCTAAAATGTTCCGATGGGTAATGGCTTGCTTTGACACATTCACATAGATACCACCCTAAATGAACAAAAGAGAGCACAGTATTCATACTGCAACTTAAAAGCAAAGATATCATTATATGTTATGTCAGTGATTTATTATCCAATAAAGCATAGACATCTTTTTAAACATCTATAATCAATGGCTGATTCATGAAAAATTTAAACCTAAAAAAATACTGTATAATTTTGTATAAATGTACCGATGTGGTACTGGAAAGATAACCGATTTACAAAAAGTGATTAAAAAACAGATGGTTCAAGAACTGTCCCTGTTCACTACCAAGTGTCTCTATCAAAATGTCAAGGAGTAACTTAATCACAGTATTTTGTTGGGGAAAATTATCTAAAATCTCTGTCTACAAAGTGTCGCATTACTCATCAAAGTACTTTGTGGGTGAATAATGACCAGGGGTTATGGCCTCTAACCCCAATGGGTGACCTGTGGATGCATGTGAGTCATTCGGAAAAAGCTTTGCGGCTGCCCTCTCGTCAGCTCAGCCTCTCTGGAACAGAAACTCGACTCCACAGCCATAATCACTTTAGTACTGTTTTTGTTCGGTGGTAAGTGGACAAAATATTTGGATGATCTTGAGCAAGCACAATAATTGAATATGTGATTTGGTAGTAGCAGGTGTTTGGAATCTTGAGCTTGTCTTTACATAATGAAGCATTCTGTAAACAAAAGCAAGTTGTTATGTTGCTTCGGCATGCTGGGGATATGCTCAAATGAAACAACTAATTTTCTTGATAGCATACTGTAATCATGCTGTTCCTCTACCACGCACTGTGCTGAGTGGTGTGTTGCCTATTAATTCATTCTCCTTCTCTCCGGTGAGAGAGAGGGCCCTCCTTCCACTAGTAAACTGCTATTATTCATTACACCTCTAGGCCTATAAGTACAAATAATCCCTGGGGTCTGAAAGAGTGAAATAATTATTGTTATTTGCTTGGATGTGGCTGGAGTATGGCTGCAAGTCTAAAATGATTTGGAAATAAATAAATAAATAAATCCTAGACATGTATTCCTCTGTGTGAACAGGCTATTTAATTACAAGTCATAAACGTAGAGACTTGACTCTATCAGGCAACAAATGAGTGCAAAGCCAGCCACACTTCACCTCACTTTAGCCTGTATTCAGGGTACATTTAGCTAACAGTCTGTGTAACTTGTACAGCGCTTGTTACAAGTTAATGGATAACGGAGTGTCGCAGATGTTTGCATATTAAATACAGCAGTTGTGAAACGGACACTTCCTCTCAATAATGTACAGAATGCTAACTGAGAGGGAACGTCAGCTAACCGTAGTTTAGCACACTCTAACTTTATCTGCCTCCACGTTGTAAAAACTCATGGCGTTACAGACTCTGCACACTGTGGTTAGGCGTGTCCGTGTCTGTTATCAGGGTTAACAGAGCCGTAACATTTCTGTTGAAGCGGTATTAGTTCTCACTGTAGGTCGGTAACGGACAGCTGCGTCACATCCTTCTCCTAAAGAACAAACGCGGAAGTTAAAATAAATAAATTATTCACGCGTAATACAGAAAGAGAGAAAACAATAAAAAATAAACGAGTAAACAAGCAAACAAACAAATCTCAAGCAGAACAAATAAGTTTGCTGAATATAATAAACTGCTTGAAAGCTGTAATTGTTTGCAAATATGTAAAATAAGGGATTAAACGTGCAGAATGGCATGTTACTCATCTACAGGAACGTCGTAACACTTTTCATGCGTTACAAGCTTCAGCGCCATATTCGTACTGCACCTGAGTGATGTCTTCTCTGAGCGTGGGCTACCACATATCTTCTACCAAGATACCGGAAAAGGGTACTAGTTTGGGGGGAGGGTAGATGTACTTACCTTGCTTTTGGCTACGATAGATCCTCGTGCCTATTAAAGCGTAAAATAAAACGTATTTTGCTCCATTTATTAAAAATGGCACATTTTGTAATATGTTAGGACGCTATATTTTTTGAAATCCAGTCATATGTGCAAGGTAGTCAGGGAGGTAAATTACAATGTAACTAAAGTCAACTCATATGTTCATATAATAGATTTAGACAAATCCAAAACACGTAGTAACATTTAAATTCAAATTTCGTATATTTATCGTTATTAATTTATTTTTAGTTAATAATTTTTTGTTTGTTATTGCTATTATTACTGTAATTGTGTTTATCCTAGCTTCCATTCATCTTATCAATTGATATTTGCAATTATTTTAAAATATCCTTTATAAAACAAAAATAAAAAAAATCCTAGACTATGTCATGGAAACAACATATAAAGCTTAAGAACTCAGTAAGTCATTAAAATTTATGATGTGGTAGTGTTGTTTGAAAAATATAGAAATCTTACATATTTCAAAAGGAATATATGGCCACCAACAGATCAGAAAATTTTTAATTTTCTTAAGTTAGATTTCCCTTCTGCTATTATTCTGTAGCCTGAACATTTTGTGGAAAATATGAACTATATTACACATGTTTATGACAGATAAAAGAAACTTGTAGAAAAACTGGATGATTATCACCCACCATCTTTGAGTGGTAGTGCAAGAAATGTTACAATTGTACTTTGTCTATCCTATTTTACTAATAAAGGCTTGTGAATAGGTAGCTAATTAAATTAGGATTCTCATCCTCACATGACTGTTGTTTCCCATCCTTCTTCTCCTTGTTTTCAGACCAGGTCACAGACCGCAGGGACAAAAGGTCCAAGGCAGGCTCAGATCCTTCCTGCTTTGGCCACGATTTGGGACAGGAATCAGGCGGCAGCCACTTGTTACACCCTGTGTGACCCTCTTTGTCCTGCACCTGTGTGCAGTCCCCACCCCCCAATGGGGCAAGAAAACAGAATGAGAGTCAGGTTAGAGGTCATGGGTTGAAGCAATGTGAAGAGGAAGTTGTTGTTTTTTCAAAACAGCAAGATGCTTATCACTCTCACCTGATTTGACAGCCATCTGTCAGTCAAAGAATTTAGATGCTTGTTTTGCCTCAACACTTTCAACACTTTCAATATGATGCTCTAATGTTGTGTAGGGAAGTAAATGGAAAGACACTTGGTCGATCAGTGTCCAGTAAAATTAACATAATGGCTAAAGCGATACGTTGAGGTGAACAGTGTAAGAGTGTGTTAAATCATGGACATTTTGGCCTTTGTGGTAGACTGTAAGTATACATCTTTTGAGAAAAAGCTAAGGCAACAGCTAACCTTAATCTCCTTTGATTCAAGTGGCCAGACATGCTGCAGTTGACATTTGGTCAGAGTTAATGGGGATTCCTGGACAGTTTGTATAATCACCTTCGACGAAGTGTTATAATTGCCAAGCCATACCTGTGTCTACTTAAAAAAAAAAGAAAGAAATCTTAGCCTTCGCTTGGCTTAGTTATCCAGTTACACTAGATTGTGGTCTAATTTAAACTCAGTGTCCAGGAGTTCTTCAAGTTCTATTCTGAATCTAATCGTCTTCATATAACATCAGTGCTTTTGTGTGTGTGCGTATTTGTGTTCTGACATCTTCAGATGAACAGCTGAAAGCTTTCTTTGAGCTGAAATTTTCTCCTGCTGATTAAGCCTGGCTGGTATGGGAGAGGCATCAAAGCTGGTGTTTACTGGAGTATGGAACTAGAGAACTAACAGCATGGGAAAGCAGAGTGTGCCTGTAGAGCAGGTGAGGTGTGGGCCTGTGGACAATGAGATGGTGTTGTGCAGGTAAACTCAGCTTTGGGACTGAAGAAATGGGATTAGTGGCAGTTGTAGAAAGCTCCTCGTTTCATCACCTGGCAAGTTGGTATCAAGTTGCCCCCATACAATGGCATGTGTTTGAAAACAAACATGACTCCACAACAAACTGCGTCTCACTTACTGAGTAGTCTGTGTGGGAAACATAAAGGTTGGAAGTAGTGTCTTGGTATAATTTAAAAGGTCAGACAAATACACTGTATCAGTGCATCTGTGCACGACTTGTTTATTTTAAGTTTCAAGCGTATATGAGCTTATATCACCTGAAACAACTTAAAGGATCATTTGCCTTCATCATACTGGGTAATGCTTTACTTCAGACTTGGACTGAATCATTTATCTCTGTTGCTGACATTTCGTTTATTGTGTTCATCCACTGGCTCTTGAATGGTAAACTATTTCTGTTCTCACCCATGAATGGGTTATTATGTACAGGCACGCATGTAATTATTATTGACAGATCACCATTGTTGTGAATGCCCATTTGCTCTGTTTCTTGGAACTCAAAGCGAGAATTACATTGTTCTGAAATAATAATGTGCAGATGTGTTTTTGCATCTAGCTAGTAATCAGGGCACAGGGACTTTGCTGCCTGCAAGATCAATCTATCACCTTAAAGCAAATTAAATACGACCAGGTACCACAGCCCTGCCTTCCTGCCATTGTAATGCGAGTGCAATTATTGCAACGATCGTTCGCTGCTTGCTGAAAAAATTGAGTTCATAATTGAGGCACGTCATAAAATTTGAACACTACCGAATGTGACATACGTCAAAATGTTGGCCGGAATTTGCAGGAATCCACTACCTTTTCTGCAAGGCCTTACAGATCATATTTTTTTTATTTTTTACCAAAAAAAAAAAAAACGTGCTATTGCTTTCTGCTATGACAACCCATCCTTGGCGGTGGGAAAGAAAGCCTAATTGGGCGAGTGTGGTTTGGCCCAAACTCTCCCACCAGTATCAGTCACTCTCAAATTGTGGCTCATGAGGGAATATGTGGGAGGAAGGCAAACACTTACCATGCCATTATTCCAGTCTCTCCCAGTTCAACCCCCCCCCCACCCCCATCCCCACCTTCCCCTCCTTCCTTTCCCCATCGGCCTCTCTGTTGCTTGACAGCAAATGGAAGGGGAGGGGTCTAGTGGTGGGCTCGGCGAATGGTGACACCTGCAGCGCCTATGAAAGGCATGCTGTTCCTGCTCACCCCGGAGCCCGCCAACATTGTATGGAGGTGGAGAAAGGAGCCGAGGCCCCGTACCTGGGCGAGAGCAGGCACTCTGGCCCAGCCAGGCCCCGGCTGGCAGATTGGTAATGAGCGACTATATGTGGTTAGGCTCGGGCCCGGGTGCTGGGGGCCCCCAGGGGGGCCGAATGTGGTGGGGGATAATAAGAGGGCTGAGACACTCAATGTGGCACTGAATCATGGAGGCTATCCGTCCGGATTACCTTTCTTATCGCGGGCACAATGAGGACCAAGTTCCCCAGGGTTAGGAACAACACCGCCAGATTGGCCCAGCAAGCCCCCTGGGGGTGATGGGCCTTTCCCAGGGTACAAACACTGCGATGCCCATCAGGTTAATGTGAAACATAAATACCTGTTTGTTCCAAAATGGAGTTGCAGTCAGGTGTGGAACATAAACACAAATGTGTGTGTTTTGTGAGGAGCAGAGGGGCAACATGTATGAACCTCCTCACAGTTCATTTCAATTTTGAAATGTACAGAGCACAAAGGAGTCAAATTGGCCCTTATGCATTATGTGGAGGGATACTTAAATCAAAATATTAGAACAGCGCAATTAAGTCATTTTTGACTATGTATGTAAAACTAATGACTTAAGTATCAAATATCATTGAAAACAAGACATTGCATTGTTGTTTTGCATTATATGTTGTATTTCTCAGCAGGCAACCTTTCCATTAAATCTTAATGTTTGCTATTAAAAACTGACCTATACAGTTGTTACAGGTATTTTACTTTTGCCTGCCATCTATGGAAGCCCATTCCAGGAAGAAAAAAATCTTATTTTCTCAGAATGAAATCTTATTTTCTCAAAATATCAAGAAAGTAAATAATTATTTTGGGATAAGTCATTGTTTTAAGAAAAGACAGAATTTGAGAAAAGACACTATTCAAGGATTCTAAGACAAAATCTTGAAAAAATGTTTTATCTTAACAATTGTTATTTCAAGAAAAAAACATTTTCAGACTTAACATATCACCATTGCGCCCACACTTTTGTGTCAAAGTCATAAAACTATGGATTGGTTTCCTGGATGAGGATCAAGCCTAGTCCTACACTACATTCTGAATGGAGATTCTCCATTGAAAAGAAAGTGCAGTCTCAGACTAGGCTTAATCACTGACCAAGAAACAGACCCTGTATGTGTTATCTTGTTGTCTTTATACCAAAACTACTTTGACTAATAAGTAATGCACAGTATGCACAGTTGTATGATTGTATGTTTCAATCACAATGCAGATTAGAGAGAACATCACACGGAAAAATAAAATATGCAATTAGAGGCACTGAACCAAATTGATACTTGTAGTGCAACCTCACAACACATGTGAACCACAGGTTAACATCAACCTAAATTGTCAGCATTGCTAATAAGGAATGAAACTAAGCAGAAGTCAGTTAACATCACACAAATAACATCATGCTCATTCTCCCCAGTAGCCTTAATTGAATGCCAGTCATGATGATGTGTTATTTTTTAACATGGTCCAGGTAGGAACCACAATAAATTTCATCTACAGTCATATGCAAAAGTTTGGGCACCCTGGGTCAAAATGTTTTGTGGTTAAACATTCTCTACAGAGAGCACATTTCTGCACATTTTAGTTACCATTGACTATGTATTTGAGAAAAAATAAAACATAAAATGTGGCCTGTGCAGAAGTTATGGCACACATAATTTTTTTAATTTTTTTTTTCCTCAATATGTTAAACTCAGAATAAAGTGGCAATACTGCACTAAAATCTGCAGAAATGTTTGTACCCTGTAGAGGATTTGTTAACTTATTTTCACTTAGAAAATCAATTAAACATGTCAATTGACCAGGGGTATTGAAACATTTGTATATGGTTGTACATGAACAAAAATCGATCAAACATTATATATAATAATGGTTAATATCTACTAGAGAATGTTTAAAAGCTAGTCTGCTGTCTCAGACCTTTAATGTGTGAAAACATTCCCCAAGTGATCTTACTTACACTGCTGTGAGCGTAAGTAGGAAAGAACAAGTAGAAATCAGAACAAACTCTGCAGCATTGGCTCTGATGGGAACAGCTACCGCTGTGCTTCATTGAAGACAAATCTCTTTCAGCCTCACCCCAGACTGTTTATCTTGTTGTGGTGTTAACAAGAGAGATGAAGTTTTAGATTTATTTTGTACTTGCATTCTGGAACAGCATACAAACCTAGACTGCTCACAGGACACATGTTTATTTATTTAAAGCGCCTAAAACAGCTAAGGAATACAAGAAGTATGAAATGAAATTTCTTGAATCAACTTGTTCAGTGTTAAATCAGCTCATACAATAAGGCTGCACACTATGAGTAGTTTACAGCTTTACAAGATAAATATATATAACTGTAATTCAATTTCATTGCAATATTTGTGCACATTAGGGTTTAGCCATTTGGAATCATCATTTGAAAGTTTGAGATCACTGTTTTCAGTTCAAAAAATGTTGCAGATAAATGTATGCAATGATTACATGCTACAACTCTTGGATGCTTCAGATATTTCAAATAATTAGCAGAAAGCTGTGAAAAAAAGTAGAAGTGTAAGATGTGTCCAGAATGATGAACAGAGCTATAAATACTTCCGTAATAAACGAGAAAGCTGTAAAACATCGAGAATGAAGTAAAAATAAAATAAACATCCACAGTGCCTCATATTTAAAACTTGTTAATATCAGGCAGATAACTATACTATATATAACAGTATATTACTATATATTACTGTAATATATACCATATATTACAGTAAAATATAATAATATACAGTAACATATGGTAATATATATATAGTACAATATATTATATCATTTAATAACATTTTGATGTTCCCAAAAAAACTTGAAATTTTGAACAAAACACCTTGAAATCCCTTCTGGTGTCTGGCTCATAGTATTTTGGTCCACACTGTATAAAACTGAATACCATAACAGCAATTGTTAACATGACAAATGGATCCAAACTTTTGAACTTTTTAACACAAATAAATCATTAGAGCTTCAAAACATATTTCTTCAAGTTACAGAACATCAGATGCCTTTGCATCTAGAACTGATTACATGTTTAATCCCTTAGACTCTGAAGGCCTGTATGGGCGTCCACATTTGAATTCCCCAAATGACAGATTCATATCTTCACAATAGTCACTGAATAATTAATTGCAGCTACTAGATAATAAATTTGAAGTTTAATAGGTTAACAATAAGAATTCAAGAGATTAAAGGGCCAACAAACCTGCAAGCCACGCTCTTGAGCTTTGTAGCAAACCAAGTGTCAGGATCCCCACTTGGCTCTTTTAAGGTCACAGACTGTAACTGTAACTATAATGCTCTTTTGATGCAAGACTAGGGGTCTGCATTCTGACTAATTTTGATTTTAGAGTACCTATAAGGGTTAATGAATGATAATTAATGCAAAGGATAACAAACAGATCATTTAATTTTTGGCTGAAATTAATATACACTCTTAAAATAGATTCTATTTGAGATTGATGGTGTTGTATGTGGTTCTGCTTTTGTTACAAGTTTTGACCGTTTTCAGTGCTATACAGAACCATTTTCAAAAAGCCATGTACAGCACATTCCACATCAGTCTGAAGAACCTTTTCACCTTTCAAAAAATTCAAGCATAAAATGGTTCTATATAGATCTCAGCTTCTAAATAAGACCCTTCTAAACAAGGCCATTCCCTTTAATAAAGAACCGTTAAAAAAACATATTTTTTTGAGTGTAGGTCTGTAGGCTTACTTTTTTGGTCACAGAACTGGTGTTGCACAAAAACATTAGCAGCATGCAGAGCAATACGCAGGAACAAATATTTTATTATTAAAAAATAGCTGAGGGAAATGGGATGAGTAACAGAGGCTGACTCAGGTGAGCTAATGAATGTATTTTCTCTCTTCTTAGGCTTTCATGTTTTTATTGCTGTATAGCACTTTGAATCAACAGCAGTGTAAAATGTGCTTTATAAATAATTATTGCTTACTTACCTTCCTGTTATCAGATAACATCAGTGAGAGTAACTTATTTAGCCATGTTAATGATAAAGCTGTGCTATCTGTGCCTTCTAAGTAATGTGCTTAACTATGCGTCCATGGCTACACAGTCATGTTAAGGTCCTCCTGTTTCAGAGCTGCAACATTTAGCTACCATACTATGCAGTCGTATGCAAAAGTTTCAACTCCCCTGATCAAATTACATAAGTGAATATATCTTCAACAGAGAACAAACTTAAATATGACATATTTCTGCAAATGTTAGTGCACAATTTTTATTCATTTGCTGAGTTTAACACATTGGAAAAATAAAATACAATTCAATAAAAATACCTTTCATGTTTTGTTTTTTTTCCAGAATGTTAAATTCAGCAAATAAACAGTAATGGTGCATTGTAGATTGTACAATGTGCTAACTAACTTTCACTTAGAAAATCAACAAAACATCTAATCTGACCAGTGTGCCCAAACTTTTGCATACAAAGAACATACTTCCTCACCACATTTTACAGTCCTGTTAAAACTAAAAAATTGACATTTTTTCATCTTCCCATGATGAAACGTAAAGAACAGTTGAATAGTGATTTCAGGATTGTAATACTGTTATCTTGAACTGAGTACTAGAATATCCATACATGCACATCACCGGGGTGATGCACAACAGGGGTGGACAAATCTAAAACTTTTTGTTTTGGGGGTCAAAGTGTAATGTTTGTGGTGGACCAAGGGCCAAAATGACAAAACAATGTACAAATAAAGAAAGTAGGTCGGTCTCAAATTGAGCTTTTTAAAATGTATTTTTTAACATTACACTGTAATTTGTTACTACAGTACTTCAAAATATATGATTAGTAAGCTTCATACAGGTAGGGTTAGAGGTAGGGTTGGAGTAACTTTCTGTCAAGGTGAATCGAACCTCCTCACCGGCCAACTTTGGTTCACAGGTAAGACTTTGAGCAGCCCTGCTCTAGACTGATGATTTTACAGGCTAACCTTCAGCCTGGCCAGGTCTTAGAAATGTATATAGAACTCCGTATGAATTACATACTGGGAAAACAAAGGGAGATCCCTCTATATATAGGACTGACATGAACGCATGCAGAGGTGAGGCTCTTGTGAATTTTCAAATTGATCACAACAGACCTTGTATTTCCAAATGGTAACTTTTGGAAAGGAAACATAAAAATGTTCCAATTGTTATGAAATGTTTACGGAATGTAAAGGGTTGGCAAAGTTTTCAGGATAGATAACGATAATCTCTGATATACCTAAATGCTCAACAAAGATGACCACTGCAGTGAAGCACACCACCCTGCCACAATTAACTGACCATCTTCTTATTCCTGGCATGGAATGGAATAATTCCTGATCTGAAGAATAAATAAAGAATAAATCATCTGAGAGAAAAAAAAACAAAACACACACACACACACACTACACACTACCACTTGAATAAGCGTAATTACTAGTCAGACTTTTCCAAGCAATATAAGCACTCCATTGGTTGAAAATAATGAGCCTTGGTGGTCTATAACTTCAAAGATAAGGATGCAGTGAAATATTGTAAATGGCAGTTTACCATTTGATAATCCTTGTGTCCTTTGTGCTTTCAATCCTGACGTATGTGTGGTGTTTTAAATAGCATAGCCAAAGCTCTCCTGGATCCGATTAGGTAGATAATTTCAATCATTTACAGATGCAAAATGTGAATGTGCTTTGTTTAGCACATTGAAATTTTTTTAATGTACTAACTGCAGGTGGTTCACTCTTTCAGATCAAAGCAGTACATCCAGAACAAAATTTCAGCATTGTTTATTACAGCTTTGAAAATGGTCTTTCCTGCATTTGGCTGTCAGACCAGAGTTTTTTAGTAGTAGGCAGTGCATTGGTAATGAGAATCCATTGTTTCTGTAACTGTTGCAACCTTCCTGCAAAGAATATGCAAAATATTTACAACCTGAGATGTTTGTGTTTCTAACTCTAGTCTTATCTGTTTGACAAGTAGCCTGGAAAGTGTGCTGTTACGGAGTAATTATTGTTTAGTTTCTGAAAGGGTGTTCAGAGAGTGGTAGTCAGTAGTGGTAGGTCACTAAAACCCACAGAGAATGGCTGCTAAAGTGCTAAAGGGCATAGTGTGTAAAAATCACATGTCCTCTGGTGCATC
Source organism: Colossoma macropomum (assembly GCF_904425465.1). Classification (NCBI taxonomy): domain Eukaryota; kingdom Metazoa; phylum Chordata; class Actinopteri; order Characiformes; family Serrasalmidae; genus Colossoma; species Colossoma macropomum. Next base: position 16,474,221 of record NW_023494803.1, on the reverse strand, counting down.
ACTCACTACAGACTGCCTCTAGGAGCAACATCAGCACAAGAACTGTGCATTAGGAGCATCATGAAATGAGTTTCTATGGCTGAGCAGCTGCACATATGTCTAAAATCACTATGTGCAATGCCAAGTGTTGTCTGGAGTGGTGTAAAGAATGCTACCACTTTAGCGGTGGAAATGTGTTCTCTGAAGTGATGAATCATACTTCACTATCTGGCAGTCTGATAGACAAATCTTAATATAGTGGATGCCAGAAAAACTACTGGAATGCATAGCTCCAACAGTAAAGTTTGGTGGAGGAGGGATTATGGTCTGGGGCTGTTTTTTAGAGTTTGGGCTCAGCCTCTTAGTTCTAGTGAAGGGTAATGTGAATCTTTTAGTCCCACATCAGTTCCTGATCTCATGAATGCTCTTTTGATTAGGCACACATGTTCACAGACACACTCCAGAGTTTTGTGGAAAGTCATCCTAGAAGAGTGGGGGCTGTTATGGCTTCAAAAGTGGGGCAACTCCACCGAGAACATAAAGGTATGATGGTCACGTGTCCATATACTTTTGGCCATATGGTGTATTTCCAAGTAAAACACAGTATCAGGGAGGGTCTCTGAGCTAGCTGAGCATTTTTGCTCAATGATATGTGGTAGTGGTGGTAGGAAGGGGGAGATGATTGGTTAATATTATTTTTCCCCACCTGCTGGTGCATGGTGACTCAGAAAATGTTTTAGCTGCATTACATTTTGATTACAAGAAAATACAAATTTTAACTTTTAAATTATCTAATATAATCAGTTGTGCTTAATATTTTTGTTTTCAAGTTGGCTTTAATGTCTCTTCTCCAAAGTGTCTAGTTCAGACTTCCCATTTTTCCACATCATGAAACTGGATCTAAAAATCAAGAAACTCACAGAATATTAAAGAAGAATGTTAAATCAGTCCCAGTCAAGCTATCAGCTCTCACTCAGTCTATGACATATGGAGCATAGTTGTGTAAGTGGTAGGTCTCTCTCAACCAACCACAAACCAGGCACGAAAACTGTTCAATAAATAATCAACATCAGTCTGGGTCCAGGCAAGCCGACCTCCTCTAAGCTCTAAAATTTTCATAGACTGAAATCGGAGTGAAATGTGGTGTTATGGTCATTCCTGGAGCAAATACAGATGTGCTGGAAGTCAACAAGAAGAGGATAAGATAAAATTTTCTCTTTGTGCAATAATTAAGGGAAACAAAAGGAAGAATTAAAACCTAAAACAAGATGTAAGCAGCTTAAGACAGTAACATGACATCTTGTAACAGTGAGTCATATACATTCTATGTGCATGCTGGCACAATAACATATGCAATATATACAATAACACTTATTTATCTTATATCTCAAATGAAGAGTGCTGATCTAAGATCAGCTCTCCTCTGTCTATATGCACACTTAGAAATAAAGAGCTCTTTGGAGTGATGCCATACAAGAAACACTTTTTATAAATGTTTCATTGAAGAACTACATTTGTAAATGAAGAAACTTTTAAAAGTTTAAAGAAACTCCACATAATATAAAGGTTCACGAACACTTGAAGGATTTTAAAATGTACATGTAGAATTGTTTAGGAACATTAAGGAGCATAGAATGCAAAAGTCAAATCCTAATCAAACTCTTATATAAGTTTGATGAGTGTGGGCAAGTGATCAGAAGATTCACAGATGTATAGAAATGTAAAAGGATATAGGAAGTGCTGCAGGGCAGAGGATCTGGTTGCTGGTTGAAGGGCATTTTGCTCCGCGTCTCCTGTCCTCTTAGAGAAGGCATGGGCTGTTGTAGTTTTATTTACTCTTTCTTCCAGACAGCCTGTCTGTTCAGATTCCTCTCAGTGAGCAGAGATTAATGCTGTTAGATCTCTGGTATAAACAGAGCTGGACCGGGTAGCGCTGGCCATCAGAATATTTGTAAACAGTCAGTAACCAAGTGACATTTTGACACAAGTCAAAGTGATGCCAAATGTCATAAGTGTGTGTGTTTGGTTGGTGTGACAGAGGGTGAAAGCCCAAAAAAGTATTGTAATAAAGACATAGGTAGCTATATCGCTCTTAGTGACGAAAGAGCATTATTATATTACATTGCACAGTCAAAAGAAATGGACCAAACTGAGACTGTAAAACTGAAACTGTATAAGAATGCATGGCGCAGACTGATTCAATTCTATCGATTTTTCAAACATTCTGCAACATTAAAATGTAAACTAAGTCAGACTGGATGGCTTTGAAATGCGCTGTTTCAGAGAAACTTACCAAATCAGAATTGTTCACTGTGGAGGGAGAAACCTACAGGGCCCTGATGATGACATCCTGTATAAATAAAAATAATGCGTGGCCACGCCTTATTAACACGTGGGAATGAGATCCTAATGTGTGGCCACGACTCAGTAAGGCGTAGGAATGAGATGATTAAGTTGTGGCCATGACTTAATCATCTCATTCTCACGCCTTACCAAGTCATGGCCACACATTATTTTTATTTATACAGGATGTCACGAGCGGGGCTCTGTAGAAACCAAACGTCTGAATGAGTTTAATGCCTTTAAAAGGAAAAGTTATTACATGAAATGGTTATGAATATGTGATTGAGATTGACAGCTGAGACATGGCTTTATGGTTCTTCAAGGGTCTTTAGTAAAGGCAATTGTTCTATTTAGAACCAGGAATTATACATAGAACAATTTCATGCTTAAATGATTCTTTGCATAGTGAAATTATTTTTCAGATTGATAGAAAATGTCTTGTATGGATCATTCTGCTATTGTTACATCATCAAGCTTGTATAATGTCAACTCATTGTTACGGTGTCAAACTTATTTCTTACATACACATTACACGTAAAACATGTCCGTTTACTGGTTGTTTTAGATCGTAAATAAAATGGTGATATTTGCGTTGTGGACATTGTGAACTCTGGTTCCTATCACCACCACTGTAAAGAAATCTGAGTCTGTAAGTTTCTCTACGTTGGACCACTTCACATCAAACTCTGAATTACATCTCAACAATTTAGTTATGCAGACATTTTGAAAAAATAAATAAATAAATAAATAAAATTCCCCTTAAATGAAATTCCTCTTTAACACTATTAGGGAATGCACTATATTGCTTTCATGCAGGGCACACATTCAGTGAAATGTAGCCAGAGTGTTACAATGTAAAATTTTATTTTAGTCAGTCAAATGCTCCTCCCATTAATCCATTTATAGAATAAATAGCTAATAATGCAGATATCGCTTACAATATGAGTTTTCAAACATTAACAATACCCAGTAAAAATGCTATTATACACTGCACAGTGTACTACATGGCCTCCAGTCTCTGAAAGCAAACAGGACAGAATTGTCCACACAAACAATAATCCATATATCACACACCACTGAGTGTTTTGCTCAAAGGTTCATTTCACATTAGCCTGAATTAGATTTAACCATCATGAAGTTTTTGTTAATTAATGTTTGTTTCATCCTCAATTGCCTTCAAATAAGTTTTTCTACTGTTTTAATATTATACCTATTTCAAATGCACTTTTCATGTTTTGTTATTCTAACCACAAGTAGTTAGCTAGTTTATTACGTCGTGTTATATTAAAACAGACAATTAATTATGGTCAGCTTTGTGATCTTAACGACTGCCATAAGTGCATGTAACTGCAACATGTTGTGTATGAAGTGTGCTTGGTGAACAGTTTAATGTTTGTTTTGGTTGAACCTCAACAATATGTAATTTCTCCCTGAAACTTGTGTCAGTATTAAGTTACAGTATACAGATGTGTTAATTACAGCATTACTCTGAAAACATGAATTACGTATGGCACATCACTGGTGTTTGTAAACAATACTTCAGTGTAAAAAAAGCACAATTAACTTCAGTAAATAAATAATTGTGATAATATTCTGTTTTTTAATTACAGCAATCTAATTAAGGTGCTGGCTGTTAATTACTGTAATTTTACATTTTTACTGGAAATGCATACAATCAACTAGAAAAATGGTATATGATTTTACTGTGTCAAGTGGTTGCACACAAAGAAAATATTTTACTTTAATACAGTTGCTTTCTGCCTGTCTAAATCTTTGGTTTAGCTAGAGCACAGTGTTGGACTCAGCTCTAAAGTGTCTTCTTCTGAACAGATGGTAACATCAACTGAATACACTGTTGCTCTACCACGACATGCTATTAACATAGAAGTACTAAAGTAGAATCAGATCTGCATGGAAACAAATATTTACTTCTCAAAGATTCCTGTTTATACACAGATACAGCAGCAGTCACTGAGACTCGGGCACCAGCCAGGGAAGCTGTCACAGCAGCAGTTTGAAAAGGTGTTTGATATGTTGAAACATAGGTAAAGCCCCCCCTTAGTAACACCGCGGATAGCAGATCTTTCTGAACCATGTGACACTGCTTAGAACACTTGGAGCGGGAACCGTCGAGACTCACTTCATGTGACTTTCTAATTAGAGTCTTTATGCCAAGACGAATGTCAACGATGCAAACTATTTGTGACACTTGGCGGAAAAAGAATGTGTTTTGTGTAAATAGTTCAGGCCACTTTCGCTTTGGCCATTCATTTACATCATATTATTCTGAAAAATTTCATGACGTAGACATAAAAGTATATACCTTAATATGTGATAAGGATTTGTAAGTTTTTTTATATATAGTTTCTGGATGAGGTCAGCTCATCTTTGTAGTGGAAGTGGAAGCCTTTTTATCCCACTTGGATCTAAAGAGTTCACTAATCCCTAATTAGACTTTTACTATAATTTATAGACATTACCAAGGCCTCTAAAGCTCAAACACAGTCGTGTATCACACGGTAGTGTCTCACTTTGATTCCGTTTTTAAACTTTGTGGTTAAGAGTATGACTCTAACACTAAAGCCTTTATCACTGGATGCTGTACGATGGTGATGTGAATCACTGACATGAAAGGGACATATATAAGGGATTATGAAGGTGTGCACTGGAATGTATTTTTATGTATTTCGCACATTCAGTAAAATGTACCACAAATAAGCCACACTCTACATTACAAAACCTGACTTCAAAATCATCACTCAAATGACTGAATGCTGAATAATAATTTCTACTACTGTAATACTACTCCTGTAATCATTTGTACTACTGTAAAATGCTTTAACTTCTACTACTACTACTAAGAAGAACAATAGTAAATTCAGTTTCAGTGATCCTGAAAATGTAGCTCTTCTTTAAAGAAACAACCCAAAAACAAGACAATGATAAAGAAGAAAGGCAAAATCTACCTGAACATTTAGTGTATACATGGGTTTTGAGATAAAATAATCATAAAGAAAGTAAATAATAAATAGATACATTTTGAGTTTTATAATAATAAATACATTTGGAGCAGAAGTTCTGGATGAATACAATCATATGTCATATGTTAAAGTTACCCCTGGTAAAACAATGTTTTGTTGATTTTCTAAGTGAAAATAAGTGAACACATCCTTTACAGGGAACACGGGTAAATATGGCATTTTTCTGCACATTTCAGCACACAATTTAACATATTTGAAAAAATAAATAAATAAAACATAAAATATAGCTTTTGCCACACTTTATGTTTTATTTTTTCCCCAGTATGATAAATCCAGCAAATAAACAGTGATTGTGCATTAAAATGTGTAGAATTGTCTCTCTAGGAATATCCTGCAATCTGGCATTTGATCACCTTAGTACGTTGTTTTATGTATTACTTTTTTAGGACCATTCCAGACAGACCAGAGCAATTTTTGAGACAGCTCAGAAGCAAACAGTGATGGACAAAAGCAGTGTCAAAAGCAGGACTCCTTCTTTCTGCGTCGGTTTCTACACTGCAAAAAAAATAAAAATAAAAATAAAGGTTTTATTTGGTACAGAGCAATGGTTTCATTAACTCAAATAAATAGTTTGAATGAAACAATGTAAAGCAAAATAAATAGATTTGATGAACAAAAGCAACATTTTACATCAATTCAAACCTCAAAAAACTTCATCGTCCCCCCGTTACACTTTTTATAGTGAATGAATAATAGCTAGGATTTCTCAATATTCCAAGAAAAAAAGCTCTGCTAAAGCACTTGCATTCTGTAGCTTCCCAGCCATTGTATTTAGCGTCCTTCTCAATGCTGTAACATGAACTTGAACATCTTATTTTGGTATAAAGCTTTTCGCTTTGGCTTATTCAGTGCCTATTTACTGTATGCATGTGTTCAGGATGAGAGAGCCCAGATGCCCCATTAGTGCGGGTGTAGGGTGGGCCGGAGCAGAGCAAAGTGTTCTATTCAGGCCATGGTTTGTTCACCTAACCAAATAGCACCTTTCATCTTCAGCTGCTTTCACATCCGCTGAAGGGGAAGATAAACTTTGCTCCCCTCTCTCTCCTCCCCCGCTCGCCGAGCGCTTGACACCTCCATTAAGCGGGAGCTTTGCTCAGGTTGCCACAGGACAGCCAAGGAGAAAGTGCGTGAACGTATCAAGCGCTCTTTTTGAAGGAACACCTGGCCACAAGCTGGACTCCCATGAGAGAGGAACGTCCAAAGATCTGCGTGACAGCCTCATGAGCCTGAGCCAGGCGGCAAGGACAATTAAAGGTGCTGTCTATGTACAGCAGTGATATTTCCAAACCAAGTTCTCCCTTTCAATTAACCTTTCCTGCTGCTACATGACCATTTTTTCTGCTAATCCTCATCACCCCCACCCGCTCAACCCTGACCTTTGGTTATATCAAAGTATGTGCAGCCAGTCATTCCCTATGGCAGAGGAGCACTGCAACGTATAAAAATCTATCAAAACACGTTCAAAGAGGCATCAGTGAGGAATGACAGTGCGTGTGGTTTCTCTTTCAGAAATAGAAACCCTGTCTGGCGTGTCATGCAGGACATCAGTGAAGAAGATCTGCACGTTATCATGGTTGGTTATAGAGGGGGAAACTCATTTCTGCACCTTGTCACAAATGTCAGTTCATCATGATCCGCCTCCTCTCTTTTCTAATACACTTCAGTGTACTTTGGAGTTCAAAGTTAGAGCGTAAGTGTTTTTGCTGGCACAGGCTGTAATAAATTACTGAAATCTGATGGTTCTGAGCAACATCCTGTTTGAGGGCCCCTCCATCCAACTTAGTCCTATTATTTTGTATGCAAGAATGGAAGCGAGGTAGTCATGGGTGGCATATTGGTACCGATGCGTGTCTGTACCAGGCCGATATCAGCAGAAAATGCTGGGCTGGATGTCAGAGGGGAGTAATATCGAATATCGCCATTGGTATCGGAAAAGAAAAAAGTGGCATCGACCCAGTCTCTAATATACTTCATTCATTTTAATCAAGAAAAAAACAGGTGGAAGTAGAATGTTTAAGCAACTAAATTGGCTATGTAAATAAAACAGAATAAACAAACAAATAAACAAATAGAACACATTTTTTCTGCTCGTCATTACTGACAAAAGCAATAATAATAATAATAATAAGAAGAAGAAGAAGAAGAAGAAGAATAAAGGTGGCTGGCGGCGGCGGCGGCGGCGGCGGCGGGGGGTGGGGGGGGGGCGCTAATCAATAACTTAAACAGCTTACAGCCAGAAACGTCCTTTACTGTAATACACACTGGCCTAAAGCTATAGCAAGAAAGAAGAGTGAGTGAAAGAAGAAGTAAAAAAAAAAACAAATCAACGGACTTTATTATATCCTGTTCCCATCAAATTGGAGCTATCCTCGGCTCGCTAATGGGCAGTTAGCTCATTTCTTCTCTTCCTTCCATTGAAATGACGTTCATATCTGAGAAGGCTATAAAGTCTGCTGGCTTTGGCCCTGAGAACATTGGTTTATCATAAGCGCCCTTATTAAAGCCTCACTCTAATTCTCTTCTTTACCGCTTTGGGCATCATTACGGTCGCCATGGTGACGGCGGTGAGGGGCCGCGCGCGAGCTCGACGACTGCGTGAACGGGAGCTGGAGGCCGAGCCGAGCGCGGGAAAGCGCGTGCGGTTAATCTTCATATTTTTTCGTTAAAGCGGACGGACACCTGCACAAGCGCTAATGTCTCCAATAAGACAATACACACCCGCTTCATTAGAGGGGAACTCCACCGAAATCTTTGCACAATTAAATAGCTACGATGTAAACAAGGTCATTCAGAGTGATTTGATTTGAAACGCTCTGTTGCTCTGGTGAAGCAGTTTGCAGTGGTGGTGATAGGAACCAGACGTCTAAAGAGTTTAATGCCTTTAAAGCTTTCTCAGAGAAAATTATCATGTAATTCGGTTACCAGGATGCTACTTCATGTCTGAGACATGCAGTTTTGCGTTGTAGACATCGTGACCCCTGGTTCCCATCGCCACCGCTGTAAAGAAATCTAAGTTGGCAAGTTTCTCTACAAAGAACTATTTCATATTAAACCACTCTAAATGACTTTGTTTACATCTTAATGACAAAATTATACAGACATTTAGAAAAATCGGTGGAATTCCCCTTTAAGATACGCGGAAGAGCGGAACCGCGTTCAGTGTTTCTGCAAAATAATAAATAAATTAATTAATAAGCTTAGGGTTCTTGTCTTTTTGGAAGAATATGTGTTGTAAGTGACAGTATGGACACAGTGAACGCTGAAGAGTTTTGAGGTCCTTACTCTCAAACAATAAGAGACACTTTAGGTAACTAAAGTGGAGGAAATGTTTATTTCAGTTTTGCTGCTGTAATCGCGCTTTCTTTTCGGGTCGGAGTGATCTGTAAGGAGGGTGAACCACTGTTTATGGAGATCTGGGTAGTATAACCATTGTGGCAGTGGTCAGTAATGTCAGTATAAAGAGTTTCAGATGGTTGATAATGAAGAGAAGAATTAGCGCTGCAGTGGACAGATGGGGATGCTGATGCTCAGGATCTCAGATAACTTGTTGATGACCTCCGACCACAAATTATGGATGTGAAGACAAAGCCAGAAAGCATGATAGTAATTGTCTGTATTCTTTCTAAATGAACTAAGGAAAATACTGTAAATCGGCTCAATAAGTTTAAAAAGTATTTTCAGTGGAAAATGATAAAAGGACGACCTGCTGCCCCATAAACTGAGAAAAAACTGCAATCCACTAATTTCCTCATTGTTGGCAATTAAGTTGATCATCTATATGGATTATTCTACAGAATTGGTTCAAAACCAGAGCTGAAAACACATTTTGGACTTTTTGACTTGGACTTCAGACTAAAATCCTTTTGCTTTGAGTGACTCTGGACCTTATTTAGGCTTATTATGTAAAGATAAATAACAGAACATTCCTTTTTGTCACTTCCAAAACAATCACAACAGTACCGAAACCTTCCCAAATGTTTCGGTAGTGACTGTTCCGCTGTGACAATCGTAATTAACTTTGAGCATAAATCAAAAACGTTAACCAGTACATGACTAGCAAACACAGCTTTGAGCAGTTACACATAGAACAGTGCACACATAAAATCATAATATTTTTTATTAAAACTCATATTAAAAATATTTCACAAGTTGAAATTTAGAGGTTAGGGTTTGGGAAAGACACCTCTCAATGGAAAGCATCCTCTATGATGATTTTGTATGTGTTAAGCTCATGACTATCTCTAGTAATGCTTCGGGTTTAAATAGATCAGAATATAGTCATTGTAAATAAGCTATGAATACTTTTATTTATTTATTTATTTATTTATTTATTTACTGTGGGGTTTTAACCACATTCGGTTGAATGGTCCATATATATTTATGAAATGCTTTGTTCCAACACGTATTAAAGACCACTTTTCTTTTTTCATGATATATATTGTTGAAAGTGAGCTTTACACATATTAGTGCTATATTATGATTATTACTTCCTTTGTTATTACAGCTGTTATTCCATTCCATGTATATATATATATATATATATATATATATATATATATATATATATATATATATAGATATAGATATAGATATAGATACACAGATATATATACTGTGCAAAAGTCATGGACACTTAAGTAGATTATTTAAAACATCATTACAATAATTATAAACAAATATACATATAGTAAAAAGTAACAAGATTTTTTTTTAACATTGATATTTTGTAAGCTAGTTTGAAGAGCAAAGTTTGGTTCCAGATTTCTTCTGGACGCCCCCAGCCATCACATGAATTTTTTCAAATTCCGTCAACAGCACACCTGATTTAACATGAAGCACTGATTAGATAAACTAGGTGTGTTGGATGATAAATACAAATAGTACTGGGCTTCCTTGAGGAGATGTTGTTTAAACACACTACATTTTACCTTTTTTTTAGTCCTCCTTAAAACACTGCCCCTAACATAGTGTCCTTGTATGGCCTGATATGCCTGAAAGAACAGAGTATGTTATTGTCTAATGTTTTGTAGGTAATGTGCTGTAAGACAAAGCTTGGTTGCAAACAGCTCTAAAACACGGTAAAACCTTTTCCACCCTAATGGCTCCTCACCTAGAACATATACTGATGAAAGCATGGCAAAGTGTGGAGAGATAGGTAGCTGAGAGAGAGAGAGAGAGAGTTGGAGGGGCTTTTAGTAGTTGAGCATATTTTTCTCTCTGCGAAATAATGTCTAATTTTGTCTGAGTGGTTGGATTGCTTGTCAGGTACGTTATTTTAGCTGTGGACAGTGAATGACAAAACAATAGGGCACTAAGAGAGAATTGTAGCGGGAAGAAGATAGCAATGAAACACTTCCTTCTGATCCCAGGAAACTCTCCTGTGTGCCAAATTATCAAAAACTGGAGTTTTAGACCCTGAACTTGGAGATTAAATTGACATGACAGGGGGAAAGAACCGAATATCTCACTGCCATTACACAGAGATTGCACACATCTAGCTAAGACATAAAGCAATGATGGCACCGAGCTTCTGCAGATGTCCTACAATAACAGCAGAGGACAGTGTCTGAATGTCTTTTTGACACAAGGAGATCTTGATGTCATGTTCTGATGATCTGTATCATTTGACACCTGGAGACTGTAAAACCATGTACCAAATATCCCCATGCAACAGAACTAATGTATTATACTATTTGTGGTTTTATCCTATGGAAGCTATGGAATAGGTCTAACCGCTTGCCACTAGTTTTAATCCTTTTTAGCCATGTTAGTATTTTTGTATGACGCATACATTTAAGCATATGCCATTATTATTTAATCATATACATGCATCACTGTCTAATGGCATTGGCTTTCTGATGACATGCTGGTAGGCCATCTTAAACGGAAATTCCACCAGTTTTTCAACAATTCTGCATAGATAAATAAATTGTTAAGATGTAAGCAAAGTCATTCAGAGTGGTTTAATGTGGAATGCATCATTCTAGAAGAACTTACTGAGTCAGAATCTGTCAGAGCCTGTTTACAATGGTGGTGATAAACCAGACATCTGAAACTTTCATTGCCTCTAAAAGCTTTCTCTCAGAAAGCTACTACATTAAAAAGCTACATATGTGCTGCCTGATACATGAGACATTGTTTTCCTGTAGTTTTGAGATAAAGTTTTGGCCTAATTCTTATATTATGAAGCATACGTAGAATGGAGAGGTATATGCAGGGCAAATCCAAATCACTCTGAAAGACTGTGTTTACATCTCAACCATTGTATTATGCAAAAGTTGGTGGAAAATTGGTGAAATCCTCAAATCACATTGTAAAAATCCAACTTAAATGTATTTGTTATGCAAACAAAAAATGTAAAAATATTGGGTTAAAATATTAATTTCAGTTAATCCAACACAACCTGTCTCAGTACAAGGAATACACAAAATATTTCATTAGAAAAACAACTAAGTTTTGCAATTTAATGTAAATTTAGTTTTAAATTTGAAAATTTGAGTTAACTGAACATCAGAACAACAGTCTGAATTTAAATTTTTTAAAGACAACCTTGTTACTTACTTTTCAAAGTTAAAACAAGAAATCTTTATATAGAGTGTATGAAACAATTTTGCCACTGAAATCTTATGAAAAAATCAGGGGTTCCTGTCTAAGTGTTTACCCCATCATCAGGAAATCATTAGTTCGAACTCCAGCAGTGCCACAGCCGTCCATAACTGGGAGCCCAAGAAAAGGAAATCTATATAATAAAAAATATTAACCAAACTGAAATGCAATACATAAAAAATAGGAACTTTTGACTAAACTAAGAAGTTTGAGTAGGTATTGCTCTAGCATCTTCAAGTTGCAAATGGTTGTGTAATAAGTGGCCTTGTAATTTTGGCACACATATCACACTGTGGTTCTACTTAGAGGGAAAACAGAAATGCTAGGCAGCCAATTCCAAAAGAGTTCTGTGAGATGTTGCAGTGACACCAGTGCCTGACCTAGATTTGCCTTGCGTGCAATGGACTAACTGGCCTACTAAGCAGCCTAGTGCATAGTTTCAGCCAACAGGCCAACAACCAGCAGCAATGCGCTCAGGAGCGGCAGTGCAGTCACATTCTAATTGCATAACCGAAACATTCATCTCCTGCTCCAAGTATGTACCGACGGGGTGGCGGCCCTTGCCCACTAAAACTCCACTAAAATTGCCCTGCTGTGTGGAGGAAGGCTCCTAATCTCCCACTGCCACCCTCTGCCAAGCTTGTAATCCCACTAATCTCCGCTGCGTAGCAGGAAAACATGCAGAGAATCCACACACACATTGCCCCCCTCCTCCTCCAGCACAGCATACCCTATCTGCCATCCTGTGCCCTGTCTGCCATCCACCAGTTGGGCAAGGGGTGGTCTATATGGGTAAAAAAGGGAGGGGTGGGGGTTACTGGGTGGAAGTGGACCCAAGCAACCTTCCACTTCCACCCCTTTGCGTGCAAGGCCAGACCAAAGCTAACTATTCAAGTTGCTTCATAGAGACATTCCTCACTGGGTCAGGCAGAAGGACTTGTGACCCAGAATGACCCAATTTAGCTACAGTTAGGACTAGGATTAATAATTAAGGGGTATTTTTGATTCTTCCTCTCCATGCTTAAGCACCTTCACGCAGCCGAGCGAGCCATCCAGGCTGAAAGTCTGTGAGCCTCTTAGTTGCACTGTTTCCCAAACAGCTCCGCCTGCGATAACCAACAAAAATCCAGCAGTATAAACAGATTTGGAACAGAATCAGTGACCAGCTCAAACTTCGGCAAGAAGAACCCTGGAGGCGCTCAGGCACTGTTCAGTAAGGAGTGAAAACAGCAATATCTGGTCTTTGCAGAGGGGCACGTTTTGGTTTGATGTAAAACTTGCCCTTCATGCTTTGTTGCTGAGAAATGTCCCACTGACCCCCTCACCAACCTCCAATGCCAGGACCCCACATTCCCTTTGACTAACTCCCTGACATTTTCGTGAACTGTGCACTTGAAATGTTGCAAGGTAATTGATGTTGATCCTAGCATTTGTGCGGGGCTGCACCACAAATTAGGATGGAAAAGGTTATCATAATATTTAGCTAGTCCAATTTGTGAACTTGAGCAGCTTCCCTCTAGGCTAATCGAGAAGAGCAAAACATAATATTTTAAGTTGTTATATATGGGATGTGAGCTGCTAAGATGGTGAGTAAAAATGAGCACCCAACAGTTAGCCAGTGTAAAGGTGAACTGCTGCTTGGTGGAGTGACTTCACAGTAGGTTTGGAGGGCTGGTCCAAGGGTGTGAGGGAATGTGTAGAGTTCAACGACAGAAAAGGAGTTCTAACACCATATAACCCCTCCCCCATGTTTCAGAGGATCACCATAAACAGACTTATGGGCCTGGGGCTCATTTAGCTCCTCTTCTGAGCATGCTCAACAGTCCTCCCAACAGTATCTATCACTTACCGTGTGGAATGGGTATAAACTTGTTTTATATTACAGAAGGAGTTTATTACATTATTCTCATATTCACCACCGTTTTTCTTCTGCTTCTTCTTCTTCTAGGAAAAAATGAGGAATTGCGTACAATGGCTACTCAAATTCATCATCTGACCACCCCGCCTACCTGTTTCGACCACAGCGACCCCACAAGATACATTTGTGTAACTTATGCAAGCCAGAGATGAAACACAAGTATGCGCCGTTTCTTTTTTTGTGTTTATTTTATTCCCAAGTGTTTTTTTTTTTTTTTTAACAAAGCAGATCGCTGTTATGAGCGTGTGTATACATGTGTATACAACACATGTGCCACTGCGCATGAGTAAAACCCCTAAATTGGGGGTTCTGGTAAACTGTAGTCAGTCGTCGAGAGTTAACGTTGTGAATGACACTATTATTCTATTATTTTGTTCCGTCGTGTGCAAGTGTTCGGGCGCCCCTGGTCAAACGACGTGTTCTGTTTATTTTAGTGAAAATATGTACACATCCTCTCCAGAAAACACAGTTTAATGTACAATTACTGCTTATTTGCTCTGATTGAACATATTGGGTGGGGGTAAAATGAAAATAAGCCTGTGCAAAAGTTACAGCACATTTTATATTTTTCGTTTTTTCCCAGTATGTTAAACTCAAATTACCCAATATGTTAGTGTCAAATAAATAGAATTTGCGCACTACAATTTGCATAAAAATGCCATGTTTAACTTTATTCCCTGTAGATTATGTGTTATCTTATGTATACAGTGCCCTTTAAAAGTCTTAGTCAGCCAAGTACAGAAGTATTTTAGTATTTTTTAAATGTATTTCAGCGATAAGTGTGACTTTGCGGTAAAACATGTAACATTTGAATAAATACAAATAAACACAAACAATAAAAAATAAGAAGTTTTTTGTTGTTTTTAAAATGTTATTCGTATCTTGGTTAGAAGAACGCAGTTAAAAAACACAAGTTTGGCTCCTGACTTCTCACTGACCTCCAGCCAATATATTTATCTATTAAAATCCACCAGCAACACAGGGATTTTATTTATTGAAGGGCTGATTAGCTGAAGCAGGTATTAGATCTTAACTGTAAATACGGGTACCGTCGAGGATTTCCTCGATGAGAGATTTGGAAACGACATAAAATAACAATGTACACTTTATTTGTTTACTTGTGTTTATGCTCATGTTCGTGTTCTTTTGAACAAATGAATGCTTAAGCGCCTTGACCTTACATCTAATTTTCTCATACATATACATTATATATATATATATATATATATATATATATATATATATATATATATATGTGTGTGTGTGTGTGTGTGTGTGTGTGTGTGATCGTCGCTTTCATCGCGCCTCACCAAGAACTTGAACAAAGCCGCTGCTTGTTTTGTGTGTGTGTGTGTGTGTGTGTGTGTGTGTGTGTGTGTGTGTTTGTGTGTGCGCGCGCGCGTCAGTAGATGTTCGGCTACGGTGCTCCGTCTTCACATACAGACCTGCCGGTCTCTCTACGCTTTCCACATCCGTGGTTCGTTAAGTCCCGCCTTCTAGGCTGGGGGCGGGGCTTGTCTGAATACGGGTGGGGGAAATAAATAACGCCCCTCAATACTGAGCTACCTCTACATGTAATAAACTCTGTTCTCACGACTCGAGTAAAACAGTACATTTACAGAGAAAAGCATGCAGCCCTACAAGGCTAATTATTCTGAAGGACAAACAAACACCATGATAATCTGGCTAAATGTAAGCTCCTAAAATTCCCCACCGTCTCAAAACGTTTTTCTTAAAAAATAAGGCGACACGTTTAAAAACGCTGTGTGATTGTTTCAGTGTAAGAGCACCTCAATGGGCTCAACTACACGCGAAGGCTGAAGACAAAACGGGCTACTCTAAAGGTTAACAATGATGAATGTTAAAGGTATTAAGCGGTCTGGTCGGTGTTTGACTGGTTGTGGAACAGAGGACACTGTTCTGACATTGCCTGACAGATTCAGACCATTCAGATGTGTGAGACAGATGCAGGGCCTGTTTGTTTTGCTCCTGCTGATGCTGTGAGCGCAGACAGTAAGTCAGTAGGTAAGTAAGTGAGCAGCGCTTTCACCATCCAACCGCTTCCTCATCACAAACAGCAGAGCAACAGAGCAGGAGCCCGCTGACCGGCTCAGGAGCCGTTTCACACAGGCGGGCAGCGCAGAGGCGCCTGGAAAAACAGCGGCGAGGTCTTAATTTAGAGAAGCGAGGAGATTAATGGATAAAATAAAATAAAACACAAATAAATAAATAAATAAATAAATAAATAGAAGTGAATGAATGATACCAGCAATTCTTTTATCTTCGGATAGAAAGACAGACAGACATCTATCCTCATGTATCACACCGTGTCTGAACTCTGCTGAGCAGCTTTAATGTCTCTGCTGTGTTACTATGTCCACTGCACCGCCTTCATTGTGTCAAGTCTCGTCCACAGTGACTGAGCTCTCCAACAGGTCGCTGGTTAATTCTTCGTTTTGTATTTGCTGAATGTTTTTGTTGTTTTTTTAAAGCCCGAAACAGTTCAGATTCTGCTGAAACAGAAATAAAACACCAGCCATAGGCAGAGCTACCTGCTGCAGAGCTCCTGCCCAGCTGTCCGTTTAGGGGCTCCGTTTGCGTTTGAAAAATGAAAAAAGAAAAATCTAAATATTTTTTGACAAGGTTTGTTATAACTGTTACAATCTGGAAATTTGAAAAATAAGAATCATTGTAATTCAGTGTAATTAATGAATGCTTTTTTTTTCATCAAACCGTTAACCTGATTAAAAGAATTGCATAATTTGGTACAATATAACGTAAAACCGGGCTGTTTTTTATTGATCAATCATTTAAATTTTTTTATTAATTAATTAATTTAATAAGCAGACACTTCGCTTTACGTAACCTAGACCGTATCGTCAACTAATTAAAGAATGAATAATAATAATAATAATAATAATAAGAAGAAGAAGAAGAAGAAGAAGAAGAAGAATGTTATTATTATTATTATTATTATTATTATTACAAAAATAGTAGAGTAGTTTAAACGTATTTTAATACATGTCAGTAGGTTATACAGCCAGATGTCTCCCGTTTGATTGTGTTTTACTGCAGAAACGGGGTGGAGTTTCAAACAGAGAATTTCAATGAAGACAAAAAAAAGGTTCATACTCATAGCGTGGGTAACTCGACAGACAGTCCATCTGTAGAAGATCCCCCCGTTTCTTTCAGACTTGAATATTTGCTCGTCGTCATCTGCTCCGGTTTGTCACGGCTGATGGCAGCATGATTCAGACAGGCCGCTTTGCGTGGTGCTGCGGGTTTGAATGATTGCAGCTCGAATGGTGTAAAATGAGGAACTCGGGAAGAAGAGAGTTCACTCAAGGCCCCATTTCTTCTTTCATGATGCTGAGTGTCATGATGTGTCCCCGAGCGCCGCGCGCTCAACTTTGTGCTGTTTTGACAGGTGTGTGTGTGTGTGTGTGTGTGTGTGTGTGTTGATGGACAAAGTAGGCTAACCGACATACACTCAAATAAAGTGGCTGAAGTAAATTTACTATCGTATAAACTTCATTTTTCATTCAGAAACTACGTCCAACAGGTCAGTAGTCTATAAGCAGACCTCGCGCGCTAAACTGCCTAATATCGCTAGAAATTTGAACATCTACTATCTGGAGTTTTGAGAGCGAGGCTCAGAGTGAGGGTTCACAAAAATCCGAAAACGGCGGGTTTATAGCACATTCAGCGCATTTTATTGTTCCCCCGTTTTGGGCTGCTGTATTAATCTATCTGATCATTTTTCTCTCCTTTCTGAAAATGACTTTTCTGTAACGGAGGTCACTCTCAGGACTGCACCCCGTTTGCTCCTTTGTGGATGAAAACTAGATACACCTCCGTCCACGCGTTTCTGCTGCCGCTCTGAGTCTCTTCACATTGAGCTTCGTAAGTGTGGAGCGCCATCTGCCGACCGAGACCACCTCACTGAGCGAGCCCCTCAGTGGCTCACATTACAAACAGCGAGCTCGATGTCAGCACCGGCTTTAATCAGGCTTAGGTCCAGTGGAGTGGACTGACTAAACCACTAAATCACTAAATAACTAAATGACTGAGCGCCCGCAGATGAGCACGCTGGAAAAACAGTGCTTTGAATCTGCTTGATTCAAATGAGTGAAATATATGAGGCTACATCAATCACTTTCTGTCTTCAGTTCATTCTGTAATATACTGCATTCATGTGAAAACTACACATTGGAATAAGGTAAATGTAAAACACTGTTTTTAAGTGTATGGCTAGTTTGCTGTTTCCCCACTCATCTTTTCCCCTGCTTTGGCTCTCACCCTCCAGCTCTGTTATTTGTCTGTCCTCTTTTTAAGTCATTTCAGAGAGCTACTGCTGAGAAGGCATGTGGCTACACTAAACACTGAATGATAAAGGCAGGCCTGCTGTAGCTCTGGTGTATATTTTTATGTTTTCTGTCAGAAGGCCTACCCCAAAATTTATACAGCATCTATGATGAACACACCACGTAATACGTAAATACTGACCATCTTTAAATTCTTTTTTATTCCAATTGACTTTCAAGAAAGCACAAGGGAAAAAACATCTCTGCAGGCAGTGTTACTTTTCAGGCTGGCTGATTTGCACACAGGGGTATCCCATCCCCTCCAAATACACGCACAAACATACACACACACACACACACACACACACACACACACACACACATACAAACATGCATACAAAATATGCTCATATGCACCATGGCACCACACAAGACCACAAAAGCTGCAAGGACTTTCTGCTTTTACACTTTCTGTAGTAATTACGTTTCCACTAAGGCAACGGTCACCACAGCATTGTGGTGGTCTCCAACTAATTTGTGCTGCACATTCAGATTTGTTGGCTTGAGAAATTTCCCACAGGTCAGTCATAAATTATGGTTTTCACTGAAATTTTACAAATAATAATAATGATGATAATAATAATAATAATAATACTGCTGCTGCTGCTACAGTTTTACTCACTGTGTAGAGCCACCATAGTAAAAATACAGACAACACAATTTTTTTTCTCCCTGAAAAAAGATATATTTTAAAGTTCTTAGTTAAGCTGTATCTGTCTTTAATGTGCCTTGTCCAGTAAAGTGAGTCGGATGGAAATGCTGAGTTTTAGGAAAAGTGCTTTTGAATGGCTGCGAGTTGTAACACACATATAATGTAGTTCAGGCACTGAGAGTTGAAATTTACTGGTATTCCATAGCAACAAAGTTCAGTAAAGCTGTTTTAGGATGGCTGTGGACAGTAACTCTGTTTATTCTTACATTCTCCTGCCTGTATGTGTTTCCTGACATGTTGCTTTGGGAGTGTGCAGTTGGCTTTAGTCTGTGTTGTGCTCTTAAAGGGACAGGCAGCAATTTATAGCACACTGACTCGATCACTGAGCGTGCTCATTATGGCGTCTTCAGACTCTGCCTCCTTGCTGACGTCAGCGTGGGGGTTGATTAGGTGGGTGGGGTACTGCAGGCCGTTTTGCTCCGCAAAATGCTCCCAGCGCATGTCGTCACTTTCGTGGGTGATGTATCGCTCCTGCATCTTACACTCCAGATTCCGCAGGTCCAACCACATCTGGTAGTCCTGTCACAAACAACATACGACCAAACCATAGTTATGAGTTAAATCCCCCAAAAATTGTCACTCTATGCATACACTTACTCTCTAAAAAATCATGTTACACACAACCTTACACACTTTCCTCTGTAGACAGCATTTACTTTCATGTTTGACTGGCAAAATTTGTCATAAAGCATCTGAGGATGGAGTCTACTGACCAGCACTCATCTGTCAACTAATATAACTTATTTGGCTTTTCCACAAGACACTCTATACAGAAAAGTATGCGGTAGAAAGCCTCCTTCTAGTATACCAATGATACACAGTTATTCAGAAACATCTGGAAGCCAAGCATTACCCTCAGGATGTTGGTGCCCTCTAACACATTTATGCACTTAAAGGACAGTTCCAACACTTTGGCAAATGATTCCATGTTTCAAGCATCATGCAGTTGTCTCAAATCTTTTTTATCTCAAATGTTTTTAGAGACCGCTTGGATATTGGTTTATGGACTCTCCTGTCCGAAAATACTATAATTGATTCAAAGTTGGTGCTTCTGATGGTCCTGAATTCAGATAAATTATACATTCTAACAAGCAGCTTTTCATATCAGACCTACCAAACCTATCACCTCCACTGGAGCAACTAAGGGAACGAGGTATCGTACCTGCTATCGTACACGAAGTAGAATTTTCATAATATTATATTTTTATGCTACAATAACCCTAATAAACCTTCAAATATGGTTAATCTAGCATCAGATCACTCTGCAAGAGTAGTTTCTAAGGTTGCACAATGAGAACAGAATCATAGCAGATAGTTGCTTAAAAATGATCTGAAATGGACAGATGTTTAGATTTGACTATCAGTTCAAACCCATATTTTATGTCTTACTTAAATTTATTACTACACTTATAACTTTATAGAAAACATATATATATACACACAATTGTGTCAAAAAAGCAAAAACATGGGATTAACTGGTCAAAATGTCAGAGCTGTCCTTTAACGTGCCCTACATGTACATAGCTTTTTACATATCTTTTTCAGTAGGTCATATTCTTACAAAGTATTCAACAAGTAAATAACTAAAATTATTTTGTCATATGACAGCTACTCTCACCCTGATCTGCTTTAATTCTAACAGGCACAACAGAAGCTAAAACCTGTGGTCCATCTTTATTCACAAAAGCTCTTCTTTGCCCTGTTGGCTGTGCAGAGAGGAAGCAGGGGCTGACCTGTAGCCAAGGATGACTGAGGGACTTGTCCACGCTGTAGCGCTTCCTCATTTTGACTTGCAGCAGGTTATTAATGAGGTCAATTGCTGGAACAACAAAGCAGGCTGTCAGTGGCCGGGCCATGGTGGGAAAGCTGAAGGATTTGGAGCTCAGAGGGATAATGAGCAAAACCAACATCATGTTAACATTATTTCAGGGGTCACAGAGCTCTGAGAGCCGCCAAGGGTTCTTAACCTCGAGCCCCCCCCCAACTTTAGTCTCTGCGATCGGCGGGCGTTACTCACATGAATGGGCCATGACAAAAATGGAGCGCGCTCTCGCGGATGTCTTTCTTAAATCCTCACCCTTTTCTCCCGCTCTCCTTTTCTTCCCCTGTCCTCCCCCTTGTTTTTGCTCTCCTTCCCTCTCATCTAATGCCTTTTCTTTGGACAGGATGGCTAGCCTGAGTTATTGAGTTCAGCTCAATAAATGCATGGCAGCTGAGCAAGCTCTATAACTTTCTTTTATTTGGAATAAAAAGAGCCTCAAAATTGACCTGTTCTATTACAAATGTTTTGCTTTTTAAAGGTTTTATGTTATAAATAAAATAATACAATATTCCTTGACTGAAATGTATGTGAATGTATGTGAAAAACAAATGTATGAATCAATATATGAATGCATAGTATGAATAATATAATCTCACATTGTGTTTTCTCCATAGGACTGAAGCAAATATTTTCAAACATTTATTTGAGGCATGCTCAGCCTTATTATTACTAACAGAAAACAGAAATTAAATCAATTACCATGGCATAAGAAACAAAATCCTATTACAACAAAAATTACTTGATATAAACTAGTATATAAATAGAAAAACAACTGGTATGTAATTAATTTGTGCTGTTTAGAAACAGAGGCTGCATAGTCTGCGAAGTCTGCTCAGGCAAATTTAAAAGAAAAAAGTGGGCATCTTTAATTAAACAGAGGAGCTGAGATAACACCATGCAAAACCCATTTACACGAACAGCATGGTCAAGTGTGAAGGATAAATTAGAAAGTTATCTTGATAAGGTTGGAGTTTTGGATTTATACAAGATCGTTTGAGATACAGCTAGCAAGGTAAAACAAAGCAGCATTGATTCACATCACTAGAGGAACCTTAATACTGTCTGTAGCTGAGAGGCCTGTTAACATGGCTCAAATAAATGGACAGGATTAGTTATGTTCGTCAGTACGGAATGGTTTCCAATTCCTAAGCACTTTAGTACATCACTGCTACAGCCTACTGTCAGCTTCATCTACTATTGTTTTGGCTCGCAAGGCTGGCCCATAATGAAGCCAGCTCAACATAAAGACCTGAATGACTAGTTCAGGTTTATATCTGAATAAGGCAGAACTACTCCAGCTTGCCATTGGAGGTTGGATTCATTAACAACATGAAGCACTGAGAGTTAACCTCTTAAATGGCCAGGGCCTGCCAGCAGGCCCAAAGTTTCATTACACATTTCTGTAACCTAAGAATAGCTCAATCTGTTTGCATTAAAGCCCCTTTAGTTACTGAACAATAAGCCTTAGTATGTAATAAGCCTGGGATTTTAAGTGGTTAACATTATTGTTACCCAGAAAGATGGGGTTACTTTGTTTATATAGTAAGATTTCTATTCACACGGTAGTCTAGCGAAGTTGTAATCACATATTTCATATTCTTTTGCCACAGTTCTTTAAAAAAATTAGAGATTTCAGGGCTTTGGAATGATTAATCAAAAATGGTGTAATTTTTAAAGGTTAATTGCTATGGCAACAGCTTGTAGTACAATGTGATTAAAATGTTAGATTACCTATCTTACACAACGATTTAATACTGAGGTGAACCGGAAAAAAGGTAACAGTCCAGAGATTTTGCATAATACTAACATAATTATTACTTTTAGTGCTTCTAACTGGCTTGCATTGGAAAAGCAGTGCCAAAAAATTAGCTTTAATCATGACATTCTGGTGGATACCACTCTGTGCCTGGAGGTGCTTAAGCATGTCCATTGCTAGGAAGGAACGACCGCAAAAACGCCTTTTCTCCTCATTATTAATCTATGTTCTATTGATCATGGAGTCTAAACAGTCAATGCTGGAGTTCGAAAAGATGCTGTAGCAGGCTTCATATTCAAAAGAACAGACATTGAATATGGTGCTGGAGGGTTATGGGAAAAACCGTGATTACAACTTACATCAGTAGAAAAATCTTCACCAAGTTGGAGGTAGAACTTGCATTCTGTAACTGGCAAATAATTCAGCCAGTGTCTTGTGTAATTTGGTTCCCTGGCATCTTTAAAGTGCACTCACACTTTCTGTGTGTCATAGTGATCTTTGTAATCTGGATAATTGAGCTGACCTAAGTCTTTTTTAATCACCTTACTTGTATGTAGGGGGTATATAGGTCATCTGCATTCAGTTATTGAAGCATTGTGCACCTTTTGGTGTGTATTCACATTTTCTCTTGCTCACTCAACAAGAACTATTCATGTTTTCTTTGATTTTTTTCATCTGTACATAGTTTGTCCTGTGAACATTCCCGTTACCTATCAGTAAAGTTTACCATTTACAGCCTTGTGTCATTGATGAAGTTCTTTCACCACTACTACTTTCCTCAGCTTCTAATTTACAAGAACACTTTTCTAACACAGTAATGTGTACATTTGAAGAAATAAATGATGTGAAATTGTTCTTGGGATGTATATAGTTTTAGGGAAAAAAACTTTAACTGGTATAGAACATTTACACAATATGGATGTTCCTTAAATAGGCCATTCTTAAAATTTTAGAAGACAATTAATTACCATATAAATTACTGCAATTAACAAATTCATTCTTCTTTGTTCATTGCATGTAACTAAAAGTACAAGTCTAAAGTGGCTGAATTGTCTGATGAGCCATTTTACTTCCTAGCTGTCAATATTTAGTAGCTCCCAACTGATGACAGAAATACATGTATTTGCTTCAATCTAATAGATGAAAGCAATTCACATTCTGTTTGTTGCAACATTGTGAAACTGAACTGTGGAAAATAATTGTGCTTAAATAAATGTGATCAGGCAATTATGTAATAATTGTGACAGGCCTATCTTTAAACTTTAAAGAGGCTCTTCAAGCTTGCATACCATCAACAAAAACGGCTATTCTTTAAAGAACCAGGCACTGAACCAATGGTTTTAGCAGCAAACTTCAGGCAGCTTAATTTTTAAGAGTCTATTATAGATATTCTCCAGACTAAAAGACTTAGCTGTGCTTATTGAAGCAATGAATGGTTTTACCTATGCTTATAATAAGAGATTTTATTTCCCTGTGGTTAGATGCACAGTCCTTCTTAACCACACATACAACAGATACATCCAATCCAGTTCTGGCTGGAAACCTACCTTCCGGGGTCACCTTCTTCCATGGGTTGGGTGGATACATAAAGGCAGCGTTCTGGATTTGGTCGTGGATGTCCTCATCCTCGTTGAACGGAAAGGTCCCACTGAGGCTGACGTAGATGATGACCCCCACAGACCACATGTCCAGAGAGCGGTTGTAGCCCTTGTTTCTCAGCACCTCCGGGGCCAGGTACGCTGGGGTGCCCACCACCGAGCGCCTGAATGACTTCTCCCCGATAATCCGGGCGAAGCCAAAATCGCACAGCTTCACCTGCAGAAGACAATGAGTGATCAGTGAGCTTTACGCCAGAGCCTGACACTGGGACTAGACAGTTCTTTTACTTGACTGGGGCGCAACAAATAGCATCCATTATTTCTCCCCCAAACCCCTCTCCACAACAGACACCATAATGAGCAGTTGCCAAAGACTGCACTGAACTTGAATGAAATTATCACGCAGTTAAAAGCAGTTACAGTGCGCTCTCCTGCTGATCTTCCCCCTTCTCTTTTAAAACATTTACTTGCGCAGAGGAAAGAACAGCATTTGGGGAGAGCCATTACAGGACCCTTGATGCAATGCTGCAATCTCTGCAGTTCGAATGATGCCTGTTCTAGTTTTGCTTCTACATTCGTGTTTGTTCTGGGAAAAATATTTGTGGTAAATAACACAAACGCGATTTGGTTAGTATTCCTTCGAGATGTTTGCCCGGTGCCCAAACACAGTGAGTCATCGTTCTGCTCAAGCGCTTCCAGAGCAAGCTTCGCACAGTAGACGGCTGAAACAATGGGGAGATAATTTAGCAGTCTTTCATTGCAGAGAGGCACGCACATACACACACACACGCTGCGCGCCAACACACAGAATAAACTGTAATTACCATCTCCTATTGTTATTCTTTTGCTTTTATAAAAGCAGATTAATTCATGTTTATTTTACTGTTTCCCCCCTTTATTCAGTCTCTTTTTAATGGCCATGGTTTTCTGTCAGTATGCTACTCACTTGGGGGAAGGAGTCAGCAGATGCCAGTAAGACGTTCTCGGGTTTAAGGTCACAGTGTACAATGTTTTTGAAGTGAAGATGGCGAAGAGCAACAAGGATCTGAGCAAAAACAAGGAATACAACAGCTTCAGTAAAGAACATCATTCATCACCATGTCATTACACTCACTGTTACAAGATTATACATTAAAAGTATGGAATACTAGCATACTGTACATTAACCACTTAAGCCCTAAGCTACTACTCTAAATTGTTTGGTTGCTATCATGAAACTAATGTTGTTTTAACTGAAAAGACCAGCTGCCTTTTACATTGTGCAACAGTCCAGAGATGAACACTTCACAATGAATGGACCAGTAGAAATGTTCCAAAATTACTTGGAATAAAACCTCAACATATTATTTTTGAACATTTTTTTCCTTCTATTTTAAAGTTAACATGTTGGAGATACAAGGTTTACTTTCGAGTATAAACCCTTAGGGTTCAAGACGTTAAAACTACGAAATGCTGTACATTAAAAGCAAAGCATATTGAGTACTATACATTAGGAGTATTGAAAGAGCAAAAAGCGCTTATCAAGAAATGCACTTTTTTCTCAGTTAAAACAGCCATTAAGTACAGGTTATTCATTGTTCAGGAGGTATTTCAGAGGAAAAAGATACACCATAATCCATCTGCATAAGGAAGGGGAAAGTTAAGGGAAAATGCAGTGAAAAAACTGGATTTATTAAAAGATATAGAGAAAAAGGGACTCCTAACAACCATGCAAGACCTGGTAGACCATCAAATCTACCCTCAACAGATAAACAGTTAACTTAAAGCTCTCATCGTCGAGAGAGAGGGAGAGCGAGGAGAAAATCAAGCTCTACTCTTGCTTCACATCAGTCCATCTGCCCATCCTTCCACTGTAAGAAGAGCTCAATGCTCAATGCTATGGGTCTGAAAGGATGTGGAACAGTCAAGAAGCCCTTACTGAGAAAAGGAAATAGACAAAAACCAAGAACATCAGCAAATCAAACAAAGAAGCTGCTGGTATTCTTATAAAAATGGACTGACCATCCACACCTCAATATCATTGAATGAGTTTGGGATTACTTGGATTGTGAGAAGCACAAAATGCAACTAACTTCTGAGGCTAAACTTAGGAAGTTTGGAAAAATACTCCAGCAGATATCTCTGAAAAAAATGAAAGCAAGTCTCCAGAAAAGAATGGAAGCTGTAATAAGGCAACTTCACACTAAAAAAATCCAGAAAAATGACATATTTAGCTGTTGAGGCCTCTTTGTAGTTTTTGTGTTAAATTTGTTTTCTGCTGTTTCCTTACATTGATATATGAATACCTTAATGAAGCATTGAAACAAATGAAGGGTGGTCTCTGACTTTTGCACAGTACTATACTATATCAGCTTTTGTCACTGAACAAGTGGCTGTTCATTTGTGTGTATGCAATCTGACAGAGTCACACTGAGGTCAAGTGTGTCTGGCTAGTGGCTGTGTCTGAGAGACTTACCTGTGTGACGAGGAACTTGGTGATGCGCTCCGGCAGCCTCCCCTTCTCACTAGACAGTATCATCTCCAGCATGTCACCATGGAGCTTCTCCATAACAACAAACACACGCTCTGGTGTTTCAAACATGCACTCAAGGTTCACGACCCCAGGGTGGTGAAGGTTCTACAAACGATGGAAACAAATTCACAAAAATCTCTTGATACAGTATCAATATTCACTTCAGTCTATTGTTCTGTATATATCCACAGGGTCATCATAACATTATAGACTTTGTTATATGTAAATGTGTGTTTATTCACCTGAAGGATGGCAACTTCATTGCGTAGTTGGCTCTCCTGTTTGGTGGGGAAGCGCAGCTTGTCTATAATCTTGATTGCTACATCTCTGCCTGTTTTTCTGTGCTTTCCTGCAGTGTATATAAGAAGAAAATTATTTTGTATGGATGAGGCCTTAGATGTCATTTTTTATTATTTCCTATCTCTAGAAGCATTACACATACAACAACAAAGGTGCATTACTGTTGGTGGTTGGTATAGTGTAGTGGGTAACACCTCTGCCTTCTATGCTGTAGACTGGGGTTCAATCCCTGCCTGGGTAAGCACCCTACACTATACCAATAAGAGTGCTTGGGCAAGACTCCTAACACTACCTTTGCCTATATGTGTAAAATTATCAAATTGTAAGTTGCTCTGGATAAGAGCGTCTGCCAAATGCCATAAATGTAAACTTTATGTCAACATACATCTGCAACACAACATAAAACACTTAGCATACTTTTTACAGTACTGTGCAAAAGTCAAACACCACACTTAATTTCTTTATTATTTATTTGCAGTTAAAACTATTAAAGCTATTAAGTACAAGTTATTCATTTTTCAGCTTCAGGAAAAAAACATAAAACAAAATTACGCAGAAGCCCCAAAAACTAAATATAATATCAAACTTTTTAGTATTTAGCATCCACATTCTACCTTTATTACAGTTTCCATTCTGTTTAGTAGTCTTGCTTTCCAATTTTCAAAAGAAATTTGCAGGAATTGTTTTCACACCTCCAAAGTTCAGATTTAGAAGTTGGTTGCATCTTCTGCTTCTCATAACCCAAGTAATCCCAAACACATTCAGTGATGTTGATTTCTGGACTCCAATCCATTGTGCTGAGGACACCAAAATGTTCTTTGTTTGATTTGCAAATTTTCTGCTTTTTTGTCTATTTGCTTTTCTCAGTAAAAGCTTCTTGACAGCTACACATCTTTTCAGACCCATAGCGTTGGGTTGTCATCTCACAGTGGAAGGATTGAGAGAAATACCTATATTTTTTCAGATCTGGAGCAAGAACAGAGCTCGATTTTCAGTCACAGATAGAAGTTGTAAGCACTGTTTACCAGATGGTGACAGTTTTGTTGGCTACATGGTTGTTAAGAGTCACATTTTCTCTGTATTATTTATTCATTTTTTCAACTCAGTTTGTGGAAACTCCTGTTTTCTCTTATTTTTCCCTGAGTTTATCTAATCTGGTCAGAAATATCTCCTGAAAATAATAAAAGTAGGATGCCCTCTGACTTCTGCACAGTACTGCATGTGAACATTCAAAAGAGAACCACATACAGTAAATACACTAGTTCATTACCCCCATAGACAATGCCAAACTGCCCAGATCCAAGAACTTCATCAGGGAATATCTGATACACTGTGCTAATGTCCTACAAGAGAAGAAATAATGGGGAAAACATGAGAAATAAACAAGATTTAAACATTTCAAAGATTCTGGTGGTTCTTCTTATTGATCTACATTCTGCTTTGTCTGATCTGTAGATTTTGCACTGCTACATTGGCTGAATTAAGAGCAGTAGCACAGGGAGATATTACTGTATCCCGCTAGGACTCTGTCACAGAAGCTCAGGTAACTATGGCAACCCCATGGCCAGGCAGGTAATCAAAATAATCTCCAATAGAGGCACTGAGTGTTTATATCACACTGAAACTCAAGGCTACAGGTATGGGCAAGCCAACAGATTTCTCCGACACAGAAATACAGCTCCAAATGGAAAAGAAAAAGAGCTGTGGTATTCTGTATTTAAAACAACGAATTAAAACTACAGTCATGCCACCACATTATATTTTACATTGAAAATGATACACAGCTATCAATGCTATTTTTTACTAATATATCTTACCTGTACCACACATTCTGTAGATAAACTTTTAGCTGATTACTTTTTTAATATCCAAAAAGGAATCCTGACTGATGCATTTAAACAAGCTGAAACATTTCCTTCCTCTATTTAATGCAATACATGCAGAGGTTTTACACTTTTGTTTGCAAACAATCATGATTAATATAAAATATGGAAATAATACAATACATTTGTGAATAATACAATAATTAGTAAAATAATGAAAAGAGTAATCAAAGAAAGTTGTATAATTACCACATTCTCCTGAATCTGGCAATTGGACACAGAGATGCTGATGGAGACGTCTTCTGTTTACGAAGGAAACAAACATGATTATAACCTTCAAGATCAGATCAGAGTTTTTAAATGTATTCTTACACTCACTGGCTACTCTATTAGGTAGCTTGTATCTACAATTGCTGTCCATTTTATCAGGTACACTTATCAAATATGTGCACTTCATAGTTCTACAATTGAGGTGTTTTAATCCAAAATGCATTATAGATCTCTTTTAGGATTTTGTTTTATTATATACATTGTTGGAAGTGAGCTTTACACATACATGAAATGCCATATACAGGTATATAATATATACAATTGGATAACTCTTCAATTATAGATTGTAGTCCATCTGTTTCTCTGCATGGTTAGCTAGCTTTCATTGTCAGTGGTCAGGGCCCTCACAGGAACACCACAGAGCAGGTATTATTTAGGTGGTGGATCATTCTCAGCACTGCAGTTACACTGTGTAAGTGTGTGTTGTGCTAGTATGAGTGGATTAGACACAGTGTTGCTGGGCTTTTTAAACACTGTGTTCACTCACTGTCCACTCTACTGGACGTACCAACCCTGTTGGTCCACGTTGTAGATGTAAAGTTAGATACGATAGCTCATCTGTTGCTGCACAGTCCTTCTTCAGGGGTCAGTTTCTGGTCACAGGACACTGTTCGTTGGCAGACCATTCTCAGTCTTGCAGTGACAATGAGTTGTTTAAAAACTCCAGTGACACTGCTGTGTGTGATCCACTCTGTGCAGCACACACAAAATAACATGTTAGTACCACATCAGTGTCACTGCAGTGCTGAGAACACACCACCCAGATAATACCTGCTCTGTGGGGTCTTGACCACTGATGAACAGGGTGAAGAGGTGCTAACAAACTATGCAAGGAAACAGATGGACTACAGTCTGTAACAGTAGAACTACAAAATGCTTCTATGTGGTAAGTGGAGCTGATAAAATGCACAAGAAGTGTAGATAAAAGGTAGAAGTGCCTAATATAGTAGGGAGCGAGTGGACATATAGTTATAGTTACTGAACAAGGTGCTTCATTACTTTCCTTCCTGTTTTGGTCGGGAGTGCACCATAGATAAATGACTTGTTTTTAGCAGGCGGTCAGGGCAGATTTCATGCAAAAAAGCAACATGCAAACTGACTCACTCTCTAGTACAAATAAAATGCTACAGTAAGGAAAGGCAGGTCATGTTTCTTTCCTTGTTCAGCTAAGAAATTCAAATAGCTCTTAACAAAGTGGCTACAAGTCTACACTCAGTCAGTACCTGTTGGAAATGTATTACTTTCATTTGACTACTGAAAGCCATTAAGTTTTGCGTGTAATGTAGGCTATTACAAACTTGTTAGAAAAGTTATAAAATATCTTGCATTCTATGACCAGTACCCTTGGTAATTTAAAAGACCCTGACACAAAATAATGGCATAATGTCTGGGATCAAACAATTTGTGTTTGCTTTCTTTCTTTCTTTCTTTGAAAATTCCTGAGGATTCTCATTACATCACATCTAAATATACCATTATGTCAAAAGTAGTGGAATTCCCCTTTAACCTCAGCAAACATTTTTTTCTTACTATGTTCTATAAGCCACGTTCGCTTTTGAGCCTTGTTTAATGTGCCAAATATAAGCAAGCTCATAGAATAATAGTCTACTAGTTCTGAGTAGAAAATAAGTTTTGCAGTTTTTTGGCATTTTCCATGTAATGACTGAACAATAAACTTCAGAATGTTATAAGTCTGTGATATTATAAAAACAGATCCAATGCATTTCAATATCATACTGTGCTGGCTGTGCCTGCCGCTGTGGGCCATCCCCTTGGAGATGACGGGCATGAGGGCATGCTGGATGGCCATCTCCCACATCCGGGCCACGTCCTGCCCAGCTCCGCTGACCAGCATGCTGCTGCCATGGCAGTCCTCCAACCGAGACAGGTTTTCTCCTACGTAGTACACCAGAGATGTGGTAGCAATCTCAAAGCAATGTGGGTTGGCACCTTCAGGAAGCAGGTTGAAGGTCTTAGCTGGCTCCAGAGACAGAACCTCAGATAAGGGAATTTCCTTCAGGACAAAAAGAGCCAAATACAGGTTCAGGGTTTGACTAGAGAAACTGTTAGGTGTCATAACATTTTTGTTGGTTTACAGCACGGAATATAATAATCAAGAACATGCAGACTCAAATCTATGCATACAGAATATCACATATTCACATACATATCACACAAATGTTAAAAAAAGTAGTTGCATAACTAATGATGTAGATAAAATAACATAATTACGTAATGACATTTAAATAGAATATGAGATTAATAAGAATGAAAGTAACAACTCTTAACTTCTAAGGAATAATACTGATTGCTCAAGACAAAATTTTACACATTTGTCATTCTACCAAACTGGTTCAAAGTCAGAGTGGAAAACACATTTCAGACTTTTATCTGACTCGTACGGAGCCCTGATGATGACATCCTGTATAAATAAAAATAATGTGTGGCCATGCCTTATTAACGCGTGGGAACAAGATCCTAAAGCCTGGCCACGTCTTAGTAAGGCGTGGGAATGAGATGGCTCTCATCTTATTCCCACGCCTTACTAAGTCGTGGCCACGCACTATTTTTATTTATACAGGATGTCACCAGCAGGGCTCCATAGACTTGGACTAAAATCCTTTTGCTTTAAGTGACTCTATACCTTAATCATGTTTATTTAAAAAAATAAATAAATAAATGACTGAGCTTTTCATTCTGTCACTACCAAAACAATCATAACACTACCAAAACTGTACAAAATGATTAAGTAGTAATTATTTTGCTAGTGGCAATTTTAGCCATTTTACCTTAAAACCACTAGCTAGTACATGACTAGCATATATGAATAGTTACACATAAAATTCTAAAATTTTCATTAAAACACAAAAACGTTGACTTAATTGCAGTTTCAGTAGTGACAATTCTTAATGTTACACATGAATTTTCAGAATTTGTGACACATTTACTTCAACAATCTAACTGCTCACCATGTGTCCTTGAGGGACAAGGATGCAGTCTCACTTCCTGCTCTAAAATGCAGGGGTGTGGCTAAAATAAGGCTCCGCCTATGGACTAAAACTCTTTGTGTTTTGATAGTGACATGACAAACTCATGAAAAATTGAAATCATTCAATTTTAAGAGAAATAAAAAAGATGGAAAATGGAAAAGAATGTATGTAATGCATTATTTTCACAAGTTGAAATTTAGGGGTTAGGGTTTGGAACAGACACCTCCCAATACAAAGTGCGCTGTAAATGATGATTTTGTATATATATATATATATATATATATATATATATATATATATATATATATATATATATATTATTATACTTATTATTTATTTATAATTTGTGTAAATATCTAAGGTCTGAATATTGAATTTTTTTTTTTTCTTACTGTGGGACATTGGTTTGAACTCTTTCCTTAGAATGGTATGTATATTACGTGGTTACAATTAAGGGAAAAATTAACACAATATTCTATAATTTGTACACTGATTGACTGATTGATTAGACTTACCTTGTAATATTTGCTCCCAGTATCATTCTGGAACAAAGTAATGCACTTGCTATCCAATCGCCAGTAATGCCTCTTACGCTGGTGTAAAATAGGAGAATGGTATAGTTATCCATTATGTCTTTTATAATAAACGGTAAAAACCTGTAAGGTGTAATGTACCACTTTTTTTTACATATTTCCCATTAATTTCATTATTTCCTATTCATTTATTTAAAGTGTTTCCCTGTCATTTAATTTTAAACACTTTTTACAGCTCATTAGAACTGGCTCTCTTTATTCTATAGCATTGTGTCACCCTGTAGCCATGGAACACCAAGGGAGAAACATGATGAACTTGATTAAAATATAAAGAAACAGCAAACAATTTTAAGCTTCAACATGCTTCAAAATCTCTTCAATACTCTAGAGCCTTTGATTTCGTAGTAGTAACAGGCAAAAGCAGCCACTATTAGCTGTTGTAATCTATTTTAAAGTTGCAAGATTTATATTACAGTAACTATAGGGAGCCAGATTTCTCACCAATGTGTCCTTGCTGGTAAAGTGAACAAGCCACCCCTCCTTCATGACGTTGCTGCTTTTCCTCTTTGTGTGCTTGACCGATTGGACCACTCGCATAAGAGGGATGTTGTTGCTGGTGCATGGGCTTTCAAACACAGTCACAAGTGACTTATGAAACATGAAGAAAAGCCATAATTGAGCCAATTATTTGGTACCTTACACCTCACATATATAGTTTCATTAATTCTATGGTGTCAAACAAAAAGTAATCAGAAGCAGTAATAAAAAACAACTGATTTAAATATACCTTCTCAATGGATCTGAAATGATTAGCTGGCTGTTTACATGATGACCCAGTCTCTCTTACAATTAAACGAAGAGCCTAATAGACAGACAAATTTTTGTGCCTTTTTAAAATATTTTAGACTCATTTTAATACTACCCATGTTTTATGGCTACTGTTTGACTTTAAACATCCCCGGTATTCAAAAATGTGTTTTCTAAATGGTGAACTCCTCCTAGATAGCTTATTATGATTATGTAGACTGAAATTTGTATCAGATGCTTTCTCAGTACATTCGAAAACTGATTCATGGGACGACATACAAAAAAAGTTAGTATTGTACGTCACAAATGAGCTTCAGCCTATCACACTCCAATATATAAAATATGAAATATGCTACTGAGAGGATGTGGTAGGTGTAGACGAGAGCTACGAGAGGCGGTATGGGTCCAGTGCCCACCCGTGCCTCATAAACTGATGACAGCCTGGGAAATTGCATGAGCACCTGAACCTAGAGGGAGTGAAAGAGAATTTGTTTGTCCTCCCCCCCTGCCTCAGCCCTCACATCCCATGGCAATGCTGCCGGGATTGAACTTTAGGCGCTAGAAGCTACAGTTAGCTTAGCAAGAAGGCTTAAACAGCTTTACACATAACCATGTAGGTTCATTCCGGTTCATTGAGGCCTCAATCATTTAAGTTTAGACTCAAATCTGTGTGGGTAAACGTGGTTTGCGTGTGGTGTGCTGTTAGCTTAAGCTACTTGTAATTTATCTCCCTGTTAGCACCAGAAGCTAACATTAGCTTAGCGAGAAAGCTCACTGACACTGGACTAACGCAAGTTCAGAGAATAACCACTCAAATCCGAGCGAGCGAAATCGAGTGA
Source organism: Colossoma macropomum (assembly GCF_904425465.1). Classification (NCBI taxonomy): domain Eukaryota; kingdom Metazoa; phylum Chordata; class Actinopteri; order Characiformes; family Serrasalmidae; genus Colossoma; species Colossoma macropomum. The sequence goes on along the minus strand of NW_023494803.1, from coordinate 16,439,948 downwards.
CTGGTACCAGAGTGACTTAAAGACAGAATCTTTCTGATTAGTGAAGTTGGAGTGGTAGCTTTGTTTCTGCTCTGTCTCATCTGTTCAAACATACAGACAGCATTCAAGGTAATGGGGAGGCAGCAGAGGGGCATGTACAATTGGCTTAATCATGCATATTCATTTATCTTTGCATTCTTATTCAGTGTTGAGGTTTAGGGACACTATATGCCATGCTTAGCATTTTTGGGGGATAACAACAATTTTGTGTTTTAATTGCTAACTTAGGAGTACTGAAAATACTCGTATTACTCACCAAAATAATCAGTACATTACTCGATTACTAAAATAATCAATAGTCACAGGCATACATTAGAGTATAACTGTGGTATAGGGTCTACCTGATGACTCTGTTGGACTCATCGGGATCTGGATCATGGAAGTCTACCAGTTCACCATGACCAGCATCCAGCAGGGCCACAGGGTCAGAGACCAGCGACTCCTCCATGTCATCTATAAAGGGACTGTTCCTCTCCCCATCATGATCATCACAGCCTTCCTCCATCACCACATCAGATTCAGCACCAGGACTCAACAGATCTAGAAGAGAAAGAGAAGAGAAGGAAAATAAACAAGACTAGTATCACACAAACTTAATTTAAAATTCTAATTAAGTATAAAAAAAAGATTAAAAAAAAGAACAGAGGTACCCCGAGACAGCAGAATTGGAGAAAGAGGCAAAACATGTACAGCTCCGCATATCATTTCCTCTATTTAGTATTCATTGTTTTTAATGGTCCACCACTAAATACACAATAAACGAAAGAGTACTGCAGGCTGTAGGTGCTTTCCACCTAAATTAATTTAAGTAAGACTGAACATCTCAGTGACCTCAGTGTGTACAACCAAGGTGGTGTTTTAAATGCTCTGTGGGATAAATATTGTTGTTTTTGGTGAGAAAATGCAGCGTTGTTGATCGTGACATTAAGAAGCATCTAGAAACGCTAAAGTTAGACTTGCCTCCGTTCCTTGACACCTCTCCAAGGCAGTTGTTTGGCACTTTGGGTGCACATCGTTTGTGGCAGTTGAATTTGCAATCTGAAACGGTGTGAGGAGAAAAAAGGAGATGAGAAAATTGTGGCAAAGTGGGGGAGAGACAGAGAGAGAGGGACCTGGCACACTGACATGAGTGTGTGTTGTGCTATTGGCTGACAGGCTGAGACCTCGCACATTGCAGAAGCACATTAAAGCTGTTTCTGCCAGCCAGCTGACAGCACTCTAATGCCTGACATGCAGAATACCTTATATCACAGCAGCACAGCTATAATAATACAGCTATAAAACTAATATATAGTAGGAGTGTGATGATTTTCTTATATTATATATCTGCAAAATCGTCACACCCTAACTATATATTAGTTTCATAGCTATATTATTCATAACAGTTATGAGATATGAAAATGTGATTTTTCAACATTTCTGCATAATTAAATCACTCAGATGTATTCATGGTTTGATATGCAATGCCACTCTAGAGAAACTATTTGGATTTCTTTAGAGTGGTGGTGAAAGGACTTGCAATATCTACAACACAAGTACAGGCATTTTATTTACTATCGAAAGTGAGCAGTGAACCTTCACGTCTTCTGAGATTTATATGTAATGTTGATGACAGTAAAATAGTAGTAAATCTGAAAAAATAAGCTGTCCTTGGAGACTATGCCTCACAATGCCCTACATGCACCCCTCCACCATGAACAGATTTTAAAAAATCACACTTTAGGCCAAACTTTATCTTAAAACTATCATAAAACAATGTCTCAGGCATGAGGCAACTTTTGCATAATTATTGTATGTAAGAACTTTCAGGGAGGGTGCTTTTAGAGGCAGTAAACTTTAGATGTCTGGTTTTCACCACCAGTGTGAACAATTCTGATTCTGTAAGTTTCTCTAGAACGGAGCATTCCACATCAAACTATTTTGAATGATGTTGTTTACATCTTAACAGTTTAATTATCGAAAGGTTGTAAAAACAAGCCTGGAGTTTAACTGGCTATCTCAGCCAAACATGCTAAAAATGAATGAAAGCTAGTAACAGCCAGTTAAGATGTTATCTGACCGTTGGTAGATATCCACTTTCATTCACAATGTCTGCAACATAGTAATTGTTTCACAAACTTGTGGAATAATGTCAACCATGGGGGGCTTACAGTGGAATGTGGGCAATTCCACTGCAGCAACAGCAAGTTTTCACTTGCTGGCGTTTGTGTTGCATTTACACAAATTAAAACGTGCTGCCAAGCGTGTTACGCTTGCAATGAGTAATAGCAAGACCTTTGAGGAGCTCATGAAGTGAGCAAACAGTCATGTCGACTCACATTTAAAAAGGGAAGCGTGAGCTAATACCTTTGCACTGCAGGCCCTGGCGGAACAGGCCCTTGAGGAGCTTCTTGCAGTGTTGGCAGACGGTGGGGCGCGTGTAGGAGTGGATGACGAACGTGTGCGGCACCTTGACTTTGGACAGCAGGATCTTGTCGAGCTCAATGGGGCGCCCGATGTAGGACTGAGAGTTAGAGCGCCCTCTTCCGGGGAATATATCTGCCTGGCTCTTCTGCTGAGGAAAAGCAAAACAGAGGCTGCGGAGAAGGCTGGGCAGAGGCCGCAGATGCATGATACTGCTTCTTAGGTAACCTACAGTGGCCCCAAAAAGTATCTGGACATGTTAACCATTCAACCATTGGTAAACTTTAATGAACTTCTTTAGCTTACTTCATAAGTGCTTAGCAAAATGATATTTGTTTCAGAGAAAAATACTTATAGCATAGTGTCAAAGTAGTAACACAAAATTGGACAAGAATTCCACTCAAACAGCACTGAGGGTCGGCAACATGTGGTTCTTTTACTGCCCTGTTGCGGCTCCACAGCAGAATTAGGTTTTTAGGTAAAAATAAAATAATCCTACTTTGCAGCATAATAAACCTCTGCTGAGTTTTAACTCAGTTTTAATAATAAATGGCCTTTAAACATTGGAGTTAACGTATAACTGCTAATCCACCAACCTTGGTTGGCGCACAGACTGCTGGTCAACACAGCAATGCAGACAACAATCTCGCCCAGCTAGTAGCTAATGAAAGGGCAAAGAGAAAGATTTGAGACGAAAATTGATAATTTGAAGACAAACGGACTTATTTGCATTTATAAGCTCTCAGCTGGTTTCCTGATACATTTAATTAGCAATGAGTAACTGTCAAGCACTAAAAAGTTGCAAAGCTGAAGTTCACCAGCTTCATGAATGGTGCAGCAGTAACATTCTGGTGACTGAAGCACCTTTTTAGGTGGAATGGGAAGTGTGATCAGGAAGCTGGAGAATGAGAAACTGACTTCAGCCTCGTAAAAAATCCAACAAGATGGTAAAATGGACATAAAATGTTGTGGCTTCCAAGGTGGTTTTATTTTTGTTGAAAGGACAAAATGGCTCTTCTCAATATTTGGGTTTCCAACTCCTGTCTTATATGGACCATAACAAATTAGTTCAAAGTCGCAATTTGCAAACCAATTTCAGACATTTAACTGACTTGGACTTTAGACTAAAATCCTTTTGCTTTGAATGACCCTATACCTTATTTATGTTTATTTTTATTAAAATGATGATTGAAATGATTTAACATTGTATTTTTTTACTACCAAAACAATTATAACACTACGCAAACTTTACCAAAAGTTTTGATTGTAACTGTTTTGGTAGTGACAGTTTTAGCATTTGAACTCATGGCCATGAGGGACAGACATGCAGTCTCACTTCCTGCCCTAAAATGCAGGGTTGTGACTAAAATAAGGTTCCACCTATGAACTAAAAACATTTGTGTTTCAGTAGTGACATGAAAACATGTGACAGCATCTTTTTAATAAGTTTTTTTTTTTTTAATTAAACTCAGGATAAATTTTGATCATGATCTTTAAAAAAACAATTGCAAGTATTATTTTCACAAGCTGAAATTTAGGGGTTAGGGTTTGGGACAGCCATCTCCCAAAAGACCCCTATACATGATGATTTTGCAATTAATGCTTTAAATTTTTTTAAACAGATCATAACATAATTCTTGTAAATACCTTTTTTGTTTTGTTTTTGAAACACACCAGCTGCCTTTCGAGAAAATTACAGTCATAGAATGGACTGTTTATAGAAAATGTCACTTGGTTTGACATTTTGCCTTCATAACACAATGAACATAACACATTTTTAAGCAAGGCACAAATGTCTAAATACTGTTTGGGGCCACCGTTTGGATCAACGAGTGCATTGCCAGATAATTTTTTTTGGACTGAAGCTTTTGGCTGCATATGCATTTGTTTGACAAGAATGCTACAAAATTATCAGTGTTAAATGAACACCTACAGAGTAATCAGAGGCCAGTTTACCACAGTAGGTGTTCGTTTGACACTAGCGATTTAGCTGTGTATTCACTGTACTGTCTAGACTTCATAAAACGCTGCTTTTTTCATCTCAGTTTTATTCCAGACACATGCACATACACATTTCAGACAGCTGTAAAACATCTCAAGTCACGTAAACATGTGACTACATTCTTGAAGAAGCAAACAAGAATGTTTGTCTGGGAAAATCAGATTGTAGGAGAGCGGTGGCAGATTTGCATTAAACTCAGAACAACGAGTTTCGCATCAAGCTGGTTTTTAATGTGCTGCTGATTGGCAGACGTGCAGATGTCTTACCACCTGTTGAGAATAGACCTGACATCATGCAGGTGTGCCAAATCAACTGCACACTGCACTCTAAAGAAAGCAAGCGATCGATACCCTCCTCGTCTTCATGTTGTACACATGGCCAGTGGTCTTAAGTAGCTTAATGGAGAAAGTGAGATGAACTTACAAAACAAAGCGCTTGACACACTTACAAGTCCTACAAGACTTTTATTAGCTCAAGCTTGGTAGATCCACTTCACAACTTCCTACGAACACCTGTGACATACAAATGGTGAAAAATACATCTATCTACTGTCAATTTATACGTGTCATCAGGTCTTCAGAACACTAATGTGATAATACTATTATGCAGCATTATAGCTGTAGGATGAAAGATGCTCTAATGCTGAATACATCCAGCCTCTCCACTTTATATATACACACAGAGTGTTATGGAGGGGGTGGCTTGCATATTCTTGCATTCGTTTTGCTTTTCCTGAGCTTTTGGCTTCTGCCAGTCACTCTGGCTGGCTTGTCTGACAGCTCCAGTTTATTCTGGTCCACGGTGCGCACGCTGCCATCTACACAGAATGATGGAATGCTCTACATGATGACTATATAAGAGGGCGACCCAGGTATGGTCAACAAAACTTCACGGTGGAGCACAAATACTGCTGAATTTTCTCACTTTTAAATGTCACATACGTCTCAGAAGCTGAGAGTGTTGACAAACTCCAACCCAAGATACTTGTGAGTTGCCAGTCTCTGAATTATGAAGTTTTCCATTTCAGTAAAAGAGATGTTAGTCACTCTGATCTCAACTAGTCTTTCCATTTTTTAGCCAAACTGCAAGTAAATGACTAGTTATACTGGTGTAACAGGTTTGAGGCAGTATCACCAATGTATTTGACCCTTAGAAGTCACAGATATCGCTGACAAGCATGGCATAATTCAATATCAAAGGGTCTATATCATACATAATTATTGTACATTGTTAGTGGGACGTCCACTTAGTGGATGTACCTCATTTAAAAAGCAGGCCAGGTTGAAACACTGCTTATAATGTCAGTGTGAAAGGGTGGAATTAAACTGCCATAGGCTGGATAGGCAGATATATGTAAATGTCATGCCATGTCATCACAAACCAGTGAATTAGTTTCCATATAATGTATATGGACTGTGGAGTGATCGGTACATTTTGAACAATGTATTCTTTAACAGTGTTTACATACTACATCAAACTTTTATTTCATTGTTCAGTTTTTATTTCAGTAATTTAGTTATCTGTGATATGGGGCTTTTAAATATTTCTCACTTGTAGGTTACTGTAACAAGTAAAGAAATGTATTATGATTTGAATGTAATGAAAAGCTATGAATACTGTCTTGTTTTACAGTTTTTGCCATATTTTCATTTAATTTCTTGAAATCAAAACAAACAGAATAAAGTCATAACTGCAGAATTGCACCTGTCAAATGTCAATCAAATTGTGTGCATAGCTCACAATTTGATTGACATTTGACTTGATGTATTAAAAACACAGTATATATACATGAATGGTATAGCAAAACAAAAGCAACAGCTGGATTTGTAGGGGTTTAATATAGAGATGACTGTGTGCTTTATACCCAGTAAAGACTGCACAGCCTTGTGCAGCACGTGTATTGCTGCTCCGGTGGAAAAATAAGCTGTAAGATAGCTTTACCTGGTGGGTGTAACAAATTTATGAGTAAGCAAACAATCTTTGTGCTCAGTTTTAGGTAGCACTGAAGCACTGCAGGGGTGGGCAATGTGACCATGATATATACTTCACAATATGTCTTAACATACTTTTCTTAATTGGATTTAGTCGTTAGTGCATTATATGAAACAGTCAATAAAAATCTGTTTTATAATAGTATTTTTTAAATGTGGCACTGCTGGAGTATTCTGTCTGTTCCAACATATCAAACCTCAGAAAAACTAAATATCTTGATACATTGTGTATAATAAAAATGTGATATTGCATGTTTGCTATACTGCCCACCCCTTTGTCACTACCCGTTCAGCCCATGATTACCAAACCTTGGGTGTTAGCCTGTTTTTCCAGCTTACTAGTTTAATTCCTGATGCTTCGTGTTCACATAACATTTGCTGGCATTTAGTGAAATATGCTATGAAAACCAGCAAAACTGTGGTTACATATGTGCTGGGCAGATGCAGATTTTATTGGACTCCTTGTACTGCTACTTATTCAATTTTACACCCATGAATCATTGGTAGCTACAATAACTTTTAGGGCCCACATCCTACATATCCCACTCGAGGTCCACTTATGATGTTTGTGTGGTTTTAAGCATCAAAAACAGTCATAATTAATTTTACAAGACCATCTTCAAATCTCTCTTTATTCCTTACAATTAAACAAGCTGTTTTTGTAACTGTGCCTTAAAGATTGCTATGGAAGATTCTACCAAATTGGTTCAAAGTCAGAGTTGAAAACACATTTTGGACTTTATTGTGACTTGGACTTAGACTAAAATCTTTTTGCTTTGAGTGACCCTATACTTTAATTATGTTTATTTTATAAAAAATAAATGATTGAACATTCCATTATGTCACTACCAAAACAATCATAACCCTACCCAAACCATACAAAATGTTTTGGAAGTGACAATTTAAGCTCATTTTGAGCATAAATCAAAAACGCTAGCCAGTGCATGATGAGCAAACACAGCTCTTAACAGCTGTACAAACATAAAATCAAAAGATTTTTCATTAAAACACAAAGTTTACTTAATTGCAGAAAATATGTGTTTCAGTAGTGACAATTCTTAATGCTACGCATTGATTTTCAGACTTTGGGATGCATTTGCTTCAAAACAATGGTATCTAACTGCCCACCATGTGGCCATGAGTGACAGGGATGCAGTCTCACTTTCTGCTCTAAAATAAAAGTATTATTTTCACAAGTTAAAATTTAGGGGTTAGGGTTTGGGACAGCCAAGTCCCAATAGAAAGTACCCTATAAATGAAGATTGTGTATATATTTAGCTTATCACTATCTCAATTAATGCCTTGGGAATACATCATGCTTGTACATTTTTTTATTTTATTTATTTTTTAATGTGGGACCTCAATTTGAACTAATTTGGTAAAAACTTCCATATATGTAAATGAGATCTTGTTCTGACTGGCTGTGCTATATTGTGCCTCATTCAAAAAACAGTCCAGGCTGAAATCTTGAAATGTGTGGTTTTCATGACATCATAGAAACAATGATTTCAGCATAGTTTCCATATATGGAAAATACATATATATGTGTGAAGGGCAAGTACTGTATACTGCACACTACTCTTAATAGTAGTATACAGTACAGTATTTGGTATATGACAAAATCTGCGTCCCAAACAACAGGAAAGGGGCAGGACTAGACTGTCAACAATAGGAACTGAGTCAATCAGACTGACCTCAAAACCTCTCTTTTCAGGTCAACACAAATGGAAATATTTTGGTCAAGAGATGTGCCTGCTGAGTTTTAAAAGATAATAAACTGTTCGAAGATAACCAGGCGGTTACAACAGTGAATACATCCTCCTGAAATGGCCGCAGGATGCAGTACAGCACGAAAATAACTCTGGCTGCATACTGGTATATTTTGAGTAGTATGTCATCCATGTATTTGCAATGTACTGGAGAAATTCATGTTGATCACATACTGCATAGTACTTACTACTTTTGGGTGCAATCAGTGAAAGAGAGGTATATAGAAGGCCATTTTGAACACAGTCCATATATGTGTGAACTGGGAAGTGAATGTTACATTTTGCAAGTTTAACATCAAACTGTACGTAAAAAAAGGGAGGAAATCTAATTGTCCATGATGAAGACCCTTTAATTTTGTTCAACCCCTAGCCTACATTGCACCAGAAACTGGGCTGAGACATTGCAATAGTAAGGAAAACAAGCAAATAAAGGTCATTTCTGGATAGCAGATCAATAAATTTTTTGCAGTGGGTTTTCATTTGATCCTAGGTCTTGAAGTGCAAGTACATTTCACAGAAACATGAAAGAATGTTTCATAATAGCAAGGTGTCTGACTGATATTATACTTTTGCTATTTTGGCCACCCCTTTGTAACTATGCCTTCAGCTCATGGTTACCAAACCTTGCACTAGTTTTTCCAGCTTAGCAGTTGAACCCCTGGTGCATTGAGTTCACATGAAACTTGATAAGCTGTTTCTCTGGGATGATGTTACATTTAGTGAAATACGCTACTAAATCCACCAAACCTGTGGTTGCATAGGCATTGGGAAGATGTAGATTTTCATGTAGTGATATATTTAATATAAAGCACGTTTTCTCCCAGATCAGCAGAAATACAGCCACGGCTCATTTGCTCTAATCTGTCTTGCGTGAGGTAAACTGGGTGCAGTCGGCAGATGTTGGTTTTTGCAGTCAACAGGCGATTAACAGTTTCCTTTAAACAAACTTGAGTGTGTATCACAGCATTTCTGGTGTCAGGGTAAAATGTTTCAACCTTTGGGAAAGAGGGATTTGAAGCTTGCCACATGATGACTGCAACAAAAACCGACAGAACACCTTCGAATGCTTAGAAAATTTCAGAGGCAAAATTTATGTCCACTTGTTTAGCTGCACAGATCATTAATGATTTTTAGCAGTCTTGTCACCCATGTGCCATAATGTTTATAGCCTTAAGAAACATTATATTAGACTCCTAATCTGAGACGATACACATAAAACCTGTTTGAATCTTAAAATTGCCTTTTTCCTTAATATAAGGCTGTAAAACAATTTGGTTGGCATACTTGGTTTAGTTAGAAGTTATGTTCGATTTGTTAAGCTTTTTTTTGCAGTAGAAAGGCAGTACTTACCTCCATGCTAGGGCTCACAGGAGACTGGAAAAAACAGACATAGGAAAGAAAGGAAAGAAAAAACACAATTAGTGAAAACCCACAGATTAATTTGGACATTTTGAATGACCTATATAAAGGGAAATGTCACCAAATTTTCAAACTTGGCCATTAGGAGGACAATGTTAAGAGCACTCAGTGCAAACTGAAAGATGTTAAATATGAGATTGTGTCTATCAATTATAGATTACTAGGGCCTTACAGATTCTTCGTAGAGTAGCATTATTAAATAAATTAATTAAAAATGAGTACTAGGCAGAAATAGAGCTTAAAGGGCAATTTCATTTCTGAATAATTAAATCATTAATATGTAAACAAAGTCATTCAGATTGGTTTGATGTAAAATGCATGAATGCTGAATTGATCTCAGTGGTGATGACAGGAACCAAATGTCAAAAGCATTTAATGTCTCTTAAAAGCTCCCTCACATAAAGTTATTACACAAAATGGTGATGCATATTCTGCCTGATACATTGTTTTTTTTACGATACTTATGAGATCTTTTGAGAGATTTGGTATAAAGCAAATTTTAACCTCACTCATGGCAGAGATGTACCTGCAAGGTATTATAACTTATTTTTTCAGATTTATCACTATTGTACCATCATCATTACATATAAAACATGTAGTTACATATAATAAATACTCCATGCACACTCACACAAAAGTCTGCAGTTACACAGAATTATGTTGTCAGGGATTTCCTAGTGTGCCTGCCTGTTGGTTTCTGCCCCTGTCTAGTTTGTTTTCTTGTCCATGTGTCTTTGTTTTCTTGTTCCATGTGCTTTTGTTTATGTCAGCCATGTGCGTTTGTTGTTGTTTTGGTGTGAGCTTCGCTGCTGTCCTGTCCTGTCTTCAGCTCTCACCTGTTCCTCGTTTCTAGCCTCGCCTTCGTTAAGTGTCCTCAGGTGTTTTTTTGTCTTTTGTGCTTGTACGTATACACTTTTGTTTCCTTTGTTCCTGAGCCAGCATTGTTTGATCTATGTCCATGTTTGCTTTCATGCTGTTTTCCCTGCTTGTGTTTTCTTTATTTGTTTTAGTGTTAGTGTTTTCTGTTTTTTTTATTAACTCTGTTTATCTCAGTTCTTAGAGTTTTCATGCTTGTGTTTTCCTCCTCTGCCTAGCCAGACACATCGCTACATATGTGTAGACTTAAGCTTCTGCCGGCATACATGCTAAAAAAGTTAGAATTAGCTTCATAGCTAACAAATAAACATTATTCAGTGCTGCCCTCTAAAAATAAGGGCACGAAGTCCCATGAAGTCTCAAGGAAGGCATTTACTGCTTTCTCTGATTTAGGTTTATATGCCTCAACCCAACACAATCAATTCACATTTTGTTTGTTGCAGCATAATATGACTGTGAAATCTAATGAACTGTAGAAAATGACTTATGAAGTCAGCTTACATACTTGTGTAATCATCTCAAATAATTACAGTTAGGTAATTATGTAATAATTGTGACAAACCTGTTTACTAGTTGTTTTAGATAAAATAAAGTAAATAAAATAGCTGTATTTGCATTGTAGACATGGTGACCCCTGGTTCCTATTACCACAATTTTTTTTCAGGAAGTTCATGTGGTAGTAAATTAGTTGGTTAGTAAGTTTCTCTAAAATGCACCACTTCATGTAAAACCACTCTTAATGATTTTGTTTAATCTCTATTATTGAATTATGCAGAAATTATGCAGAAAAAAAGATGTAACTCCACTTTAAGCACATCTTACAATAAATACTTATCAACACGATGCAATTTTTTCAATGGTTTGTAATATTTTTTTTTAATTGACCCATTTGTTGTACACATTTGCACATGTGCAACATTTGCATTGTTGGTTTTGTGTTTACCATGCTTTAACATGTCCAATTTAACACATGAAGGGCTCGATCCAGATGCGTCACTTCACTAAAAAGCAGTACTGTGCGCTCTACACTGCGTTATTTGAAACTCACCAGTAAGGCTTCATCGGAGGTGGTGGGTGAGGGTTCAGCAGACACAGAGCGAGTGTTGGTCAGGCCAGTGAGGGACACATTGGACAACCTGCGCTTCCGAATACCACTGCAGTTGTTTGGGATCTTAAAGGCACACCGCTTGTGGTAGTTTAGCCCACATCCTTAATCCATGACACAATAACAAAAATAGAACAAGAAGGTGTTCTAGCTGAATTGTTCCTAAAGCAATGACGCATGTAACTATGCATTAAATTAAGTGCAGTGTGTACTAAAGGAATGCTAATTACTGTTAATGATTAATGAAAGCTAGTAGATTACAGCTGGTATTATGCAACAAAATCATGCCACCTGGGCCTGGCTGCTTTCATTGTTCGTTTTCAACTGTTAGTTGTATGATACAGCATTCACATGTTTCTAAGCATTGTACATAGGGCACCTCACCTTCACACTTGAGTCCCTGCCTAACCAGGCCCCATAGCATCTCTCCACAGTGGTCACAGAATGCTGGAGCACGGTAGGAGTGGACAAATAAAGCATGAGGTCTGATCTGAAAGTCCTCTACTGTGGCTGAAGCTAAAGGTTTGTAAAACATAAAAAATACAGATATACAAAGATCATTATTACGTATTGTTTGAAAACGAAACATTTTCAATAAAGAAGCAAAAAAAGAAATGCCAACATTCATTTAGCTAGCATTTTTTATCAAACTACAATTATCAAAACAATAGTGCAGCTCCTGTTGAAAGAATAATTAGCACATACAACAAATGTTGTACAAAATTAAGACAAATTCATTTTAATACACATGTGTAAATGGTTAATTTACAGCACAGAGGATTTTTTTCCTTACTTTTGTAGTTGTGTTTTAGGAATATCATTGAATGTTTTTAATTGAGCAGTAGAAGACATTCCATTTTATGTCAGCATGTCTGATATAAAAATATATATATAGTATAAAATCTAACTGTCTATGTATAATCTAGCTGTACTAAAGTCAAAGTGCAGCCCTTGTACTGAGAAACTAATGAACGTTGTGATGCAATTACCACCTGTGCAGGTGGAGAAATCACATAGGGGCCTGTAACTTGGGAAACATATTGGACCCCTTTTACTATTATTTATGTTATTTTACATCCATGATTCATTGGTAGCTAAGATAACTTAAAAGCCCCCTATTCTATATGTTTTTTTGGCATCTGATGTCCACTTATGACACTTATGTTTTTGTAACTGTTTCTTTAAGACTGATATATGTAAATGGGATTCTGCTCTGATTGGCTGCGTTGTTTCGTGCCTCGTTCAAAAAGCAGTCCAAGCTGAAACTTTTTCTGTTTAACTTTATCAAGAGTTGGCAGGGTTAACGTGCTGTACAATGAATGGGTGGATAAAGGCAAATGCACTGCTTTTTGCGACATGACCGAATAAATTGAATTAAAACAAGCTGTTTTTACAGCTTAGTTTGCAGATTTAGACGTGTGGGGAATGAACAATAAGTTTTGAAACTTTAACAATGTTTCTGCACTACATGTACTACATACAAAATTGGAGATATCCAATTTTCTATCATATAGCCCTTTTAATATGGTTTAACCCTTATTAAAGCCCACATTACAGCACCAACTAATTTTTTACTCTTGGGTTTGCATTGTGGTTCATTTGATCATAGTTCTTGAATAACAAGTGGGAAAACAGAAATGTGAAAATATGTTTCATAACAGCATGACGTCCTGTCTTAAAAAAGAAAAGTTTAATGCATGACAACACCCTTCAGCCTAAATCATTTTAGATTCCCACAACCAAAATCTTACTCGATTTGTTTTGCTCACCCCGCGGCTGCCTATCACATCATTTGGACTTTCAACTTCAAGAGGGAATTCGGATCTCAAAATCCCTGCCGTTATGAATAAACACGCCATGAGTTTTTGAGAGGAAAAAGGCAAACAAGTGGTGCAGAGGGAGATATATTTTTATTCGATAACTCCTATTGCGGGGCCCCCTCTGGGGAAGTGCGTCTTTGGAGGGGCAGATGGACGGGAGTCCTGGCCAAAGCCGATCTGTCAGAGGCCAGACTGGCGCTGCTGCTGCCGCTGCCTGCGCGGACCCCGGGCGGCCAGCTCTCCACGGCCTGGACCCCCTCTCCCAACAGGAGCAGGGCGCATGTCTGTCGGGGTTAAACGGGCTGGAGATTAGTGGCTCCCCAAGAGGGGCTGATGGTCAGTCGCAAATTAATTAAGGGTTTTCATTTGGGCCATCTGAATGCAGTAAAAGTCTCACAGAGGAGCCAATTTGAAGCTCGGTGACATCAATTTGTCTCTCTAAAGTGGTTTAGGGAGCGGCTTCCTTTTTAAAATATACTGCTGAATTTCAGAAGCGTATCAGAAGGCCCAGATTCTTTGGAATATTGTAAAACAGTGGCATATGAACCAGCAGTCCTGGTAGGACAGTACTGGGGCTTGTAGCACCCCTAATATCTTTATTGGACCCCTTATATTGTTACTTATGCAATTTTACTCCCATGACATAAGGGCAGCTATTAAAACTTAAAAATATATTTCAACAATTAACCTACATTAGTGCACCAATTTGTTTGAGATAATAGAGAGCAGGGCTCAAAAACAACGGCATCTGCTTAAACCATTTTGAGACGCTTCAGGGACAACTTACTTTTGTGACTTAACGCTTAATGTCTGTAAAATACAGCCACACACTCTAACTGTACTGTACACATAAATGAATTTATGGACCATAGATGTGTTTGCATGCACTGCATGTCTATATGTGTGTGTGTACACATGTTTGCTAAGCATGTATTCTGTGATTTGCTATCTGACAGTTGTCAGCTTTCAGTCAGTTGCTTCTAGGATGGTTTTTAATATAGTTAATCTGAAGCCTTGAAAGAGTAAGCAGGCAAATTATATTGTCATTATTTTATTAAATAAAGGTCATTTTTGTATGGAGGGGGCCTTTTTCTGTGTATCGTAGTCATACTACCAATATAATATAAATAATTAAATAAACAGTACAAACTGTTGGAAAGTCTAAAACAAAATGTGAACTCCACCAAAACAAACCCAGCTTTATTTACATTTGTAAATTGTGCTATGAAAGAGTGGCTTTTTGGAGAGACGGATGGAGTGTTTTGATTGGCTCTTGTTGGCTACATGTCGGTGGGACCAATAGCGGCTGAGTGGTGAACCCAGCGGGAGGACTGCTTGCTTCAGCATGCGCCCGTCGCCTCCTCTCCAACATGGCTTCTCCACAGCCCGCTCAAGTAGAATACATTCTGATTAGCCATTCTCCAGCTAAATTGCCTCAATTCATTCAAATTATTGTTTTGCCTTTTGTTTAAAGGCCAAGATATGTTTGCAAGTTTGAACTACCTGTAAACTGTCATTAAATGCTTCAGGGAAATGAGGGTGGCACGGAAAATGCACCCTGAGCTGACTTAACATAAATACGTGCGTGTGTTTGTGTGCGCGTGTGTGTGTGTGTGTGTACCCACAGGCATTCCAAGTTTGTCATGTTGCTTGTTGAAATTATAATATGTATGAATCTTGTTAAGTTGGTTTGTGACAAAATAAAGGCATAAATAAAGAAAATGTTGCCGCATTATGTCCTGGTATGACGCAGAACACACAAGAGAAAAAAATGGATCCTCCCTCTAATGTGAGGGCTAATGGAGCAGTGACTCAACCAGCGAGAGCATCTTCATTGTGCTCGTCACTCCTTCGAAAGACACAAGGTCACTCTCAGCTCTTTCCTTCTATAGCATTCGCTGCAATTATGTCAATCTGGATGTACAGTAGGTGTATGTGTCATCAGCTGGACACTTTTGCTACCTGCACAGTACAATGTGTATTGTTATGCATGCTACAGTCAGGGTCACCGAGTTCGCCCTAATGAAAGTAAGAATTACCTTTCAGTCTATTTGTGACTCCAGAGCTAAAATGGTCAAAGTACGCTGCCTGTACTAATCACTCTGAGAGATATAATGAAGGAGTTGACATGTATTGATGAGCTCACTGGAGCAAAAAACTCTTTCGGTCCACCTGTGATTAAGCAGAAGGCAGAAGACCAACCCTGGAACTAAGATGCTTTTTCCAGCTATTTTTAAAACTTAAGCTTGACATGTACAAAAAAGGAAAGCAACATTTCTAAAATACTGCAAAAATCTTCCAAATCTACACTACCATTCCAAAGTTTAGGAGAAACGTTTTCAATACTATTAAACCAATTTTGCTGCAGGTCTATGTACCTACCTTATTCCTGTCCCCCATGATGCTTTGCGTGGCTTATGGACAGAACTTCCTTCAAAGTGTGAACAGATTATATATGTTAAATGTAGTGAAGCATGCCGCAGGAGTCAAGTCCTCGACTCCATTTTTACCAAGATGATAATAAAGGGAAATAGTAGCAATTTAACTATAGTTTACCCAGTTTTTTAGTAGCCACACACTGCAATGACATGATGAAAATCCGTAGATTATAAGCACTATCAGGTAGCTTCACTGCTGACTCATGTTTGAACACATCTTACCATAAGACAAGTTAGCCTGCCCATTTCACATAACAAGGCTGCTGAAGGCTGCTGAAGGACAAGAAGAAACGGAGTGATGTAATGAAAAAGACACTTCTGAGGTCATAACTCTTTGAAAATGAACCATTACTAACCAGTGAACCAGCTAACCAGATGTAACATAAAGTTTTAGTTTCCAGAGCAATTTTCTTCTTTTCCTCTTTTAATGAGGCTAACGTTGGCTTCTTTTTCACTTTTCCAATCCACCTTACAGTGGCATGCAAAAGTTTGGGCACCCAAAAATTTCTTTACTGTGAATTGTTAAGCGAGTAGACGATGAACTGATGTCCAAAAGGCATAAAGTTAAAGATGAAACATTCTTTCCAACATTTTAGGCAAATGTAGAGTATTATTTTTATTTTGTACAATTTTAGAATGAAAAAGGGAATGGAGGACGATGCAAAAGTTTAGGCACCCTAAAAGTTTTGAACTCTCAGATAACTTTTACCAAGACCTCAGATCTCAATTAGAGTGTTAGGGCTATGGCTTGCTCACAGTCATCGTTAGGAAAGGGTAAGTGATGCAAATTTTAAAGCTTTATAAATACTCAGACTCCTCAAACCTTGTCCTAACAATCAGCAGCCATGGGCTCCTCTAAGCAGCTTCCTAGCACCCTGAAAATTAAAATAATTGATGCCCACAAAGCAGGAGCACGCTATAAGAAGATAACAAAGCGTTTTCAGGTAGCCATTTCTTCCGTTCGTAATGTAATTAAGTAATGGCATTTACCAGGAACGGTTGAGGTCAAGGTGAGGTCTGGAAAACCAAGAAAACTTTCCAAGATAACTGCTTATAGGATTGCTAGAATGAAAAAAACCCTGTTTGACTGCAAAAGACCTTTGGGGAGATTTAGCCACCTCGAAGTGGTAGTGCGCTGTTCTACTGTGCAGCAAAACCTGCACAAATATGACTTTCGTGAAAGAGTCATCAGAAGAAAACCTTTACTGTATGCTCACTGTAAATTTCATCATCAGAAGTTTGCAAAGGAACATCTAAACAAGCCTGATGCATTTTGGACAAGTCCTGTGGACTGATGAAGTTGAAAGAGAACTTTTCAGTTGCAATGAGCAAAGGTATGTTTGGAGAAAGAAGGGTGCAGAATTTCATGAAAAGAACTGTTAAGCACAGGGGTGGATTGATCATGCTTTGATCATGCGTTGGTGTGGTTACTAAGTACTGATCAAGCAGAGTACCCAAACTTTTTTTTGAAACTGTAAAAGCTAGAAATAAAACTGTAATCTTGCTTACAAAATTAAAGAAGTGTGTCATCTTTAACTTTACGCCTTTCAGAAATCAGGTCGTCTTTTACTCGCTTAGCTATTTACAGTAACAGAAATGTTGACCAATGATGCCCAAGCTTTCGAATGTACCTGTAAATGAAACAGCAGCTGGCAGACACCACAATGTACCAGAATGTAACAGCAGCACCATTTAAGGTGGAGTGGAAAAGAACAGGCATAAAACCATAAAACAGTGGCACTACATAGCAATGTTTAATGTAGAAAAATTGGCTAATTCACTTAAGAAGAGACTGTTAGCAGCAACCAGTGATGTTCAAATGGCAGTATTCGTCTGGTTGGATTTTATGGGCACTGATTCCAACAATAACAAGTGAGCTTTTTCAAGGTGTCATTACGAAGACATGTTCATATGTCCTCTGAATCAGTGTGCTTTCTTGAGAGGTTAATGCTCTTAACATTGATGTTGATGCAATATTGATACAAACTGCATGTTGTCCCAGAAATGTCTCAGAGACATTTCATTGGACATATATTAATAGCATATCAAGTAAACACGCATTCCTTGACTTATCTAAAACAGTGATGGGGATGTTTTGGTCATAATATTGAAATACAAAAGTCAAAAAAAAATAACGTGGATACAATGATTTTAATATGATGCTACTGCTCTGTAATTGCACAAAACTAATTTGTAGGAAGCTGTAAAAATGAAGCAACAATGTATCCAGAACGACAAACTGAGCTGTAATTGATCCTGGAAAGATTGAGAACGCTGTACAACATTAAGATTGAAGTTATGATAAAATTAGCATCCAAACTTTGAAAAGTGGTGATCAAATCTGGAGGCAAATAACTTATCAAGGCATAACTATAAATAGATCATTACAGTACCATATTTATCATTTAATACACTTTTAATGGTTTCTGCAGAAAACTTATATTAATGCATAAAAAAATGTTATACCTCTAAGTGTCTGGTTTACAGTAATTCAGACTATGCTGTTTAAGTTATAATAATAACAGCAAAAACACCAAGTGGCAAGTGCTTCCAATCTCATATAATAATATAATAATATAATATGATAATATAATAGTCTGATTCCTTCATGCAAAGTTAAAAAACTGCATCTTTTCTAAGTAAAATAAGTTAACACATCTTCTACAGAGAACCCAATTCTGCACATTTTATTGTATAATTATTCTTTATTTGCTGAATTTAACATAATGGGAAAAAAATAAGATGTGGCCTGTGCAAAAGTTCTGACACGTTTTATGTTTGATATTTCATTTTTTTTCCATATGTTAAATTCAGCAAATAAATACAAGTCTGTTCTCTGTAGAGGATGTGTACTTCAAGCGTATATTCACAAAAATCAACAAAACATGTTATTTGACCAGGGATGTTTAATCTATTGCATACGACCGTACATAAGTGTACTAAAGACATCAAATCAGGTAATGCAATTGTATTATTGGCCATCTGTGACCAGAGGTCCACTGGAACACAGCACTGTGAGTTCTCTGTCTGCGTGAGCAAAGGACAGCAGGTCAATCTCTCGCCCATCACTGTGCGCCAACCAATTGTGCAACTGGATCATACTGTGACAGAGCAAAGTGCTTACTAAATAAATTTTGTAGTTACATTTTTTCCAGTTTTCATTTTTTGACACCATTTAAAACATTACTTGCTCTTCACTTTGTGTGAACATCTCATGTAAAGTGGACCAATAAAAACGTTTTTTAATTTACATCAGCAAATTTAGTTAATAATTTAAAGTCCCTGGCAGCATGGTTTCAAATGCTTAAATTTTGTTTTAAAAGTAAAGAAAGCTGCGCCTAATTTAGTCCTGCCCAGCTCAAAATGAACAGAACAGCAGAAAAAGTCATTTCAAAAATCTCTCAACAGAAAAGACCAACAGATTTCTTTCTATGCCAGTTCATAGTAAAAACACCAGAAAAGCTATAGATAATAGCATGAAAATAAGTAGACAGGGGCTTTAAAAGGTTTTTCCCTTCTCCTTTGAGATTACCTTTTCAGAATACAAGGTTTTCTTATGACAGTGACAATATTCAGGTGTTCAGCAATGTGGTGACAAGTTTCTCACACATAAGAGGAGCCATGTACAGCTTTCACATTCTCACATTTAGCTGCGGATATGTGATGGGAAAAGAACACTGCACTAGGAACTGTGACTGAATTGGTAGGTAAGGGGAAAAGGTTATGTAAGTTGCTACAAATCACACTAACTTTGTGCAGCTCCCTACAGTGGATTTTTCTTTCATGGAAAAACACTTTTTAACCCTTTAAAGAAGCTGTTTAACAATCGTCAACACCGTTGAGTCAATCCTGTTGTTGCATTTATTTGATATTTATTTGATATGTGAAGAACATTCATAGATTTTATGTTATTTATGTCACACACTACCATTTTGAGCAATAAAGCTCACCATGCTCATGCATTTTCTGTGCCCAATGTGGACATGTACACTGGTACACACTTAAAAAAGATGGTTCTTCAAGGGATCTTTAGTAAAGAAAATGGCTCTATATAAAACCATAAACACTCAAGAAACCCTTTGTATCATTAAAGGGTTTTTGCATATTGAAAGAGTTCTTCAGATTGATGGAGAATGTGCTGAAGACAGTGCTATATAGAACCTTCTATAGGTTCTATATAGGGTTCTGTATAGCACCAAAAAGGGTTCTTCTATTGTCACACTGTCAAGCTTGTAACAATAGCACAACCCTTTTTGGTGCTATATAAAATCCTTTTCAAAAAGGTACTATAGAGCTAACGCTTTCACGATGCAAAGAACCCTTTAATGATGCAAAGGATTCTGTGAGTGTTCATGGTTCTATGTAGAACCATTTTCTGTACTAAAGAACCCTTGAAGGACCTTTTTTTAAGTGTGTAGGTATTTCAGGCCCCCTGAAAATTTTATGTATTGGCCTCTTGCCCTCCCTCATTTCACTTAACAGAATCTGTCAACGGTAAAATGTGCCAAATGTTTTCATCAATAAAATAAAAGGTATGTCAATAAAATAAATAAAAGAACTTTTGGTTGCCCATCACTGTATACTGTATTCATTTTATAAACTTGCTACTTCTTTGCTATATAATAATGAAATCATCATAATAAAGCAATGTTACTGCAGACAACTATTCTTATCTTATAAGTAGTTTTCGCTCACCTAATTACCACCACAATCATAATGCTAATTCCTGCAAGCATCTCAATGCAATTTCCTGTGTTGTGTTAGTACACAGCTAACAGTGTCAAAAGCTAAACCATTTTCCCACACTGGCAAATCTAACAAAAGGCATTCTGGTAACATATTCTTTCCTTTCTATCATTCAGTAAATAATAATTAAAAGCCTGAATGTTAATGTTAGCCTGTTTTGTTCTATCTTTTCAGAAAATAAGCCCCTCAGTTTAGCCCCCAATAAGCCCAATCTCACATCCCTGTCCTGAGTTCATTTCCCAAGGACCCACACCCCATTTTCACTATTATACAAGCTATTACAGTTAACTGCGAAACACATCACTGATTTTAATTCAGTTGTGTGCTAGTTTGTTGTGATTATTTATGAATATATGTAAGTTCAAAACAGGTCAGGCACGTACATATATACCTATGTTCCTCCCAGAATTGTTGTTTGACAGCTCTGAAATGGATGACTCTTCCAATAAAACTGCGAAAATCATGACTGGAAACCAGGTGAAGTAAGATCAGGACAGGAATGTATGATTAGACTTCACACCAGGTTCTTACTTCTTCCATCAATACAGTCAAATAATACAGTATTCAACTGGTCTGAAGCAGTCATAGGTGTATGGATATCTGTTCTATACAAATGAGTTTGGAAGCGTAGTGTACATTAAATTAATCGTAAAAAATCAGTAACAAAAAGGTGTCTGCTGTATTTTGAAGAGGCTGCAAGGCTATATCTTTGCAGCAGTAGCTAAGTGGAATATCTTTTGTAGTTCAACAGAATCCAACTTTTGCGTTGCTTGTTAGCAAAATTATACCCCCAGAGGAAAGTGACGAGACAATCATTATAAATGATTCTGGCTGACTTAGCTCTCTCGAGGGGGAGTCATAATTAATAACCATTGATCTAACTTTGTGGCGGTCATGTCGTCCTATTATGTTATTTTACAGTGAGATCAGCTGCCGGGTGTGCTGTTTGAGGAGTGTCACTCCCAGAGGCTCATCTTTGAGACTATGCGCATCTGGGCGTGTTAATCACCTCTTCTCCTCCCTAACAATCATACATACACACACACACACACACACACACACATGCAAACACAGAGCAGCCAGAACACACTGGGGGGAAAATGTGGGGAGGTATACAAAAGGTGTCAGTCCCTCTTTATCTTCTCAGAACAGACTCCACTCAATTACCTGTCATACCGCAGTGGAGGGGAAGAGTAGGTAAAAAGGGAAAAAGGCCTGCCAAGCGTTTGTAGAAACACTTTAGCAGTGTCAAACGCGATACCTCCACCGCTTCCTCCTCCTGGATGAAACAGCTCCGGCTTTCGCACCGGTTACGGCAGCCAAACTTGGATGGGCGTCAAAATTCCCACATGCCAAATAAAATGGGGGGAGGGGTACAGCCATAAATGGTGCAGTGTTGCTGTGTGCAACCTTGATGATTGAAAAAATCTGCACTTGCAAAAAAAAATTCACAGTATATTTTATCATTTATATGTGGTCTTGATATTTAAGCACAGACATGGTGACCATTGAAATGTTTGCACTGTACTATTAAAAAAACAAGACTCCTATAAGAAATAACCACAAAAAACTCAACTGTGCTGCACTCAAAACCATTTACACTGTATGTAGATTTACTTGTCTTCTAAGAAAATTCATTGTTTATGTTATTTATGATTTTACCACCAAGTCTTGTTTAGGCAGATTGTGGCTTTCCTTTTTTTGGCAATTGCTCAAAAAAAGCATACTGTATGTTGGCATTGGTTTTTGCTTCTATAATCATAATTGCATCGCATCATGTTGCAAAATCCACTACACATTTCTGTGTATTGTTACACTCCTACTGTGTGATGGATAGTTTAATTTGGCAGTTTTCAGTTAATTTCTCCACAAATTCATTGGTAATAAAAACAACTGTCCCTTCTTCTGCAATGCATCAGACATTATTTGAAGTATAGCTTGGGCATCCCCCCAAAAAAACTTAAAACTTAGAGGCTTCAAGAAGAAACACAGTACACTGGATTTGTTTACAACTTACCAGAGAGCACTACCTCCACCAGGTCTCCTTCCATGATGTCGGATGCACATTTGACCAGCTGCAGGATGTTTTCGGAGGTCGGATCATGACGGAAAAGCAGGATCTTGTCATACATCCCATAGAATCCACACTCTGGGAACTGCAAGTAAAAATAAGCCCCATTAATCAGGTGTTGGTAGAGGTGTCTGTCAAACCATGTACACTGCTTTCTGGGCCTGATTTTATTAAAAGTACCTTTTTCAGTTAGAGAAAGTATTGACATGGTTGACATACCTAATATCTTTTATTGGACTTTATATTAGCAATTATTGTGACCACAAAAGGTTCTACTTTACTGATTTTTAAGTAACATCTGACAGTTTTTTTAAAAGAGTTATTGGTTTTCACTGGTTGGTCTGAATGCTTCTCTCTAATGATTGGGGTGTAAGAAAATATGGAAACACTTGACTATTACAATGTTATGTTTTGTGATACTGTATTGATTCTAAAAAAAACATGTATCTCCAAAACTTTTATGGAGAAAGAAATAAATGTTCTTAACTTGTAATGGAAGTAATTTTGGACCATAACTACTGCAAAAATTTCACACAATGTGAAAGGTAGCTGGCATTAACAAATTATGTAAACAAACAAACAATGAGAATGGAGATTATTTTGTGAGTGTGTGTGAGTGTGTGTGTGTGTGTGTGTGTGTGTGTGTGTTTGTGCACGTGTGGCAAAAAATACATATAAATGTTACATGTTTGTGTCTCTCAGGCTCTCTTTGCTTCAAGATGCATGGTCTTCAATCAAATTTTCATGTGAAATTTAGTCAGTGATTTATGATTTTTTAAATTGAGTGACCGTCAATCAATAAATAATAACAGCCCTAGTTGCAATTGTCTGTTCTGTTTCTTGCTATTTCTACACAAAACCGTTGATACTCCATCATCCAAGAAAGGAATTTCAGCTCTGTCCACTGCTTTAGCTAATACAGAACACATCAGGCTGATTCTGTATGCAAAAACCACCACAGCCCTTACCACACACAAAAAGCGTGGCTCAAAACATTCTTTATTTATTTCTATTTTTTCCCTGCACTTCCTAAACAGTTTTACGAACAACAGTCTCGCAATCAATTCAATGTCAAAGAAGAGAGCAACATATTGACTGACCCATGTAGGCCGCTGGGGAAACGGCCTGCTAGCCTCATTCTCTATTGATCGCCACTGAGCTGAGTTACAACGCCACTGCAGAGAAGGCCTGCATGGAACGGCTATTCAAACGTGTACCATTCACAAAAGACGCTCATACTGGGCCTATTATTGGGTCTATTTACATACTGCAAACCAAGGAAACTCAAATTTGTACAATAATTACTCCATAGGGTTATTTAGGCACCACGTACCAATGAATATTTGGACTCCAGTTATCAAAACACTGTAATCATATACAATATTTTATTGCTATTCTATTGCTAACACGTAATCATATTCAAAATAAGACTTATAATGTCACATTGTCATACGCTGTTCTATTCTGTTTCAGTTATAGCTGATCTCTTTGTGGTTTATAATTATGAGGTTGACACATGCGTCTTAGATGTTAACGAAAAAAGTCTGGAACCATCTGCAAAGTGAATTCTTAAAAGTTCAGCTGTCATACACAGAGGAAATGAATAGATAAAGTACACAGTTTCACTTAAAGTGAAGCATTTGATAGAATACAGGTTTTACATAAAAGGAAATGAACAGCAGTGATTGTTTATCAAGTCTTGTTAAGATTGTGTCTGTCTTCATTAAAAATATAGACATGCCAAGTTATTTATAACTAACTTATGGTCATACATTACAATCTATTACTTGTTCTTGTCCCAAGTCTTCAATGTGAAGTATGTAGTGTCCAATTTATATGTATACTCTTAAAAATAAAGGTTTTAAATGGTTCTTAGTTATAGGAGGTTCTTTTAACTCTAAAAATGGTTCTTCACACTTATACATCCCATTGACAACACTGGTTAACTGAAGAAACATCAATTAGTTCTTTAGAGAACTAAAACCGGTTCTTTTATAGCAACACTCTAAAGCACCTTTTTGGAATCTATATTTTTAAGAATATATGATTTATAGCACCGTGCAAAATCAGAATCCACCCTTTCACTCACTTAAATTCCAGTCAAAATAGCCATTATGTACAAATTATTCTTTTTCCAGCATCAGGGAAAAAAAGCAGAAAATTACACAGAAACCTAACTAGATATAATTTCAAAAGTGCTTTTAGTGTTCCAAAAAAGTGTTTTAGTTTTCCACACACTATAAAGTTCAGACTTAGAAGTTGGTAGCACTTTCTGCCTCTCATGATCCAAGTAATCCCAAACACATTCAATGATGTTGAGGTCTGGACTCTGGGGCCTTTTTTGTGTATTTTCTATTCTCAGTAACAGCTTTTTGACAGCTGCACGTCCTTTCAGACTCATAGTGTTGAGTTGTCTTCTCAGGATGAATGGAAGGATGGTGTTTTTTTCAGATCTGAAGCAAAAGTGGAGCTTGATTTTTACTGCTCAAGATGACAGCTTAAAGTTCTGATGGTGACAGTTTAGGTGGTCAACAAGGTCTTGCTAGGATTCCCCACTTCTCTACAACTCTGAATGGAAACATTTATTTTATTATTGATGAATCATCTTGTACTTAATGGCTATTTTGACTGGAATTTAAATAACTGAAAGGTGGTCTCTGACTTTTACACAGTCCTGTATAATGTGTGAAATGTATATTTTTTTCTTTTGATTGAAGCAAATTTGGATTATACAACAAAAGTGGAAAGAAAATTAAATGGCAGCACAGCCAGTTTAAAGGAATACTGTAAAATATCTGAATCTTTTGAAGACTGTAAACAACTGATAATACTAGCTGTATGAGTTTTAGATTTTTTCCAGCAAAATGAACTTAAACAGCATTTACACATAATGTCAAAGCTATTACTATGTTTGACTGCTACGACAGCAATTCCAACAGGGTTGAAGTGACATATAACCAAAGACGACGTAGGGTAAGCCATCGCCCAAATATTAAAAAAAGACCATCTTTCTGACATCTACTGTAGAAGATTAATTTGATATTCAACAGACTGATAGGACAGGTTCTTGAATTTGAACTTGTCAGATGTTACATTTCTGTTTATTATTTCGGCTCAAGACTGTTATTTTTGTGAAAAACTGTTGGACAAATTTCTGAGCAGTAGTAGATCTCCTTGCCTAGAACTGTTCCTCTGTTGGGTGGAGGAATTCCTCCAAAAAATCCCTCGAGTGTTGCACCAGTACTTCACATATCTACAGCACAAACCACCCTAAAGAGATATGCTGTTTTCAAAGCAAACCATTGCAAGTGCACCTACTCTGTTGCCATCCCAACAGGCTCCAATAACCTCAAATCAAGTGTATGCTACATTGTGTCAAGGATGAAGGCAGCTGAGAACGGCCAATACAAATGCAGATCCTGTTCTATTGCTGATAATACGTTATGAACGATCTCTGCTATTAACATGTTTTCATATGATTCAAATCCTCACCGCTGATGGGTACGAGCATTTACGTTTTTTTCCTCTCTCTAGTTAATAGCATGCCCCCCCCCTCCCGTCTAGCGCTAATGAGTTCTACACAATAAAGATACACAGAGGCAAGTGCGCTTTCGGAGGTCACCATGACAGCAGCCTCACTGTAACAGTGCGGGTTGTCATGGCAGCGGGAACCCAAGGCTCTTTCCTGATTGAGCACTATTCATTTATTTGAGACAAATGGATGCACACGTATCTGCTGCGCAGTGGAGCCGTCAGAGCTGGGAGTGACACACACCAATCCTTGTCATTAACCCCTTGGGAGATGCCTGGCTCCGAGCTCAGGAATCTTCTAACAATAACTGTCATGTTACTACCTTTGAGGGCCCATACCATGCTGCTCTTTCAGCACTGTCATTTTCCACCCTCTTTCTCCCTCTCTTTTCTCTGCCAGTGTTTTTGTGGATGACAGACTAGCCCAGCGTGAGGGACATCAATTTGGACGTTGTCTTCCCTTTAAACAACTGGTTGCTGAAGCTGGTTGTCAAGGTGGAACGAGTGCGGCTGAAAGAGGCAGGTGTGCTGATGCAGGGGAGGGCAGGCGAGAGAGAGAGAGAGACAGGTACAAAGAGTGAAAGAGAGAGACAGAGAGCATTCTGAAAGCTCCTGAGGAGAGAGGAGTGAATCATCCGTTCCGCTTTAACTGCAGACCCTCGCTCGCCCACGCCTCGCCACTCTCTCTCCGTGTGCTGCTCTCCATGCTCAGCCACAATCCCTCCATCCCAGCACCCATCTCACACCATTCACGGCCTGTTTCTGCAACACTTATTTAAGCCGACTGATTGTTGAAATCAACCTGCTGTGTTTCAAGGGACCAAAGGAAATAGGATAAATTAACATGTTCTTGGAATACTCCGTTAATCCTTTGTCTGCCGCATCTGTATCATACAGTCGATCACCACAAGTTGTTTCCCTGTATGTAAAAATTAACTAAGCATGCAGTCTTAAAACACTTATATATATATCATAGGGGCAATTGCTTTAGGACCTGCATGCAGATCCTGTGCAAGCAGGCCTGTGCCTGATGACAGTTGACGGAGTTACCGTGGTAACAGGCCCAAGTGACTGTAAAAGCTTTCAGATTTACAATAAACATTGTTCACAATGTTCATTTACTGATTTGTTTCAAGCAAACCATAGCAATACACTAGTATTTCTACACGGGAACATAACCGAACTTGTTGGGTGAATTGGTGTCCTACATTAATACCACATTTATTTTATACTGTGAATATTGTACATTGTGTATTGTCTGTCAACAATTTGTACATTGTTTGTATAGTGCATTTAAAACTAGAGAGACACCAATGGCTGGAACCAAATTCCTTGTGTGTGTCAACATACATACCAATAAATCTGATTCTGACATTTGAACTCTGCACAACATAGATGAGATTGTCCTAGAAATGTGGCTGGTAAACACGCTTGGCGCTGCAGGCAGACATCATGGCTGTCCAAATGCCACTTTTGGTATAGTGTACAGTATAGCACATCCCCAGAAGATGGTGTCAGATTTCACACATCAGGCCTTAGGAGAAATAGCTTCAAAGAAGGCATTCTCAGGCTCAAGTGGCTTCAGATGGAAACGTCTGTGTGACATCTGCAAATCCGGTTAATTACAGTTTCAAGGTCAAATTAAAGATTTCTACAACATAGTACAGCCATAAGTTTTACTGAACTTTGCTTTTATTATGTTCTTTAATTTCAACTCACATGCTATTACTGTGCTACTACACCAAGTCAGAATCGGTGCCAGACACTGCCTCAAGATTACAGACAAAAACGTTTTGCTATCATTATTCTATTTTGGTTGTTGTTGTTATTATTAGTACTATTGCTATGCATGTAAAAGGAAAATAATACCTCCACAACCACCCCCACTCCACCCCTGAACAAGGTTAAACCATATACCTTGGACATTTTCCACACGGTTACCCAAATAAGTTACTGGTACAGGCCTATCTGCAATCAGTGATTGTCTGCGGACATCACGAGACACTAGGTATCCTCTCTGGTGCTGCTCTACCAGGCCTGCAATGCTGCCATTTCCTGCTAGTTTCAGTATCTCTTACCTTTCTGTCTTGTCTTCACTAAGTGAAATGCATGCTTAGTGTGGTTTGGGTTGGGTAATTTGGCTTGACTGTGTGTAACTTCTGTAAGTGGGTCACTTCCCTAAATCATAAGAAGGTTTTGTGAATTTGGCTCACCCTAAGAGCAAGATATTTTATAAAAGAAAGCGTACGTCTAGATTGAAATTCAATGAATTACAAACTTTTTTTGATAACTTCCCTCTATCTCTTCTTTGAAAGGCTGTGTGGCTACGACTGAGCCCGGTATTAGAGAGACACAGCTAATGTAGAACAGCATGAAGTCAAGGCAAGCCCACACAACTAAGAGCTTTAGTCTTTCGCCTATAGGCATAAAGCCCATCGATGGCTTATACGCGGTCTGCACTGACTGAACCAGTATGGGAAAGTCTGGGGCTTCTCACCTTGTCATGCATTACATCTCACACAGCAGATGAATGGGACATGAAATAGACGAGACATTACACAGATGCAGGCCACAGGCCAAAATAGGCTGGAAATAAGCTGAAAGCATTTTTCATTTCCTCTGACCAGAGCACCGACCGGATGATGATGATGTCACGTGTGCAGAGAAAGTCAGTTAGCATATAAACAGGTGCTGGGGGGAGGGCATAGATTCGTATTCAGAGCTTTGGACAGGCCCTAAAACTTTAAGCCTGTTGTTGTCAACAAAAAATACCTCCTTTAGTTTAACAACATTACTCATTCCATGCCTCATGTAAAAGGACATCTGTGGTCTCCTAGAACCCCTAGGTAAGTTGATGCTGTAGAGAACAATTTTTTTAAAAATCCTTAAAAAGAGAAACAGAACACTCCACAGCTTTGCTGTCAGTGGGTGATGACAGTGTGTCTCTGGTCATTGTTAGAAGCTCAGTGCTGAGTGCGTCCCATGGCAGGATGTGCGGAGCCTTTGCCAGAGCTCGCATGTTTTCTACAGGTGCGGAAACACTTTGCCATTACACCTGGAGGAAACGCTGCACAGCTCGACTTCAATCTGATGCATGCAGCTCTGGCATGACAGAGGCGTGAAATCCAAGGTTTAATCACATAAAGTAACTGTTTGGGTGACTTCACACAGTGCCGCAGGTACCAAACATGTGAAACATGGTATAATGAAGTTTTCACAGTACGGGTGCATCGTTTCAGTATTTTACAGACCAGTGACAATAATGTTATTAGTATCGGGCCATCTCTGATGGGAAAGTACCCCACCAATATTATTTGAAAAGTAACCTCTGTCATCCCTGCCTCCCTGGGTGGAGGCAGAGTGAGGGATTGACTGACACTGAGTTTATTTACATTTAACACTGTTTAATTCAGTAGGGGATTGTGAATTAAGGGAAAAGTTTAGCAAAAAAATAAAATGTACACAATTTTCCACTTGCACCAGATGTTTTCAATTAATGGAGAGAAGTCAGATTCTGCAGGGAAGTCAGAATCATCTGTTGTTCAAAAAGGCTGCTACACACAAAGTTTTGTTCATTTATAGTTTACAGGAAGTCATACTGTGTCCTAAACCACATCGAGAAGTCTGCACGACCTTAGTAAAGACCTCAGTGAATTCTGACAGACAATTTGGTGCTGAATTTATGGAGATTTGGTCGACTACTGACTTTTCTGACAAAATTTGAACACCAAACGTCTTGGCTCATCCACTACATCTGGAGTAAGTGAAAAATTATGTAAATTTGATTTTTGTCTAACCAATAATTTTAAGAACATTGGATATTTCAGCAGTTGATTAAGACGCCAATCAGTCTAAGGTTGAAAGAATGAATCTATCAATCTATCAATGAGCAAACAAATTTTTGTTTGAAATATTAATTAGTGCTTCCCCATCTACTCCACTCAACATGAATCTGTCTCAGTGTGCAGTAGCATTTATAGACCGGTTACTTTCACATTTGCTCAGAGTGGTGCCTGTGGGCTACGATAAAGTTTCATTCAAACAACAAACCCATTTTCCCCAACACAAACATGTCACTCAGAGGGGAATCTCTGTACACAATGAAAACAGCACAAAGGCGCTTAAGTAATTAGTTCAGCAGGGCCCACTCCCGCCTCCTCTGCTTTAGTCAATCTCCTCTCTGATCATACAGCACACCTCCAACACTGAAATGCTTTTAAAAGAGTACCAGCAGAGAGGACAAGAAGAGTTGTCTGGCACACTGAACAGCCTTCACGTTCTAACCTACACAAAGACAAAAACATTTAGACATTTACATTCACATTCAGTCAACTAGACAGTGACACAATTGTTGGTGTCTGTATTTTAGCAGTCTTCAGTTCCAAAGTATTTCCATCTACACCCTTTAAAGTAAATGTAAATAAATGTTTTTTGGCCAAACATACAGTTTAACCTTTAATTGTTACAGAACCTTTACACATCTCATTTACAAAAATAGCTGTTTAAAGATTTACACTGAAAGGTTCTTTAGGGAGTGTATAAAGAACAAAGTACAAATTATTCATTTTTAGGAGATACTTTAGGAAATGTATTTACTTGCATATGGAAGGGGAAAGTTAATTGAAAAAAAACAGGTGTTACCAAAACTAGAGTTAATGAAAGATGTAACAATCATGCAAGACCTGGTAGACCACCATAAGTGTTACATCAACTGTTACAGTACCTAAAGCTTTCAACTTTGAGAAACAGAAAAACATCAAACTCCACTTTTGAAAAACAAAAAAGAAGACAACTCAGTGCTATGGGTCTGAAAGGATGTGTAACTGTCAAGAAGCCATAACTGGGAAAATGAAATAGACAGAAAAAAGGAAATTTTCTAATGAAAAACAAAAAAGCTGCTGGTGTTCCCAGAATAATGGACTGACCATGCCAGAGGCCAAACCTCAGCATCATTGAAAGTGTTTGGGATCATGAGAAACTGAACTGTAGGTGTGCAATTGCAGATTTCTTTAAAAAACCGAAAGCAAGTCTCTGGAAGGGATGAACCCTGTAACAAAGGCAAAATGTGGACATACTACATGGTGAAAATTTTGATATCATAGTTATATATTGTTAAAGCCTCTCTGTAATTTTCTGTTCAATACTTGTTTTTGTGTATCTTTCTATTTTTATATTTTCTATTAAATATATACTTCACTGTTTTACTCAATGATCATTCTTCCATTTGTACTCAATGATCAATTTCACTGAAAATTAAGTAAATCAAAGGGTGGTCTCTGACTTTTGCACAGTAATGTACAAGCAGAGCGTAGGTGTGGCCTAAACCAGAAATAAGTGTGAGGTACTGAAACAGACTGCAGACTAATCAAGAGGCGCTGACATTAATAACACGCATACAAAATGTAATTAAGTGAATCACCAGTCTAGATTTTGGAACAAGCATGCGTCAGGTCTCACTGATGTTGATAAGACTGGTATTAAATGCTAAAACTATTACTTATTTATTAAAAGTATTGGTATTTAATGACTGCATTGAAGTAACTGTGTCAGTACTATTAAAGTATGGAATTTCAATACCGAGCCATAATAAAGAGTGAACCATACAGAAATAACAGCCCTTTTATATTCATGTCCAACCATTTCAAAGGGCCATAGACCCTTTGCACTTTGCAGATGACTTCATTAAGCCCAACTCACAGATCTCTAGATGCTGAACATCTCCTCTGATTTTGCTCAGTCAGCATTATCCATTTTTTTCCATTCAGTCTTCAGTAAATGAAGGCTCAGTTGGGTTCAGGTTGGGTAATTAACTTAGTCCATCAAAAACATTCCATATGAAGAGTTTGTGCCTACATCCTAGGTAGCGTTCTTAATCTTATTCTTCACTAAAAGTAATTTTTAATCATCCACTGCTGTTGACTTTCATTGTCTGGTTTATTGTTTACAGCTGGCAAGCTCAAATCTTACTTCTTTGTTATACCAAATGTGTCTCCTTAGATCCCAGTTTATCCTGTTTATTCCTTTTGGGCTTATGAAAATAAATGCATTAAAGCTAACATGCTGTCTTTTAACCTCGTGGTATTCTTTCAACTGAAATCCAATCCAGACCCAAAATAAAAAAATTAGGTCAGTGTCCAAATATATATGGGCTGTACCATACAGTACCATACAACATCAATATAGATATACCTCCCTTTTTTAAGCCACTAGACTTCTGTACCAGTCCAGAGAGTTCATGAAACCTGTGAGGAGTCTTTTCTCTCAGCAAGTCTCAAGCATCCCCATACAGAACAGGCCATAGTGCACACACACCATCAACCAATCAGGGCCATTCCTAGCGATGTGTAGTCCGCAGGCTAGCAGGTGCTAGCTGTGCTGTGACAACCACTGGTCAATAATGTTGGAGAATTGTGCTTTTGTTTTTCTGCCCCCCTCTGTGCCTATGAGGCCAAAAATGTCTGAACGTTTTGCCAATGGCAGGCATGGGGCCACATTCAAGGCCTAACAGAAAGAGCAAACAGATAGACTCTGAGCTCTGTGAATGCCCAAGCCACTTGACATGCAGGAAGTACAACTACATTGAGAAGTCTGGATTAGAACATTTGCAATATTTATTCATATAGTTTTAGAGGTTACTGCAGAGTAAATAAACCCCCACCAAACACCAACACATGCTAATACACAGAGCATAAGCATTTCTGTTGGGTCATTCAGCCCTAAAGGTGCCAAACTCAAACTCCACAGAGAGATGTCACTTGCATACATTACCATGTTGTTAATACTGAGGGGGACAACCTGGATGAAGAGAGTGCTTCTCATTTAAGGCAAGACTACAAACTGTATCTAATTAAAGCACTCTTTTAGGCCTGCTAAGATTCTCATTGTCACCTTAATAGCTGTATGTTCACACTTTATTAGTGAGTGTTTTGCAGCTCTCCTCCTCGGCGCCAGCATGCCCACTAACTAACCCCTGGCACAGTGCGCTCGTGCTAGAGTGTGGCACAGGTTCTACTGGGCTTTGAGGTGCTATGGCGGATCATTAAAATTACATGACAGGCTTAGCAGGTGGTACGCCTCTAAATTGACTGTAATTCTGATATTTTGCTGATGATGAGCTTTATTGGACTCCTCTGCACAGTATGTGGTGTAACAATCGTTAAAATGAATGATTTAGACTTGTGTGTGCAGGCCCTAAGGCATGGGAAGAAGTTGTGCAACTTTGTTTCAGTATGAACAAAAAAGAATCGAACGCAGGGCAGGCAAATAGTGTCATCTTTAAATATGTGGAACGCACACTGCTGCT
Source organism: Colossoma macropomum (assembly GCF_904425465.1). Taxonomy (NCBI): domain Eukaryota; kingdom Metazoa; phylum Chordata; class Actinopteri; order Characiformes; family Serrasalmidae; genus Colossoma; species Colossoma macropomum. Next base: position 16,406,435 of record NW_023494803.1, on the reverse strand, counting down.
TCACTGTTCTTGCATGCTTGATTGATGGACGTTCTTTTGTCACTTCAGAAAATCCAATTACTTTGGCACACGTCTCCAACAGGCACAATATTCTTGTTTGTTCGGCTTTATGTGATTGGGCGATCTGTATTCTTCAGAAGGCGTAAGGAAGCATTTGTGAGATGAAAGCTCCGTGTCTGGGCCTGAGAAGCCTCAGCACGTTTCAAGCAAAGAGATAATTGTGTTTTGCAGGCCCTGCCTAAACAGCCATGGAAATGAGGTAACCTCTTCAGAGAAGCGCATTAATGCTGAGGGGAACTGTTGTGTATTTTTAGCCATATCAGCTATTACAACCTGCAATGTTTACTTTATTATGGAAAGTAATTAAAAGATTCTTTTTTGTTGGCCCTCCCTGCTCCTCTCTGTGTGAAAGAAGAAGAGTCCTTATCTTGGAGCAGATGAATAGAAGCAGAGAGGGGAAGCTGAGCCACTGTCTTTGATGAGTAACATCCCCTTTGAATATTCCATCTAACTGCATCATACATGCCATAAAAAGACCACACACTCCAGCTCCAGCCATCTCGTGATACACCAAAGAGAGCTTTTGTAGCGCCGACCTGTACCTTTGGGAACTTTTGAGGGACCAGGGCAATGGGGCAGTGACCCTCCAAGATGAGTCACGTGCACAAATGTGCACTCGCACACACACAAGCAATCCACGCATATACACACGCTATCATGTCTTTCATGCTAATGAAGGTAGCTCTTTGAATGCTCTTCAAAGCAGCTGCTCCACAATGGCCTCTGTACAGTCCTCATCTTCTGCCTGTATGTGTGTGTGCGCGTGTGCATGTGTGTGTGAGTGCATGACCCCACCGCACATGGCTCTCGTCACCATAATGGCACTCAGATGAGTACTTCACAGGCAATCATAATCAGTTGCCAAGCAACTAGAGGGACCACTTTCCAACTCGCACAGAAAGACCAATGTTGGAAAGATGACCATATAAGCTAATATCGCTAATTCACATGTAATATCTCTGTCAACTTGAATATATAATTTGCTCTAATGTCATCTTTCAAAGATGAGGACACTGTGTTGTATGAAATGTAGCCAATTTAAGCTATGCACAATGGTTAATGGTAGAATATCACTCTCTTTTATCTGAATCAATGAAGAGGCACTGCCAGTGCAAAATCTTTGTCATTAAAGCTTAGTCTTCGGACAAAGATGACATCATTTCAACTCATGTCAGACACGCTGGAGTGACATGAAAAGACCTGTCGAAGTAGCACAGCTACACTACAGGGCCATCAAGCGTTTTCTGCTCATTCGCCAGCCGTGTGTATGGACTGAGCAATGGGAGTGGTTAGCGCTTAGCATGAGGAGCTCAGCAGCCCCACTGATTAATAAGAACACTTGCAATAGTGGTAATGCAAAAAGGTGCAAACTTGAAACAAAGGCGCCATCACTTTAATTAAACCTGATAATCCCGAGCACTAATGGATTCACAGTCTATTAGGCAGCCCCTTGATAGCACTAAGGACTTTTGTCAATGTGAGAAAAAAGATGGTTCAGAGAGCATTCATTTCTGGAGCCACCACTACAGAGCAGGCCAAATCATGGTCGGTTGACCAACAATAGACAGACGGTTGTGCAAATGTATTGATTATTGCTCTTCAAGATCTTCTCTGAGGTTATAAAGAGTACAAAAGAGTAGGATATGATATAATTTCAGACATGGAAGACTTTATTGCACCACCAGTGTGATCACTAGCTTTAAAACTGCACAACAATCTATTCACAACAGAATGGAGTGGAATCTAAATCTGTTCTGGGAAAATGGTTGTGTAACTCTACCTATACAACCTGTGTTGTCTGCCGATTTTTGGCACACCAAAGCACTCTTTGTCTCGCCTCACGCAAGAGCAAGGGATTATCCCAGTTTAACAGAGATACCGAGGCTAGTCTCTTGTTGACAGGCTTATAACGTACATTACCTAATCCTGTGAGGTTAGGGATACAGTTAAAGCAGTTTATGACCATAGTCATTGATCTGAAAATGTCAACCTGACAGAAATCTGTTTCAAACCTTTCTTATTATCACAGGTACCACACAGTATACCCCACACACTAAACCATTAATACAACTGTCTTAAAACCTTCTGCTCTCTGTGAACTAATCTCCTGATTGCAAAATGTCAACTATTCATCCACGCACATTTCATCAGGGCAAATTCAAAATTCTTTTGAATAACTTTGTCTTGAAACCCAGCTTCAACTGAAGCTTTGTATAATTGCTATCTTTATAATTTGGTGCCCAATTGGTCATGTAGTTTTTAGTTGAAAATTTCAAAGGAAGCATCACTCCTTGTAAATGTACAAACCTTGACAGAAATCACATAGCTGACAAAAGCTCACAGTCAACCATAGGGTGGAAGTGTGGGTGCACTAAATCTGTAGTCTGTCTTCTGCTGCACCAACTGCTTAAAGATGTTGCAATCAGACAATTTAACCTTCCTTTAGAATCTCCTTCAAACTTCACAGTCTGTTTTTCCTGTGACACTACACGGATCTATGATGCCTAGTCTACTCAATTATTACATAAACGTCTGATCACAATTATTTAAGTTAATCACAATTAGTTATCCCGCTAAAATCCCAGGCTTATTACATACCAAGGCTTATTATTCAGTAACTACAGGGATGTCAATGCATTGCGTTTTCATTCATGGGGTTGAGGCAAATACAGAAAAAAATGCATTTATTGAGACACATTATGTGTCTTACAAAAACAAAACATTTTGACTGGTCCTCTAATGTTTAGGGGGCTGCAGTGAGTAATGTTTGTTCATTTGAGGTTGAACTGTTTTTGGATCTGTTATCAACAGCAGGAAATAAGATAGCTCATCAGACAATTTGGCAGTGTAGGTGTGTAGATACAGCTTAGGTGTGTACTTTAATAGTTGCACACAACAGACAAAAAAGACAATTAAATTGTTAATCGCAAGAATTTATATGATAGTTAATCGTCAGCTTCAGGATTGTGACAGGCCTAGGGATACTATTTCTAAGAAACTATAAAGCTTCTACCCAGCTGGACTGCTGGGTCACTCATTTCACCCCTTACACGCCCAGGGCCGACTGGCAGGCCCAAAGCTTTATTACACACTTCTGTAACCTAAGAACAGCTCAACCAGTTTGCCTTGAAGTCCCTGTAGTTAATGAATAATAAGCCTTAGTATGTAATAAGCCTGCGATTTTAGCAGACCTGAAGAACCAATTTTCTGCATATTTTGTTGTCTTCTATGCTGTAATGCACCTGATCCAACTCATGATCTAATGAACTAGCCCCTCCTGAGTTACAATGGGTGAGTTAGAGCAGGAAAACAGTGAAATGTGGAGGACAGGGGTACTCCAGGTACAGTGGGAACCACTGTTCTTTCGCCTGCCACAGAAATTAGTGGGCAGCCAACCAGTAGCCTTGATCACTCGTCCACCAATCTCATCAACAATTATTCTTCCTTTTATCAGCAACGTGAAAGGACAGTACAACAGCAAGAAACTAATTTCCAAACTGTTGTTCAAGATATTTTGACTTTTGAGTGGTGCTCCTGTTCTTATTTTAAGACTACTTTAGGTTGGCTAGCTGGCAAATCAACCAGATGCAGAAACCACACCACAATTATACTAATAACACTTGTATGTTAATTAAGTAGCATTTTATATACAAGGCAGTTTATAAGGTAAGTAGCGCAGCAGGTGTCATGTGAGGCTGGAACACTGAACACAGTGTGCCAGACTGCCAGTTAGTGGTGGTTCTGTTGTCATGTATACAGCACATGGATGTTTGATTGCTTCATATTGGACAAACGCATCTACAGGCAGTTTACAAGCGCTGTAATATTAGGTTAAATTTTCCTGCTTAAAATTTGCTAAGACAACGTTGTTAATAATGTAGACTACAAAAATTGCAGCTCTTGTGATTTGACAGTTGCATTTATTCAAATGGCAAATTTAATTTAAAAATTATTCATTCTTACGGATATAATGATTTTTGTACAACATACATTTTTAGTTCAACATACTGCATTGAACTAAATCCAGTTAACTGGGCCTAATTATGCTCTCTTTGTATGAACGACATGCAGAAAACAATTTTCTATTGTTAGTTGTGCTTTGGACCCCCTGAAACAGATGGGTTTGATAATTGTGAGCCTGGTGAAAGAGTATTCAAAGAGACTTCAGTTAAAACTTTGTGAACATCATGTCTTCTGAGAATGTAAGTGAATTAACCACTATTGTCATCATATCAGTATGTTGATTTTGCAATTAAGACCTAAACATCGAGCCAGACCTTTTTCTTGAGCCTGTGCATATAACGTTACTACATAAAGATGTATAACATGGTCCAAATAACTCCCACAAAATCCAACCTGAGACCTTTGATTTTTAAATTATTATTTTTGGCTTTACAGGGTGACTCACAGGAGCACACACATACCATATCTTAGTATGTTTTTTCTGACTCAGTAATTCTACTTCTTTCAATGTTCCCAAAAAATGTACATAGTACTGCTTTAAAGTATGTAAAGAAGATACCCACAATATGCTGAGAATGTAATGTGACATCATTTAACAGGTTACTGTGATGTAATGTGACATCATTTAACAGGTTAACAATATATTGTCATATTGTTACAGCAAAATATAACATTCATGCCAAACTGTGCAGCCTAAGCCCATAATCAAAACAAGACATGCGTTATTTTTCAACTTGTATTCCTACTGCAGCAGCAATAGCACTAGGAGGGTTATCTAGGCTAATAATATTGATGGCAAAAAAGAAATCCAGAGGAAACACTGTAACTGGTTCAACTTAAACTGTATCTCCCACAAAGAAGCAACCATTCTGCAAAACTTTATATTACCACTCAACATTCAAATAACACCATGCTGCCTCAGCACTCTCGTCCAGCCGTTTGACTCCCCCCATGGACCCTCTCACCAGCAGTTTCGCTCTTCCAAGAGAGCATGCGCCACCCTCGTGCACTCAGGTCTCTTGCCTTGTTCAAGTTCAATTCAGGTTTCCACAGCACTTGAGTACACTGTAGCTTGAGACCTCAAGAGACATTGGAAATCTTCTGATGCACTTCACCTAGCCGCCTACTCGAGTCTTGCATTGTGCCAAGCTGAAGTAGCATCTCATAGGGTTGCATCTGACTGAGGCTCAGTTCCTGCAGCAAAAAGCGTGAAAGTGTTGAAGGCCATTTACCATTGTTTTTTATGATTTTATCGTTGCTTATTTTACTCAGTAGAGCTGCATATATTTTCTAGCGTGACACTGCAAGGGCATTGAAAGCTGAAAAGAACAGTGTAATGGCTAGTTTTATACTCATCTGTTTTCACGCACTGTTATCACCTATCAGTTTTGCAGCCCCATGCTGTGATATATATCTCACTAAAGGAAAGCTGAAGACAGGTGTAACCTAACATGTAAGCAGAGGGAGTGAATACAATACCAAAGTCTAAAAGGGGAATTCCACTGATGTTTCAACATTTCTGCTTAATTAAATGGCTAAGATGTAAACAGAGTCATTCAGAGTGGTTTGATGTAAAAATGCTCCATTTTAGAGAAACATAGTGAATCAGAATTGCTGGTGATAGGAACTAGACGTTCAAAGTCTTTAATGCTTCTCAAAGCTACCTCACAGAAAGTTACAGATACACTGCCTGATGCCTAAGATGTTATTTTACAATGGTGTTGAGAAAAGGAGTTGGCCTATTAACCATTGTTTGAACTCGGATGAACAAAAATGTACCTGTACAGTACAATTTTTCTAACAATGTACAATTCACCATTTTACATCAAAGCACTCTGAATGACTGAATTTGTTTACATCTTAACCCTAAAATGATAAATGTTTTTTTAAAAAATCAGTGAAATTCCCTTTTAATCAAATTGACCTGGTCGTGGTCCACAGTGAAAAGAGAGAAACCAATGTTTGTGACCTTGTGAAAGTAGTCATCCATATAAGGTCTTTACAGCTTGGTAAGTACTTGGTAAAACAGAGAGGAAAAACAATTAATGCACGCACACACACAGACACACACAACATGACAATGAAACACCATTTTCTAAGTCTGTCTGTACAGCACTGTCGGCGTCATTTTCATGCACGCATATCAACATCTCACATCTGACTATTTAAAGTGATAAGAGCTCTGAGCTCTTATACTCCCAAGACCCTCCAAATCTGAGAAAGCGTCTACAAGGTGTTAAAGAAGTTAAGGTTAAATCTGTTGTTCTTACCCCCTCTCCTTTTCTTTCAATATATTAAACACATCCTTCTATTTTTCCAAAACACAAGCTGACAGCCTCACGCCTGTTAAAAAAAGAGGTGTTCCTTGTTCAGCTTTAGATGATTACGCTTATCAAAATGCTGTGCTGCAATCTAACACCTATACTTCTAAAAACAGACTGTAAACTTCTGTAAAACTGGAGTTAAACAAAACCATAATAAATAAGCACACTGCAGGAGCAGTAGTAAAGTGGAAATTACTTCAGTGCCAACACAAAAGGAATAAGTGCTGATTTCCTGTCTGAAAAAGGAGAAATATCAGTCAATTAACCACAAACATTACAATAGTGCAAGTGAGTTCAGAGCTCTTAAACTAAATGTAGACACTTTTCTAAACTGATGTTTTTAGTCATTTGTGTAAATGCCATCATACTGTATAAACACTAGCAGAGGCGGTGATAGTCTGGGATCATCTGTGATCTGCATTCTGAGTTCTGAGTTTACAGCTTGCCTGCTAGATAAAAGGCTTTACTTTTCGCTTCTTTATATTTAAGAACTGGTTAATGTAAAGCACTAAGAATTCCAAGAAGTTACATGTTACAGCAAAACCTAGTACAAGCTGTTCTCAAAGAAATAATGCATGGAACTGACATAAGACAGCACAGCAGAAATATTGAGAATGCTCAAGTCAGCATACCTGAACACAATGTTCTTCTAAACAGTCTATTTACAATAGATGGTGGTTGAAAATGCTGAAGAACTTTTCGTCCAGCCGAATAGGCCTTTGAGTTCCTCAGCTAAATAATGCCATTCACATCTGAGAATGGTACCAAGCCATAATGTACTTCCAATGTTCGTGGTACCATTAAGAGTATTTTGTGCACTCTGTACTCTATAATGTTGATGGTCCGCATTTGCATCAACTCCTATATTTCCAGAAAATAAGAAGCTCATGACCATTTGCTATTCCATCTGTACAGAGTATACAAACTTAAGGAGCGTTCGGCTAGGAATGGGCAATACCACTAATTTTCTGTTCATTCCAATACAAACTAATACCAAGGCTAACATCCCAATACCAGTACCAATACAGATACTGTTAAAAGTGCCCTTCTGCAAAAAAGAGTTAAAAGAGTTCTTTTTGATTTCTACAGTGGAAAAAATATACTTGAAAACCTTTGCACTAGTGCTAAATAAACTACCATACAAACTGACTGTTTACAGAAATAACTTAAAGCATTCACAGGCAGAAAGAGAGGGTGGAAGGAAAAGTAGTTCCTGCTCTACACATTTCTTTTCTTCATCTTTTTTTCACTGTCTGTTTAACAATTCTGATGCATATTAAGCTTACTGCTTAAAGGACTGTTGTGTGAAGACTGCTTCTCAAAAGAAACACCAGGATCGGAAATATCTATATTTTAGCATCAATCTGCCCACCCCTACATGCAGCTTTCACTGTAGTATAAAAAGTAAAATGATGGTGGCCACTTTCTTTTCCACTTAGTGACTGTGGAGCATGTGTGTTCTACTTTTCTGTAGACCTGACAGACCTATTTTACCCCTCACAGAATGAGACATGTACAGTCCTCTTACTGACTAGCAAGGTCGTATGATTCAGAGTTTCAAAATAGAACTCAGGCATTTCATCAATGAGAGAAACACTGGCTTACTGAGTCACAGAGAACACTGTAGTGTGTGTCTGTGCCAGAACTGCAGGCCAGCCTCTTCAGTAACTGCACAACGTCAGAACGTGTCGTCACCAGTGACTTTGGATACTGAAGTGTGGGCTACTTGGTGTTCACATATAGTAAGAAACGCTGGTTTTCTCATCTTTTAAGCGCTAACTTAACTTGAAATCTGACCCATATCTGATATTTGAGCTTCTGACCTCCTTTTAGTTCATTAAAGTTACCTCAGAGCGGTCATAAAAAGTAGCTTCCACTGTAAGTTACTGTTCACGTAGTTCCTGTCAGTTTCTGCTTAGTCGAACTTCTGAGTACGAATGACCAGTTTTGCACCTAAAGCGTTTTAAATGTACAAACGACATGTAAAGCAAACGTTCAGGTCCATCTTGGCTGATGAATTTCTAAAGCCGAGCGACACGGTAGTGTCTAAACGCCGAGTGAGTGATTAAGTGAGTGAGTGTGTTCGAATGGCGGTTCTATGCTAACCGGCATCACCACAAATAACCCGTCCGCACTTCAGGGAAACCGAAAAAAAGTTCACTCGACACTTCGTCCAGTGAACTTCGACACTTCGACATTCCAGTCGGCCTTAGCTAATTTTTGGTGTGACGAGAACGTCGCGGACCTGAGGTGAGGAGAAACGGGGGAGTTTTTACCTTCTGGTCCACGATGGAACACGCCATTTCTCGGACCTGCGCGAGGCTGAAGTCGCCCGAGTCGAGCAGCACCGGCTCGCGGCTCAAGCCGATCTGGATGTGGAAGGAGACGCCCTGAGAGCCCGGGACGGGGCTGGGCGCCCGGATCACCGGAGGGACACTCATGTGAATCCCCGAGCGGTCACGGCTGGACAGCAGCGGTCAGTCTGGGCTCAGTCGCGGTCAAGCGCGCTCCGGTTCTAGCGAAAAAAACTTCGATTCGCCCCCAAATGCCGAAAAATATCCTTAGAGGTAAAATGACGCGCTGGAAATATAGCTAATAAATCGGACTGCATTTAGAGGCACTGGAGAGCAACGAGTTTTTTGGTCATTGAGAAACGATGATGATGGAGCCATAGACGTCAGATATGTTTAATGTTGGGCTCTGATAGACACCGCCTCCTGCTTGTTCCGGTGATCAGAGCGAGGTGCCTAACGCTGAGCTTTATGTGCAAGACATCTATACAGCCATCTTTCTGTCCTTTCAGAACATGTAAAAACCGTTTGCAGATATTTAGGTTTCTATTTTATTTTGCCTGACTTGCTCGAAAAGGATGCTTAGCCTACATTATAGTTGTTTGTTGCTTATATTAAAGTTTACTGTATTCAGTTTGAACTGCTTCTTTGAATATAATGTAGTCTCTAGGGTACACTTAGTGTTACAGACCTTTGGACAATAATAAGAAACACAACATGATTATTCCAGTTTCAGCTGACTGCTTGAGCAAAGGTTTAATAAGTTCAGAGTTAACGGTAAAAGGCATGGGAAGCTAGGAAAGTAGTTTCTTGTGGAGACTACGTGTTTAGAAATTAATGTTATTCAGAACCTCGTCCTTGTCCATATTACGATAACTCACACATGATACCAGACACACTGTTAGGAGGGGAAGTCTCAGCGCGAGTTTGCTGTCTAAAATTAAGCTAGTTTTTTTCACAGGCTAAACTGAGTGGCCCATTAGAGCAAGTGCCTTTTATCTGAATTGCAACTTTACACATTAAGATGTAAATATCTCAGTTTGACCGGGCTCGAGTGGGCCAACTGTGCTCCCGCGTCAGCATGTGTGCCGGCATGTTGTCAACAGGAGGGCTGGAGGACTCGCGGTTGCTAAGGGAGACGGGCCAGCTGAGGCTGCTCCTCCCACGCCCGCTGCAACCTGGGGCGCTTTCAAAACGCACATTTGCGTTCTGTGCACTCGCATACTAACAAGAGTGCGAAAGTTACATCCGGGGTTTTAAACTTATTTGCATATGCAAGAGTTGAGCAACCGTTGACATGGCAACTCTTTAGCCTACGTTCTGAACGTTTTGTGTTTATCACTGGCGTCGTCCAAAATCACATACTACATCAATGAATGCACTTCTAATGGCGAGCTACTGTTTTTGACATACTACGTAGTATGATGGTATGCAATTTTGGACGAAGCCACAGGTTCAGCTATTCTACTGTTTCAGTCACGTGACGTTATTTCGTGCAGTGGCCATATTAATGAAAATGTCTTGAAAATGTACTACAGTCGGAGCTATGATGAAGAATTAGAGTAAGAAAAGTGAATATAGAAATTACATTTAACATGCCACTGACATATACCAGTCTCCAGCGGAACATGCCAGTATTAAATAGAATAATAGTCGTGAGTGGAACATGTAATGATTAAAGAGTTCACTTTCATTTTGCTAGAAAAAAAGAAATGATACCAAATTCTACATTTTGAGGGTGGCCTTTGCATGACTACTATAACTGAGCAAAGATGTTCTAAGGTGGTTTCTTAGCTGAAACATTGCATAGATATTTAGTTAGCTTGTTTAATGTATGAAATGCTAGCTTGGCCATCAGGTTATTCATCATCAACTGTAATTTGATTTAAGAACATAAAAGTTTCTACTATCATGCATCGCTTCATGGATCGTGAGTTATATGAGTACTTAACATGAATTCTCCATTCAGTTAAATTAAGTCGGTAAACATGACTGGCTCTAGACTTATCACTTCCACTGTTACAACACAAGCTGTAGTCTGCAGCCTGTGAAGACTATAGTTATGTCAAACCCTGCTACTAGAGATCGACACCTCCTACAAAGTCTAGTTCCAGTTAACATACCCTATTCACATGTTCCTGCCTTCTTTGATTAAATGGATCTTTCCATGGGCAGAGCTATATAGCCCTGGTCTTAATAGAGTATTACACTGCTTTCACATTTTCCCATTCTAAATAGTGCTTCCTAGAGTACAGTACCAAACACCTCTTTAACATGAAACTACATTCAGATTAAGCTTCATGGAAGAACTTAAAACATTAGTGCTATGAACATTTGTTTGCAAAAGTTTGGGTGCCTCTGGTCAAATGACACAATTTGTTGATTTTTTTAAACACATCCTCTACAGAGAACACATTTGTGCACCATTACTGTTTATTAGCTGAATGTAAACATTATAAAAACAATAAAAAATTTGGCCTGTGCAAAAGTGATGGCACATTTTATATTTTATGTTTTATTTTTTTCTAAAACCTGACAAATAAATAGAAATTGTGCTCTAAAATGTACAGGGAAATGCCATATTTAGGTGTGTTCTTTGTACATGATGTGTTAACTTATTTTCACTAAGAAATGAAACAAAACCTGTAATTTGACCAGGGGTGTTCCAATTATTTTAAAGTAATTGGGTGGGGGGACTGGCACAGTACTCTCAGTAGTGGGCACTCTTCTTCAGCTTGAATGCATCATATATATATATATAAAAAGACCGCAACAACAGTTTGTTCTGTTTCGTGGCTTTTTTTCTTTGGGAAGTTGTTTGTTCTCTAACGTCTCTCAATTTTCGGGTCGATTCCGTGTCTTCTGCCCCTTTTTTGTTTGTGTAATACAGCATTTTCCTGCAGCAGCATCACTAACCTGCAACAGCACACAGCACACGTGACTGACCTTGTGCAACGACTGAACGTCACTTTGCGCTTTAATGCCCCAAAGTCTTTTTAATGACATGCAATTTCTGGTTTGACAAAAGCGGCTAAAATTATTCCACTCATAAGCCCGTAAAAATAACCTTCTTTAAATCAATCCAAATTACAGAAGACGAGAAGTCAAAAGATTATCCGCGCATGTCACACAGAAAAAAAAATACAGTCAGGCACTGGCATGTGCCAAAGCACCCCTCTGATGGATAATAAGGTTTCTCTGTGTTAGGAGTTATTACAGGTCAGGACCCCCTGGTGCATGTCATGATGACTTCTAATTGCAATTTACGTAATAAGTGGGAGAGAGTTTTGGTAACTGGTCGAAATGGAGAAGAAATGATTAGGGACTTGTCAGAAATGACAGTTTTCAGTTAAGCAGCCCTTTCTTTTCTTTCTTTCTTTCTTTCTTTCTTTCTTTCTCTCTCTCTCTCTCTCTCTCTCTCTCTCTCTCTCTCTCTCTCGCACTCTCTCTCTCCCCCCATTCTCTCTTTCTCTTCAGTTTCAGCTGTGTTAGGGTCCCTCTCACAGCAATTAACTCAGCTCCCACTGGAGCTTCACCCCTGATCAGACTGACAGAGCAAACATCTATATTCATTATGATGGAGACAGAAGCAACCTTTTTTGACGGACACTGTAGTAGCATATTAGGCAATGTCATTTTGTTTGGGTTGTTGCTTGATTTCTTTTCAGAACAAAAATAACTCTGAGTGCCTGTATACAGTCTGCGCCAAAGTCAGAGACCACTCTTAATTTATTTAAAAACAGCATCAGGAAAAAAACAGAAATTATATTTAATAGAAATGTATACTGAAGTCTCAACAACTGAATATGATTTTTTTAAGTATGTAGTGTGTGCACCATATGTCTGTGTTATAGCCTCCATACTATTCGGGAGACTTGCTTTAAGCTTATAAATCTGTATGGATATTTCCCCACACCTCCAAAGTTTAGTCCTAGAAGTTTGCAGGTTGCATTTTCTGCTTCTTACAATCTAAGTAGTCCCAAAGACATTCAGTGATGATGAGGTCTGGACTTTGGGGTAGTCAGTCCATTATTCTGAAAACACCAGCAGCTGCTTTGTTGGATTTTGCAAATTTTCTTATTTTTGTCTGTTCCCTTTTCTCAATAATGCTTCCTGACAGGTATTCATCCTTTCATACTCATAGCATTGAGTTGTCTTCTCGCAGTGGAAGGATCTGAAGCAAGAATTGAGCTTGATTGTCTCCTGTCTTTCAAAGATGAAAGGTTTAAGTATGATATTAACAGTTTTGGTGGTCTGGTCTTGTATGGTTGTTAGGAGTACCATACTTTGCCCTTATGCAACCAGATATTCTATCTAGTCTCCTCAGAGCTATCTCCTGAAACCACTTAACCCGTTAAATGGCCAGGGCACACCGGCAGGCCCAAAGTTTCATTACACACTTCTATAACCTACGAATAGCTCAAACAGTTTATACTGAATTCACTGTAGTTACAGAATAATAAGCCATACTATGTAAGTTGCCAGGGATTTTAATGGGTTAACTTGTACTAAATGACTGTTTTGACTGGAAATTAAATACATATTGGTCTCTGACTTTTGCACAGCAAAATTGGCTAAGCTCATAAGCTTTTTGGAAGGAAAGACAAGAGCAGGGTGGAGGTCTGTCTTTTTATTCTTGTGAATGTACTCACAGCTCATGATCTTTGTTTTGGTCTGAGCAAGCAAATTCAAAAGTGGTCTTTTAAGGATAAGACTGATTAGGTTTCTAGTAGTTGATTCAATCTGATTTCAAGCAAGGTGCCTTCACAGCAGTGTATTACAGTTGTTTTAGTCCATCTAGGTGAATGTTCCAGACATAAAGTATACTCAACCCAGCAGCTGCATTACAAAAGCTAGGCTGCAGCCGGGAAAGGTCCTCAGAAGGACTATCCTATATATTCTGCTTATTTTTATTACATAATGCAAAACGGAATGGTTTACCAAGGCCATCTTGTCATGTCATCAGAAAATAGTTGCCATGCAAAATTTAATGAAGAAAATACTGCTGATGTGAAAGATAAGCTGGCAAGCAAAATGGTCATGTGAATGATGTAATGCATGTCAGACAAAATAATTTGTTTGAAATTATATGCTGTCCTACGAGCTACGAACTGTTAAACTCACTGGAAGCAAGTGCATTTCTTAGCCTGTATTCAATTTACACCCTCTTGAACAGATACACAACTAAAGAAAAAGTGTACTGTATATGTTACTATATATTGTACTGGCAGTTGGTTTCATCTGCTGGTGTTTCTCTTGAAGTTTCATCAGGTCAGGCACGTGTGAAAGGAATTATGGATGACAAAAGAGTGTGAAGGATGCTCCAGTAGTGTCCTCAAAAAATGTTAGAATGTAGGCTGCCTTTCTTGGTTGTATTCAAGGGATCCTTCTGATTTGAAAAAACTTGGATGATGTAGTGGTCTAGAAATGCAGCCCACCTGGACCACAGCCTAGCTTTTGGAACGCAGATAATGTCTAACTGTCCAAAGTATACAAAGGAATGTTCTACATAACAATAGTAATTGACCTTTTCTGTGCACAACTGTCGCACATTTGGACCAGCTTTACAGAATGCTCTTACAAATTTTACTCAAGCTAATGAAAAAATTATAGCACGACATTCAGGTTGCATTAATAATTCCACATGCATAATATTTATTTTGCATAAGCACCAAAGGTTACATGGTTTGTTGTCTATTTCTAGTCCAGTCTTCTAGTTTTTAAAACTGGAAACTTAACATTGTGTAGCAATTCTAAACTCAACCCAAAATTTATTAGGTTGGGATTTTTGCCAAAGCTTTTGTGAAACTTGTCCGATCTAGCAACAGTTGCTACAAAAGAATGCATTTGTGGGCGAAGCATCAATTGCCATCCTACAGTGAATTATTCAAATTACCCAAGGCCATGTTATCAGCATCTAGAATAATGGATTTGTTCTGTGGTTCATCTTGGTGCTTGCGGCACGGTGGCGCAGTGGGTAGCGCTGTCGCCTCACAGCAAGAAGGGCCTGGGTTCGATTCCCGGCCAGGCGACCAGGGTCCTTTCTGTGTGGAGTTTGCCTGTTCTCCCCGTGTCTGTGTGGGTTTCCTCCGGGTACTCCGGTTTCCTCCCACAGTCCAAAAACATGCAGTCAGGCTGATTGGACACACTAAATTGCCCCTAGGTGTGAGTGTGTGTGTGAATGTGTATGTCTGTCTGTCTGCCCTGCGATGGACTGGCGACCTGTCCAGGGTGTATCCTGCCTTCCGCCCAATGACAGCTGGGATAGGCTCCAGCACCCCACCGCGACCCAGAAGGATAAGCGGTTTAGATGATGGATGGATGGATGGATGGATCTTGGTGCTTTTCTAGTCCATGTCTCAAATCCAGCCCTCATCTTCTAGCAACAGGCTGTGGAAAAATCAAACCCACTAATATGATGCTAATATATGATGTGTCTTAGGAAACAGAGGCAACGGGCTACAGCTATCATAAAGTGGGCACATCAAAGGGAAGTGAGCATGACTGATGCACGGCCAACGCTGCACAAGAGCCACTCATCAATCTTTCATGGGCCTCCTTCAGCCATCATACCTCCTCGATACGCTTCCTCTCATTCATTCGCTTATTCACCCACTCTTTTGTTTACTTTTGACTGTCTACTCCAAAGAATCAATCAAAGCCAAAGAGAATCTGAGGGTGCAGCTGAGAGAGCTAACAGCACACTGAAAAGGTGTATATATTATATGTAAACGTGGTCAAGATATGTGAGCTTGATGTTTTTGCTCGACTCTTTAAGCCCGCTTTCAAAGCAAAACACAATTGCTGTCAAGTGCTTTTAGATTACTTCAAACCTAATTATAAGGAGTTATAAATACCTCCCTTCATGTGACCAGAAAAATAAAACCTTGGTAAACCTTTATGTCAGTAGAAGCGCCTTGTGAGAACTTAATTTTTTTTTATATTTGCTTGGTTGAGGCCTAGAACACCATGCAAGACTTCCTTGGAACAGATCTGCTTTGTCCGCTTGTGTTTGTTTTACGATATGATGGCTGTGCTTTGGCAAAGCTTAAAATCCCCATGGTGAAAACACACTTTCTGCAATGACACCTCTGAAGACTCAACAAAAAGGTCCTGTTTATAATGCCATAGTTTGCTGGGTGAAATTCAAATAACAATGGGATGCATATATACTGCCTGCTATAATGCCAGTACCCTGATTGAAGTGTGAAGTAAAGTGTTTTGGATAGGGTCTGAACAGATTCAGTCTGTTCTTTGCTCCAATGCTTGACAGCACTGCTGGGAAAAAAACAATCTTTGACCATGTTTTTTTGCAGAATCAGAATGTTTTCTTTTATGCTGTTGCTTTGAACAGTAAACTGTTGGTTAGTGTGTCTAAAAGTATGTTGTGTTTTAATTAATTATAAAAAATGCAAGGGTCTGTATTTGGTCCTCAGTTTCTTACTGTTATAGCTAGATACAGTTTGGGCAGCCCTGGTCAAATTACATGTTTTCTTGAGTTTCCTAAATAAAAATACACTTCTACACATTTTGATGCATAATTACTGTTTATTTGCTGAATTTAATAAATGGGGGAAAAAAAAAAAATGTGACATGCCAAAGTTACTGCACATTTTATAATCAATGTTTTATTTTTTCCAATATGTGAAACCCAGCAAATAAATATATTTGTGCACTCAAATTTGCAAAAAAAACATTGTATTTAACATGTAACTGACCATCTTACTAAATTATTCATAGTTATCAAATTTGTAGGGGTTACTATCAAATAATTTGTAGTTACTTAATTCAGTAGTTTATGAATAAAATAACTGAACAATAAGCAATGTGTTTAATTTAGCAGTGCAAAACTCTTAGGCACCTAAGCAAATTGTGACAGCAAAAACATGTCAGTGCATTCAAATAAACATAAACACTGTAAAAAGTAAGATTTTCTTGTTTTTAAAAAGTACCTGATATCCTGAGATGACCCATCATCAAATCCACACCTGATTTAAGAAAGCACTGATTGAGCCATGATTTATTTTATTCAACAATAATTTACATACTATTGATTTGAATAGTATTTTACAATTTTGTATTTTTTTTTTTTTATTTAATTGAATGGTTTTTTAGAAACAGTAATATGTTGCTAATTTCTTATCAAATTTTCTCTCTTGCAGATTTGATTGCGGCTTTTCAAATATGAGGCATTCTGAATAATTTTACTATATTCTTATTCTCAATGTTATACAGCTTTCTCAGCCATTGCAGTATCATCATAACATTTGTTTATACATGCTGGAGTTTTTAAATACTTGTGTCCACTCACTGTCCACTCTATTAGACTCTCCTACCTTGTTGGTACACCTCGTAGATGTAAAGTCAGAGACAGCATGTCATTGGTTGCTGCACAGTTTGTGTTTGTCATTCTCTGGTCCTACATCAGTGGTCACACGATGCTGCCCACAGGATGCTGTTGGCTGTATGTTTTTGGTTGGTGGACTATTCTTAGTCCAGCAGTGACATGGAGCTGTTTCAAAAATCCAGCAGCACTGCTGTGTCTGATCCACTCATACCAGCGCAACACACACTAACACGCTACCACTAAGTCAGTGTCACTGCAGTGCTGAGAATGATCCACCACCCAAATAATAACTGCTCTGTAGTGGTCCTTTGGGGGTCCTGATCATTGAAGAACAGGGTAAAAGGGGGCCAACAAAGTATGCAGTGAAAGAAATGGACTAGAGTCTCAGTAAAGTGCACCTATATGGTAAGTGGAGCTGATAAAATGGACAATGAGTGTAGATAGAAGAAAGTTCCTAATATAGTGCCAGGTGAGTGTATATTCATTCAATATTACGTAAGTGAAAAACAGGTCAATGTTTCTACAGGTAGATCTTGCTGCAATGTGACACACAAACAGTGATTGTGACAACAGTTCAAACGGAATCAATGATTTAATGAATGATTTTCTTCCCTTTCCCTGGATCATCTGTTTAGGAAAGGTGTGTGTTTACTATTAGTTCATTAAAGTAAAATCTAGATGATAACTGCCATGGGCACATTGGGCTCTATTTGATTCTTCCTTTTTGCTCTGTTGTGCTGTGCACAACTCAGAGACTACCGTTTATTTATTATT
This sequence comes from Colossoma macropomum, assembly GCF_904425465.1. Classification (NCBI taxonomy): domain Eukaryota; kingdom Metazoa; phylum Chordata; class Actinopteri; order Characiformes; family Serrasalmidae; genus Colossoma; species Colossoma macropomum. Next base: position 16,388,676 of record NW_023494803.1, on the reverse strand, counting down.
TCCAACCCAAATCGTTTTCAAAACTGGAGTTGAAAAATATGATTAAAAGATATAGACAAAATGGCATTTAAAACAACTGTGCAAGACCTGGTAGAGCACCAAAACTGTCACTGTCAGATAAACAACACTTAAAGCTCCACAGGTGTTTATGTTCATTCTTCCACTGTGGAAAGATTCAGCACTATGGGTCTGAAAGGATGCAAAGAGTCAAAAAGCTGTTACTGAGAAAAAGAAAAAAACATCTGTTAAATATATGTGTTTTTCTGTTTTTTGCCCTGATGTTGAAACATAAATGATTTGAACGTGATGGCCTTTTTGACTCAAAATTAAATAAATGATGGGTGGTCTCTGACTTTTGCACACTACTATATGTGAGAATGCACTGATGTAATATCTATTCTTTGGATCAGATCAACACATAGCAGAGCCCTAATTAAAAGCTGTGATTCTCCAAACCTCTTCTTACATAACACATTTTTATAAATTAATAGCAAATTAATAAACACTGTGATGTATTGTTTTTATTCTCGTAATGGTTGGAGGGTGTGTTTTTCTTAAGAGGAGGGCTCGAAGGAAGTGTTTGTGTGTGTGTTTTTGTGTGTGTTTTTGTGTGTATGTGTGTGTGCTCTGTCTTCTCAGTCACATGGTTATGTTTACCACTGCTGGAACACTTAATTTAAGGCTCTGGGAATTAACTGATGAAATCTTGGTAACATTAAACGAATTTGCCTTGCAACACACATACACACACACACGCGCACACACACACACACACCAGACAGCCCTCATACAGCCTTCCAAACATCAACCATGAAATTGCATTCATAAAAGCAAAGCTTACTGGGCAGTTGTAAAAGAAACAATGTAGGTGAAACTGATGCCATTCTACAGAAGAAGGAATTCAGTTTTCATCTAAAACTAATTGCATTGTAGACATGACACGTTTGTAAAAGGCCACAGTCTGACATCATGAAAGTCTGTCGATTACAATGAAGAACACATTGTAATCTCAGAAATGTTTTGCAACATTCATATATTTTTTTTTATTTTAGCAAAGCAAACATATTTTAAGAATACTGCGATTATGTTTGTGTTAATTAGATATAATTAGTCGTATCCCAAGAATGTTTGCAAATGCAATATACAATATGTGTCATGACTTGTATAACTTAATGAAGAAAAGTTTTACCAACATAGTTTTTGTCTAAGATTTCTGATATTTATACTGGTGCCTTATTTGCATACATGGCTCTACAGATTATGTCAGATGTTTAACCATATGACGGTTGTATAACAACAGAGTCCTAATATAAAAATAGTGCCACACCTTATTTTGGCCAAGACATTCACCAGCAAATGTCATACATGTTTATACTTAAAACCACTCAGCTCCTGTCATGCCAAAACATGGCCAGAGCAGTGCGCAAACAGGCGATGCGATGATTACGCCGCTGCCGCATGAGGAAGCTGTTTCTTCATTATGCTGGCCTGCTCTTATTTTTGATACTTAACCAGGAAATTGAATAGCAAACATCAGAAAACATATTGCAACACTGCCAGGGGCAGCCCTCGGCGCACCCCAAATAAAAAACAACAGAGAGCACCTTTAATTATTTTGCGTCTCCCAATAACAACTTTAATTGGCTCGTGGAGGCGTCCGGGGCCCACGGAGGCAGAGCGTTTGTTCAGCGGGGACTTAAAGGCGACCAATGCTGTCCCCTAATGGCTTCTCTCGCTGGTTGTGGAGTTCACGGGCCGCTAATGACTCAGTTGTCACCACTCTCGTTATCTTGGGGCCGACCCCAGCAGGCCATCGCCAGGGACAGGCTTAATTGGGAAACGGGGTGTGGCTAGAATTAGAGTGGATGGCGGTCACTGTTGCATGGATGAGCAGACTTGATAATAGACTCCCGGGAGACCATATTAATCTACAGTTTCAAACCTGTAAATTGAACACCCAGGCCTGAAGGCCTCTCTGGGTTCCGCCGGCATCCCGCGCTCTTTGCTGCATGTGCGTAGGAGTTGTTTGTGTAGGGCATGACATCTCTGTTTGCTTTAGGGGTTTAGAAGGACCAGTGAAGTTGAGGATAGGGCTGCATGATGTGAACAAAACACTACATTGCGATTACATTAACAGCAATATGCCTTGCAATACTTGCAAACACACTGGTGACCCTTTATAAAACATGGTTAAAAATTGGCCTACATTGCTGGAACCATATTTATTTATTCTATTTGCATCATCTAAATGTATATAAACACCCACAGAGAAAATCACTAAGATCAGTAAGGTCTGAGGAAAGAACAATGGCTTTGTTCGAGGATTATTTGCTTATTGTAGCTTTCTGCAATATTAATATCACAATGGATAATATCAAGATAAAGAGTAATGATTTATAGCCCTGGGCAAGATTTTCAGTGTAACATTGTTACTACATGCTAGCCATCAGTTTCCAGCTGTTTTGCTTCTTTCCTTTAACCACCAGATTGCTGCATGTTGCGCTTCGTACTGTCCATCAGACTGAAGTTTTTACTATAGTGAAAGGCTCATTATTTGATCCGTATCAAACCAGACACTAATTAAATACATTGTGTTTTTTTTTCTCAGCTAGCTAGCTAGCATACTTGCTATCCAAACTACTTGCTTCCCATCCATTTCGAGTTGTTTTCACTCTTTCCTTTAAACTCCACATTTACTGCATATGATGCTTCATTCTGCCCATCAGACTGATGTTTTTTTTCATAATGAAAGGCTCGTTATTTGATCTGTATCAAACCGGCCCCTCATTAAATATATTTAGTTCATGTTTTTTTCTCAGGCTAAAATTTAACTGGTCATAAGTCAGAGTGAGAGAAGAGTTGTGAGTCATTGAAGGCCAAGTCGAGTCACGAGTCAGTGAATGTCAAGTCAGTGACTCAAGTGTGAATCGAGTCCCCATCTCTCTCTTTAGATTCTGGAGAAATTGTTTAGGCCAAAACCCTGGGACCAGGTCAGAAAACCTTGTTTTTTGTTGTTTGTTTTGTTATTCTTTAGACTATAGAGCCTCCATATAGAGCAGGGGTTCTCAATCTTTTCCGTCTTAAATGCTTACAGAAAAAACAAAACTCAACATTTTTGCTTAAAAATTCAATTTTTGGGAAAATTGTCAACAGAGCTGTATTTGAGTACGTACCTCACAATATGTGGCATGTATCAGTGAACATAAAATATCCAGAAATAAGGCAGAATGCTGACAAATTAAGTAGAATGTTTCTACAGCTGTTTCAACAATTGTACAAATGTTTCTGTCACTTACGAGTCAAACAACTGAAACCTCAGGGAATGTGTATTTTGTTTCTAGAAGCGAGGGGCAAAAATTTGGTAAAGCTACCTTTGTGTGCCGTTGTTGCAAAGATTGCATTAATGTTGTTTATCATATCATTTTAGATTTATTTTTATTTGTTAAGTCAGTTTGTTTTTCACAGATTTTTATGACAAAGTGCTATCACCAAACAACCCCCCCCCCACACACACACACTGCCGCGAGGAACACCAAAGGATGCTTCATGGCCCACTTGAGCCTGTGGCCCACTGGTTGAGAAACCCTGATGCAGAGGAATAGTTCAACAATACAAAAATGGCAGATAAATGTGCAAAGTCATATTTCCCATCTAAAGTGTGCTTGATATCTCACTAACCCTGCATGTGTTAGCTGGGCCAATAAATAACATGCAATTAAAAGAGGGAGAATTTCGCCGCAAAGCCTATCATCCAGTAGCCATTTTGGCAGATGTTGTCACAGTGATGGGAAATGTGTGGACATGCCTGTCAAGATGCACAAGTGGATAATTCTGCTCTCAGCAGCCTCGGGCCAGCAAATAAACAACAACATGTTTTCTGTCAGATAAAAATGGGACATAGTATGAGTTTGATAAGATCAAGCCTCATTTAAATTGGAGGAAATTTGAACATTATGTTTACTAACCAACTATGAGTAAAAATATCCTTTGGAAAGAGGCAACTTTACACGTTACATAAGTTAAGCATTTCAGGAAAATGCAACATATTCAAAAACAGAAATGTGACTACATGCAAATTTCTCATATTTGCAAAGCTCTCAATTTACCTTACACTAAAAAACAGGCTTTGATTGATGCCATAGAACAAACACATTTGATTTCCTAAAGAACCATGTTTGAAATGGAGGTTTGTGAGTGTGAAAAACCTTTTAAAGATTTAAAGAACCTTCACAGAATGTAAAGAAGATAATAATATAATTACGCAATAATGCCACACACGGTGCACGGTGTAACCTGTTTAGATTTTAATGTCTATTTATATTGGCTAGTGCAATTCAACACAGTTTAAATGTTGTTTTAAACAGACAACGTATCACAAATGATGTATTTTTAATAAGGCTACGTTAGAAATATTCCACTCAAGATGTTGTAGGTTACCTTATCCAGTGTTGTCTGGCTTTCTAATTATTAGACTTGTGTATAATCTGTAATGAGGCAGCCTAAATTAATACTTTCTATAGCCTGCCATTGTGATGTTTTGCTTAAGTTGTGCTTAATGATGTGCACTGAAAAAGTGATTTAATTTAATTTAATAAATATACCTGATTCAAAAAGATGAATATGAGACGATAGATCAGAATTGCAGTTTTAATTTCCTGTTGCTTACATGTAGATGTGTCAAACAACTTAGACCATGGCACGTTCACCCAATTGTAAGGTGAAAAGTAAGTAACACTTACTTATATTTGGTTGCATGTCCCCTGCTTGCAATAACTGCATCAAGCTGACGATCCACTGACATCCCCAAACTGTTGCATTCATCCTTTATGATGCTTTTCCAGGTCTTTACCACACCTTCTTTCAGTTGTTATTTGCTTTGGGAGGTTTCTTCATTCAGTATCCTCTTTAGGAGATGAAGTGCATGCTCAATTGAGTTAAGGTCTGGTGATTGACTTGGGCAATCTAAAACAAATCCACTTTTTTTCCCTTAATGAAGTCCTTTGTTGTGTTGGCAGTGTGTTTGGGGTCATTGTCTTGTAGCATGATGAAGTTTCTCGCAATTAGATCGGATGCATTTCTCTGTAAATTGGCAGACAGAATGTTTCTGTAGACTTCTGATCCCATTCTGCTACCATCATGAGTTACATCACCAATAAAGATTAGTGAGCCTGTTTCAGAACCCATGCAAGCTCAAGCCATGACTCTACCTCCACCGTGTTTGACCAATAAGCTCATATGTTTTGGGTAATGAGCAGATCCCTTCTTTTCCCACACTGCCTTTCTAGCAGTTTTGGTGTTCCAAAACTTTTGTGGGTCATCTCTGTTTCTGTCATCAGTTGCTGTTGTTTTCCTTGGCCAATGTCTGGTTGGAAGCACACTAGTGGTTTCTTTTTTTCATTCCAAATTGTTGTATTGGCTATGCTCAATGCTTGTGCAGTGGCTCTCATTGATTTGAACACTTTTCTCAGCTTTAAAATGGCTTGCTTTTCTCCATACACAGCTCTCAGGTCTTCACATTGGTTTATCCTTAACAACAAATGTAGTCTTCACTGGTTAAATCCAGGGCTCAAACTATGAGTAGATATTCAGAGTTATTAATTCTTTACACAATCAATCTATCTAACAGGGCACAACTAGACAACAAGATACACCTGTTAGTCACATGTCCCAATATTCTTGCTCATTTGAAAAACAGGTGGGTTCAAAAGCTGCCACTTTCTAAGTTGTATAACACAACTAAATGTAAATATCAGAACACAGAAACTGAAATTCTGAACATCTCATGTTCATTTTTCTATCTCAAAGCCAAATGTGTTCAGTGCACAGAAAACAAAAGAATTAGCCTGGCCAATTCAAGAAGTGTCATAATTTAACAATATTCACACTCCAATCCTTGCTCTTACCCTTATATATTTCAACTCAGAGTGATACAGTTTATAGATATACTTATAGGATTAATTATTTGAATGCATCTTATGACTCCTTTCCAAAGTGCCATGTTGTTCAAACCCATTCAATTTAGGCTGTGACTGGCTGTGAGAAGCCCCACCCTTCCTTCCAGGCATACACTGTTGCCTGAGACACTAGCTTTTGCTTTTACACCAAACCTCAAAGCCACACCTCCTCACTGGAGGGAAAGCATGTTCAGAAGGACTCCCACAGAGACCCATTAGGAGGATTTGATCACTTTCAGTTATGACATCAAAGTTCTTCCAAGCTGTTTTTTTCCCTTTTATACATCGCTGATACATGTATACACATGAATGGCTGTCGTGCTTGTTGTCCTGTTGCTGTTGCTATACATGTGGATTCTCTGGAGTGATTTTGAGGCCAAGCTGTGCCTTTGTCCCCAAAGCTGGGCTAATCCTAACAGCTTTGTTCGGTTTTAACATCTGGACCACAATGCACCTTTCCTTTCGCACGTTACAGGCAGGGTTCACTTGTTATTTACAGCACTTGCTTTCAGGACATCATTACTGGCTTCGTGAAATGTTTCAGTTGACACATCATTCAAGGCAACAGTTAAACAAAAAAATCAACCTTAACCCCTTAAAATCCCAGGATTGTTACATACTAAGGCATATTATTTATTTAGCAAACTGGTTGAGCTATTTTTTGGTTATAGAAATGTGTAATAGAACTTTGGGCCCATCGGCACACTCTGGCTATGTAAAGCGTTACTGCAAGTCATCAAGTTTTGCAGAAGGCCTTCAAAATGCAATTTAAAGTAGGTTGTCGATTTAAAGCAAACCTGAATTCAAAATTTTTATTTTTTAGTTCACATCTCTGGTCACGTTAAGCTTAATTCATCCTATGATATACATTAAATCCTTGTTTTCTTGTAAACTTTTGCCAGCCTTGAAAACATCTTCTGAGTTTTGATTACTTTACAATTTTTTTTCCTCTTACAAAAACATTGCTAAAGTCAGGCCTTATCTCACACTGTATCATGCTATATGTTAGTCTGTCTAACTGAATATGCTCAACAATGATGTCTAAGATCATCAAACACAGGATAACTATCTGTTTCTTTCTCAATTAATTTACCTTCACTGTATTTTGTTTCTTTTCTTATGCTGGCTTTTACTTGCCTTAATCATTGAAAAGTGCTGCATTGCAGCTGCTACATAAATAAGGTTTATTATTATTCATTTATATCACTAATATCACCTTTCCCCTCCCTCTTCAAACCTCCCACATATCATCAAGCAAAATGCTCAGCTAGCTCCAAGACCCTCCATTTTACTCAATATTACTAAATATTTAGCATTGACTCCAAGCACACAGTCTGCGTATTGCTAATTAGTGGCCATAAGTTTTCATTATTTCATTAGCCTTATAGCTTAAATTAAACTTTAGACACCAAACATGTCTTGGGGACAGTTCTTTAAATTCAATTTTTCACTAAAGTATGAATATACTGTCCAGTCGTAAAGCATCTAAAAACTGTGTGGCTGTGAGTGAATAAAAGAGAATGCTTAGTATTGTACACAGAAGATTAGATTAATCTGAAAGAGTAATGAAGGACATAGCTGTGAAAAGTCTTTCATGTATGCTCTTCCTAAAACTAATTAGCATGTGAGAAAATGGCATCATGTGCTATATGCTTACATGGGGAGGGGCTATCACTTTGGGGTGGAGCCAGTGAAGGCGTGAAGCTCCCCACAGCCATCCATTCCCCGCTGCCTAAAGGTCTGATTAACAAAAGCTTGAGTGGAGTGTTTCCCCAATAAACTATCATCTGTGTTCACCTTCAGCTTCACTGTTCTCTATGGGCTTATTCTTGGGAAACCAAACACTCAAACAAAATTAGCAATCTGAAGCAACATAGGCATGAATATTTGTTTAAATCCAAAGAAATTCATTATGGATTGACGTGGCAAGTTTGTTCTCTGTTCCATTGTGTTCTTGTGTCTTTGGCGTTTGAATTTCAGCAGCTAAGCAGCGTTAAAGCTGCTGCTATCCTCAAGTGTAACAACAATGGTATTATCCACACTCACACATACACACACACTCAGCCATCTGCCGTGTCTGTCAGAGGACCTGACAGTCTTACCAAATATCACAGAAGCTGCTGTGTGATGTCACACAAGAAAAAGCTTCCAAAGCAATCTTCCACCTCTTCATCGGTGTTGCGCTCACTGCGTTTCAGCATACAATGAGTGTACGTTTTATGCAAGACTGTGAACACTTTGATTTTTCTTTGCTTCCTGAGCATGTTACCATAAACCACTGCAGATTTGTGTGTTACTTGACCTCACAATACCTTCCAGTCATTTTTCCTGACATCAAAAACACTTAAAGAATTAATTTACATTTACATTTATGGCATTTAGCAGACTTACACAAGTGCCTTGTTGTCCATTCAGAGAATGTATCCTAGCTAGAGTCCAAACTACCCTGAAGCTCAGATACTGCCAGAAACAAAAGTAAGTGCTGATACCTAGAACGATACAGAATAAAACACAGTATAAGTACAATACAATACATTTAAGTAAGTACTTAGATTAGTGCTCACTTAAGTACTGTACAAAGAGATGAGTCTTTAGTCTGCATTCGAAGCCCGAGAGAGAGTCTGCTGTTTGGAGAGCTAGTGGAACTTCATTCCACCACCAGGGTGCCAGGACAGAGAAGAGTCTAGATGCTTGTCTTCCATGCATCTTGAAGGATGGTGGGTGAAGCCGATCTGTACTTGAAGCTCAAAGGGCTCATAGTACAGATCAAGTTTTGACCTTTGCCATAAGGTAGGGAGTGGCTGGTCCATTTTTGGCCTTGTGGGCAAACATCAGGGTTTTAAATCTGATGTGGGCAGCTACAGGAAGCCAGGGAAGGGACCTCAGCATATGTTTCAGTGGCCTGATGGCCCGTATAGGAAGACCAGCTAAGAACGAGTTGCAGTAGTCAAGCCTTAAAATGACAAGAGACTGAACTAGTACCTGGGTGGCCTCCCGAGAGAAAAAGGGTCGAATCCTCTGGATGTTGTACAGGAGAAACCTGCATGACCAAGTCAGGTTCGCAGTGTGAGCTGAGAACGATAACTGGTCTTCCAGAATCACACCAAAATCAAATCAAATCAAATCAAATTTATTTGTATAGCGCTTTTTACAACTGATGTTGTCACAAAGCAGCTTCACAGAAATCCGTTTAGAACAAAGTTTCAACATGAAACGTAAATCCTCCAGGTGAGCAAGCCAGGGGCGACAGTGGCAAGGAAAAACTCCCTCAGTTGAGGAAGAAACCTTGGGAGGAACCAAGGCTCACATGGGGGGACCCATCCTCCTCTGGTCAAACTACGTACAAAATTATTATTCTACTAATATTAATAGTAATAGTAGTAATAGTTAGGAGACTTCACAAGACTTCTTGCATCTTCAGACGGAATAACCAACGAGTTCTCAAATGAGATGGCAAGATCATGATGAGCACCTGTAGTTCCAGGGAATAATAGCAGCTCAGTCTTGCTAGGATTGAGCTTCAGTTGGTGAGCTGTCATCCACAAAGAGATGTAAGGCAGACATGCTGAGATGCGACTGGAAACCTGAGTATCACAAGGTGGGAAGCAAAGCTTTAGTTGGGTGTTATCAGCATAAAAGTGGTAAGAGAAGCCGTATTATGTCTGATATATTATGTGTAGAATATATTATGTGTAGAATGAAAAGAGAAAAAGACCTAGTACCGAGCCTTGTGGGACACCAATGGAGACCCTTAAAAGTTCAATTAATTTGAAATTTTAAGGCAGCCCAGCAACCATCCTTTTTAAGTTAAAACACAATTTTTTTTTCAGTGTTGCTTTTAGAGGCATCAAACACTTCAGACGTCTGTTTCCTATGACTATGGAAGCATATTAGTTTTTGCATATTTGCTTTTAAATTTCTGAGTCCTACATACAATGTTGGGCTCATGCAGTTAAAATGTATTTCCAGAACTGCATTGTTGCGCACATTTGAAATTGCATTATCAAAGAGAACACCATGCTAGAAAGATGGTAAAATTCAAAGGTAAAAAGGGAAACAGCGCCTCTCCTCTTTGCAATTACATATTTTGCACTCATTTTGTGGCAAAAATATTTTGGAAAATGTATTCGACCGGGTTGTGTTTTAATTTTTATAGACTTACACCTGTCAATAATCTCATCAGGGCGGGGCCCTTTTAAGTTTACGTTTAATTATGCAGAAATGTTATAAAAAATTGGTAAAACTCCCCTTTAACTGTGTCTTTGCTCTCCGAGACCCTGAACACATTGTCTCTCTCCATGCCATTTAAACAACAGCTCTAAAAACTATTAATTTATTTAAAATGTATATTCATTTTCTCAAATATTGTTCATCAGCCAAGGCAGGTTTGTTTTTTTAGTTTTGTACTGAAGCTGCAAGGCTAAGGCAGCAAAACAAGTAATGACAGCTAACACCCCAGTAATTAGCATAGTGGCATTAGCATGCCTATATTATTACACACGTCTCAAACTGTGTCACATTGTTAGGTCATCTCAAATAAACTTGCTTATGTAGTTTCAAACACTCTATTACATGCTGTTACCTATAAAATGGACAACAACACAATCTTTGTTTTTAGTACTTTTGTCCATTTTTACGGATAACAATACACTCTTAAAAAAGAGGGTTCTTGGAGAGTTCTTTGGTAAAGGGAGTTCTATATAGAACCATTTCATTATTAAACGGGTTCTTCTATTGTCCCAAGCTTGACATTATCACAATAGCAGAACCCTTTTTGATGCTATATAGAACATTTTCAAAAGTTTCTATATAGAACCATATATAACACATTCACCATCTAAATGGCTCTAAACAGAACCATTCCTTTTACTGAAGAATCTTTGAAGAACCATATTTTTCAAGTCTATTTGAGGTTCTTTAACAATGTAAAGCAGTTCATGGTGAGTATATGATGGTTTAAGAGTGGATACTGCACAGTGCTAATTGCTGGGGCTATAAGTTTCCATTACTTGTTAGCGACATTAGCCTTGCAGCTCCAATGCAAAACTAAAGAAGCAAACATCAGACACCAAACATGTCTTGGCTGATCAACTACACTTGGAGTAGGGGGAAATTTGAGTAAGCATGCCCATTGTGGCTTTAAAACGTTGCCAGTTTCATCACTTTTGTCGATACACAGCACTCAGTACTTCAGTAGGACCATGCTGCCCATCACATGCATCTGCAAATCTGAAACAAATCACTTTCCGTCTCACTAAACCAGAGGTTTCCCATGAGGAGGATGTGTGAATATTCTGGCACCATTTTGCCCAATCTCCCCTTGACCCCTCTTTTACATGCCCACCCCGGCTCCCCCACCCCCTGAAACCAGCCACCAGAGCCTCCTGGCACATACAATATATAATATGTAGCCAGTTAATTGCAAATCATCTGTGATGTACACGACTGCCTCACTAATTGCCGCTGGAAGCTGTGCTCATTAGCTCATCTCATCTGGCTCGGTACACAAGCTAAACAACCTGCAAACGATCCAGCAATTACTGTTATTTTACCACTCCGACGCCAGGCGCGCATGAAAATAGCTGTGGTAAATAACAAAAGACATTTGGCTGCAAAATGTCTAAAAATGCTTCACCATGAGAAGAGGCTCATTAAGGAACATTTGTGTGTTGTTTTTTCCCCTCCTTTCCCCTTAAAACCACACAGCAGGGCACTCCTAAAGGGGCACACTGAGGTATTCTTAAGGGGAGCAGCACGCCCACAGATCATTTATTGACCAAACTGAGTTTTCTTGTTTACCAATAAAGTGGTGCTACATTGACTATGTGTGGGTAACATACATCTTGCACGCGACAGCCCACATCTCAACAGAAGCAGAGGCTATTACAGCAGTGTGTATGTGTGTGTGTGTGTGTGAGAGAGAGAGAGGGGCATGTTTCTCTGTTACATTAAGTGTGTTTTCCGTCATGTTCTCACATAAGGGGCACACTCTCGCACACACATACTCTTTCGCACACTCTTCCAGATGCCCATGCATTTATTCATGCATATGAAAACAGGCAGGCCCTGCTTTACATGGAGAAATATTCACATGCAGTTGTAGAAAACGTGTTCACGCTCATTTGTAGAAAGCAGCTTTGCACCACACCTCTGGCACGTAACCAACTTCTCTCCAAGATAGTTGTTTGATTCCCATACAAACGTGAGGAACATGCTTTGGCTGCATGAAGGTTTTGTATATGAGCCTTATGGAGGAGACTGGGCATTCTGCACTAAATGACAGTCAGCACACCTGTGTTAGTGACTCACTTCAGCTGGAACTGGGGAAAAAAACGAGAAGACGAGAACGTTTTAGCTAAGCAGAAAAATGTTCTTCCTCAACAATAAAATGAGCCTACTGAAAGCAGTACTTTAATTATAAATGCATATCATCATTGAACAAAACCTTGTATCTCCAAAAAATACAGGAGAAAGAACACACATTCTTAACTTTTATTCTTTTAACTTTTTATATATATATATAAACAAAAAAAAGATACAAAGCTTTGTTCCGACAGTGACAATATGTTGAGTGATACGAGTATGTCAGTGAAACCACGCTAATCATCCCTAGTTTCTGTTCTTTGTTAGACACGTTTTAATAACTGAGAATCTGAGAAAATGTTCCTTAATATGATTTTGCTCTACTGATATAAAAATGAACATTACACTTACAGATCTACAACATATTGCCAAGGTGTAATGACAATCTACCAATTAAACTAATTTAATACTTAAATATGGTGTAAGTCTAATGTCATGGCAAATTTCACAAATAAAGGCTTTTGAATTTATTAATCTTTCGATGCTGAGAGCTATTACTTTCACTTTGCTATATTATTCACCCTTCTGTTTTTTGATGTTAAGTAAAGACAAAGCTTCCTAAAAATGTGAAAGGTTGTTTATCTTTTTGTAAACCAGGACTATTGCAAAATAGCTTTTCATCAAATTTAATTCATAATAAAATATCCCTTCTACTTATAAACATGTTTGTGCTATTCACTGTAAATACTGATTCAGTGTTTTAACTTTAAAGAAATTACTGATCTGGTTGCCTTAGAAGTTTGAGTTCATTTAACTTTGAATAATAAGTTATCAAAATATATATTTTTTTCTGTTAAATAAATGAAATTCCATGAACTTCCATGCCAAGTGACTTACTTTTTTTAGACATTGAATCATTTTTTCACAGTGTTTGAACTTTTTTTTGGCCTCTTCTTTTTTACCACTGTTTCTAAGCCTTCTATTAACATCTATCCAGTAATGTCCATTTTCACTGTCCACTGTGACCCACCATCAATCCAGCAGTGCATCCAGATATAAGTAGACAAGGCCGCTCCAAATGGGAGGTTAAATTCATCAGTGAATGAAGTGCTCTTGTACAGTTCAGAAGTTCATGTGTTCATCCATGATAATGCTGGTAACATGCTGGAAGGTGGACAAAGTTCAAATACTACACACAGTGTAATATCAGGCACACACTGTACACCAGCTTCAGCACCACCCTGATGACATAGGGTAACTTTTCTGTGCAGTTGTTTCCTTTTGAAGATGAGTTTGGTATGGACTTTCTGACTTTTATGAGACTCATAGGAAGAAAAAAATCAGGTTGCTGCTCTGTTTTTAGTCATACACCATACCTTTCCATTTTCCCAGATAACAGTAGGTCAGATACAGTGTCAGAAACCATAAGTAAGTCTAGTGTGTGTTGTGCTGGTACGAGTGCTGCTGGAGTTTTTAAATGCCTCAGTTTCACTGCTGGACTGAGAACAGACCACCAACCAAAAATAGCTAGCCAACAGCATCCTGCGAGCAGCATCCTCTGACAACTGACAAAGGACTAGAGATGACCAAGACAAACTGTGCAAAATGGACAAGCTATCGTTTCTGACTTTACATCTACATGCTGGACGAACAAGGTAGGTCTGTCTAATAGAGTGGACAGTGAGTGGACTCAGTGTTTAAAAACTCCAGCAGCACTGCTGTGTCTGATCCACTCATACCAGTGCAACACACACTAACACACCACCACCATGTCAGTGTTACTGCAGTGCTGAGAATGATCCAAAACTCAAATAATACTGTGGCTCTGTGGTTGTCCTGTAGGGGTCCTGGCTTTTGAAGAACAGGGTGAAAGGGGGCTAACAAAGTATGCAGAGAAACAGATGAACTACAGTCTATAATTGTAGAACTACAAAGGGGACCTTTAATGTAAGTGGAGCTGATAAAATGGACAAAGAGTGTAGATACAAGGAAGTGCACTTAATGAAGTGGCCGGTCAGTGTGTGACAGTATATATGGCATACATGACTTTGTTACCACAACATAAAATGCAGCAGTAATTCAAATGTAATGCAATTGTAACGCGTGTTGACATGTTTGGTTAATTCATATAAATGATAAAAATGCTCAGTGTTCTTGTATCTAAAGACAAGTTTGACAGTGCTTTGATGGCCATTATTATGATGGCTGATGTGACACTTGCTAAATGCAGTATATTTCAAATAAACAGTGTACAAATCATTACCAACAGCTCTAGAAAATAACATCAACAAACACACTGCACAAGAACATGATTATGAGAGGAGAGCAACAGTGTTCTTACTTTTCCTATATCATGCCTTATTAACATTACTCACCTGGTTAATTATGTACTCATTTCCTGTGATTTGATACACAATATTAACCATGCTGTATTACTGTTGTTATTATTATTATTGATTGTTATTGTTTTTATGCCAAGTCACCTATAACACTTTATTGGGAGAGAAAATTCCAAAACAGTTTCCGAATGGGCACCAAACATGTTACATTGTTGTCTGTAATAATGCCTAATTATTTTAGAAATTAATTTTATTTAAAAAGTACATGAAAATAGAAATATGATATTTTCCCAAAGGTGCCTACTGAAGGCATGTGGCTTCGATTTATCAGGATGAGCCCCAGAATATACTAATTATTTCCTAAAAAGCGAAGCTTAAAGATTACTCCATCAAGTCCAGCTCATTAATAGCTCATTGTGTTGGACTGACTGTGACGCATTCTTCAGATTGATTACCACAGGCTGGGAAAAAGAGCCCGAAGTCAGAAGGCAGCAAATCAACATTCTTTTTTCACTGGCTCTTTTATCTTCTTAGAAAATTACGCTTGAAAATGAAAGGGTGTCTGAAATGATTTCTGAGGACGTAAACCAGAAAATATGTACCACAACACAGGGATGGTTTTTCATATGGCAAAACAAAGACTCGAGTAAAGACTGAAGTGTTGTCAGGTGCTGGAGTCGCTATTCCATGGCAGCTGTTCAGAGCACCAGCGTTCTCTTCTAACAGTATTTACATACTCCAAAAACAACATTATAGAATCAGATTTAGTGTTACCAAATGTCCAGTTGTGTTTGACTCGCAACACTCTTCAAACATCAGATTTTAACGTCAACACACTCTACCTCTCACGTCATTGGGGTGGTAGCCTCAAAGGCACGTGTTCAGTACACTTAGGGAAAATAATGGTATCATAATCTATTGCAGTCTTATATGTGTAAGTTGCATTGACTCCATACACCCTGTGTTGACTCCAGGCTTCTATTTTATTTTTCTAAACGTGCAAATATGCAACTTTCCGCTGGGAAAGTGAATGCAGTGTACCTTTGAAACTCATTTAAGGTGGAACATTTAAAGGGTGTCCGAAATGATTTCTGAGGACGTAAACCAGAAAATATGTACCACAACACATTTAATTGGAGCCTTAGACCGTTGTTTGGACTGATATGGCTAGATTCTAATAAACTCGTGGGAGATGTCTTCCAAAGGTGCTTCTGGAGTTTTTATCTTTCGATGCTTTGATGGTTTCAGTATTACATTTTTATTATTTACACTCTTACACTCAAAAAAATAAACAGCTTGATGAGTTTAATTATGCCACACATTTCTATTCAATCAAACAGAATCAGCATCACTTTGTTAGCTCAACATAAAATGCAATAGTAATTCACTTGTAATGCACTTGTAACTCATGTTTGCACACTGTGACCCCTCTGGTTAATTTGTATTGTCTTGACTTCATGCTTTTTATTTTATTTTTCTGTTCTAAAAATGCTATGAAAAAATGTAAAAATTGCTTCTGTACCTATTGCTTCTGGGAAAGTGCATGTAGTATAAATTTAAAAGTCATTTAAGGTGCACAATTAAAACTTTATTGTATCTTTGAGGATACGTTTACATTGTTTGTACCCATTTTTTCTGAAATCTGTAAAAATTTGACCATTAAATTTAAATACTTTAAGCTTTACAAAAGATATAGACTTAAAGAATTTTCTGTTCTTTTTCTTTAACTTGTCGTCCAGCATTATGGCTCATTTTTGTTGTATCATGTCTAGATGAGTGACGGATGGTTGTTAGTTGCAGTTTGTTTGGTTTTATTTGGAGTGAGGGAAAAAACCTTGCGAAATGTTAGAACCATCACAGATGACTGTGAAAAAAAACAAACTCTCGTAATGCATTCAGACACAGTGTAGCTCTGCTTTCCCCTCCATCATGCCCTCCTCTCTTGCCACTACCTCTTTCACACCACTCTCTGTTTTACACAGACACATACACACACACACACACACACACACACACAAACTCATTTTAATGTGTTTACGGAATGTAAAGCCATTCATTTTCCCAAATCCTGCCTCCAAATCATTATCTCTCATTGTGACACGTGAAGGAGGGGCGATTTTGTGTGTGTATGTGTGTGTGTGTGTGTGTGTGTGTGTGTATGTGTGGGCGTACAACAGGCTCCTCTGTGCAATCCTCTTAGAGGGAGAATGGGAGAGAATGGGTAAGCTGGAATTAATCAAAAAAAAAAGGTAGAGACTCCAGAGGAGGGGAGGAGAGGCCATTAGTGTAGGCATGATTGACAGATAGAAGGACACTCTGTACTGCAGACCTGGGTAATTATTGTAGGTGTCTCACTGTGTGTGTGTGTGTGTGTGTGTGTGTGTGCACGTCTGCATGAATGATAGAGAATGAAAGAAAGAAAGAATGGAGAGGGGTAGAGAATGGGAGAAGGATAAAGATCAAAAAGTAGACAAAGATGGTTGGTTGGAAACACAAAGATGACGAAATCAAAAATTTGGTCAATGGTTTATTTTATCTTCAAACATGGAAGACAAACAGCTCCATGCTTGAGCAGCCAGGCTGACCAGCAGTGTTTGTGTGTATGCCTGTGTGTGAGGGGGGGTGGAGTTAATAGAGGTATCTGAAATTTTGTTGCTCCAAGTCCATTTTCCAAAAGATCTCACCCATTCTTTGTTCCCATTCTGTATGAAATCCAATTTTCTCTCCCCGCGCACAAATCATTTTTTGTTTCAACCGTGGTCTTAAGCTTTCGATAAAATTCTCATTGATCCCCTGGGGACAAATCTTTTAATATTTTGCCCGCCTGCTGTTAACATTTCCCGAAGGGAGGCACATTATTTTCTGAAGTACAGTGAGAACAAACTTACGTTCATTGATTGACCATTTAAAAATGAATTCCACCCGCTAGTGCAAGGCTTTAAGTCATAAAATCCTCAACCAGGCACAATAACTAGCCGTCATTGTAATGCCTGGGTGAATGCAGGCGCCGTTTGAAAATGCTACCTGTGATCTGGTGTGGTTCTACAGCTAGGCCCCATTGTTCCTACATGGCTAATGCAGCCTGATACCTGTCCCACTGGTACTGAAGCATGTTAATGTCTGAGCACCATTCAGTTGGTTCCCCACACCTCCTCACTGCAAGCCCTTTGTACCAGCCTAATGTCCATGAGAAACTTATCAACAGACTGAAGAACTGAGATGCCTTAAGAAAAACTAAAGAAATGTAGCATTTGAGAGAAACATAGCCTAGTAATTTATGTTGTAACATTTGTTATAGATTTTTGGAACATTTGGAGTTACTAAGGCAAGTCTTTAAACAAAAGAGAGTGAAAAGATGTCAAGAGTCAACAAAGTAGAAGAGAGAGGAGGTGAGAAGAAGAAAAAGCAGCCCATAAAGAATGTTCTACTATTGTTACAAGTCAAAGAACCTTTTTAATGATACTATAATAGTTTGACATAACACATTCTTTATGCCAAAAACATACTACTAACACCATTAGAAATGCATTCACTAATATAATATGATCTGTACTATACATGCAATTGTATGCAAAAGTTTGAATATGTCTAGTCAAATTACATGTTTTATTGATTTTTTATGTTGACACATCCTCAACAGGGCACTTAAATGTGGCGTTTTCCTGCAACCCTTTTTTACACAATTTCTATATATTTGCTGAGTTTAACATGCTGGGAAAAATAAAATGTTAAATATAAAATGTGCCATAACTTTTGCACAGGCCAAGCCATTTCATGTTTTTTTACCCCTCAAGATATTAAATACAGCAAATTCATAGTCAGTGTGCATCAAACTGTTCAGAAGTGTGTTTACCTATGTTTACTTAGAAAATCACCAAAAAAATCCAAAAACTTTTCCAACAAGGGGTCCCCAAACTTTTGCATATGACTGTACAGTACTAATGAAGGTACTACTAATGGTACTGTAGTATTTGGCAAAATCAACCACATACTACCATATTAAATAGTGCATAAAAATAGTATTAGTATTACTAACACTATAGTATAGTATAGTATAGTTCTCCAAAAAGCAGACCTTTAAATTCCAAGCACAGGATGTCTTACATAGGATAGCCTCTGACCTGATGCTGTTATTACATTGTTTACAACAGCAAATAGGTGGGTCTGCTTTTCCCCCTAACATCATCCAGTACATGTTTTATAAATGAACCTAAAAAGATGAATAGACTACAGAAACTTTTACTGAAACACAGTTGCTTTTATGTATGGTGATTTGTGATTTCTTGCATGGAATAGTATAGAATCGTATGGTGTAG